>NC_139217.1:58180168-58647668 GCF_055691185.1 Crinia signifera
GTCAAATGTCGTGAAGGGGTTAAATTGGGGCTAGCTGAGCAGTCCTACTAAACAGCAGCAATAGTGGAAATACTCACACTATTTTTAGTCTTTAATAACGTCCGGATTATTTAGCGCTGGTCTCCCCTTTTTTTTCTTTTTTGTTGCAGAAGCAGCTGGAGAAATTGAAGGAGGAGATAAAGCATTGTGATTCCGCAAAGTACAGTATGTAGATCTTGTGGATGAAGCCCTTTATACGCTTTGCCAGGATAAGAGGGTGGCCAGTCTTTTAAAGTCAGAGGAATACATTCCTGCCACCATGCTCGATCCTCAATTTAAAGCATATGTTGTGTGTCTGTTTCCAGTGGACACAAGTCTACGGCGGTGCAAAAACCTGCTGGTCAGGAGATTGTCATCTGAAGTGGACCGTGACATGGGCCCTTATTCTGATCTGTGCGGCCAGATCAGAATATGCGGCCAGGACCGTGCAGGTGAATCCCCGCCTTCCATACGGATCGCCACCTCCGTCCGTACGCGGATATGTGGCGGTCCGCATGAAAGTGGACGGGGATACGCCTCCTCCATCTTGGGAGCAGCCCCTGCATTCGATGGTCGCCGACCATCGAATGCAGGGCCGCACGCTCCACCAGCTCCCGCCACCCTAGACCACACGGACACTTGTCCGTATGAAATCATGTATGGGGGCGGGCAGCTGACATCCGGCGATGTCAGATGCCCGCCCCCTACACATGCGTCACGGCTTTATTACCATGCATACGCCCAGCATTTGCATGGGAACGCCCATGAAATGCGGGGCGTATGCATAGGGTAATGAGGCTAAGTAGCCCCTCACGCCCCTCTCCGCCCCCTGTGCGGCGTCTAAAAAAAACGTACGGCGAAACCGCTTGCACATGCGCAGAGTGACCTCTGCACATGCGCAGACGAAAAACATCGGCGGTACGACCGCAAGCGGTAAACACCGCACCAACCAGAATAAGGGCCATGGTGACAGCTCCTCCTTAATTTTCTCCCATACCTGTGGCTGCGAGGAAACAGCTCAAATTTCCTGCCCGACCTGCTGGCGATGATGCAGGTCAGGCAGGAGCAATTTTGGACATCTGGTCTGGACTAAAGGACCTGCCAACAATTGCTGACATGTCTACTGTCGTTCCATACGATGCTATCACCATTGAAAAAATGGTGGAGGATTACTTTGGTGACATCATCCAAATAGACATGACAGATAGTCTGTACCTGTATTGGCATGAACAAAAGCATTTTGGACAAACTAACTATATTTTACCCCACCATTGTGTACTCTGACGTTTTTAGTGTAGCCGGGCTTCTTCCACAAAATGTGGACAAGATGATGATCATCAAAATTAATTATCACTTTTTCAACAAAGACCAGCAATTGCCTCAAGAGACTAAAGAGGGACCTGTCATGGTGGATTCCAGAGGGGACGAATTGATAATCTGTGAGGATGAGAATGTAGGTACTAAAGGGGGTGAGGAATCGGAGGAGGAGGAGGAGGACATCATCTTGCCTCTATAGAGCCGGTGTGTACAGGGAGAGATGATTTGCTTCTTTATTTGTGGGGGCCCAAACAAACCAATCATTTCAGCCACAGTCGTGTGGCAGACCCTGTCGCTGAAATTATTGGTTTGTTAAAGACAGTGTGCATGTCCTGTTCACACAACATAAGGGTGGGAGGGCCCAAGGACAATTATTTTGTGTGTTGCTTACCATAGTCATCAAGCTACCTAGGTGCAACCTATTGGCCTAAAAACAACATTGTGAGGTGTGAGGTGTTCAGGATAGACTGGAAATTAGTGGAAATTAATGTTATTGAGGTTAATAATAGCGTAGGAGCAAAAAAATAAAAAAATTCTGCGATTTTAGCGATTTTTTTGGCCAGATATACAGATCCACATTTCACTAAATGTGGCCGGTGCACATCCCTAGTTTTTATCACTTTACATCCACTGATTGCTTACGTTAACAAATGTAGACCATCCCATGTAGTACGAGCATTAGGATGTTAAATTTGGCTTTTTCATGGTCTATGTTTAAATTACTGTAATACACTATATATGAATTATTTATCTTTTTGGTTAACCATTTGAGTGGAATATCTACATAACTGATACTCATTGGAACAAGTCAAATCCATCATTCCAGCACATGGGGATCCTACGGTGATATGTTTTGCATATTGCACACACCGGGTGTTGTGGTGGCACTCATACTACATTAGGAACCTTTAGCAGCTTATCTTAGCACAAGAGTGTCTTATTTTCTATCTTTTGCAATACTCTGTTCTAACAAAACATCCCCTTGATACTATATTCTGTATTAATGTAAACACAGATTCCAAGGGAGGAAAGGAGAGGGAAAGATATACTCTGGGTGGGGGCACTCTTACCTCACAGATAGCGGTAGAGCTATTATTGCATCAGTTAAAATGTAACTTTTATTGACATTTATTAAAAATAATTTGGAACCGTAGTTTTATATCCCTGTCTCTTACAGCGCTGTGCAAAAATTATGGTAAGTAGTATCTGTCAGACATTTAGGGTGACATTCTATGGGATGAGATTTGTGTTTTTTGGCGTTAAATAGTAAACAAAATGGCGCTATCGCATTTTTCCATCAAATCGCCAATTTAATAGGATGCGCTAAGGGACTGAAATCGCATATTATGTGCGTTAACGCATGCAGACCAAAAGTGCGAGATTAATTCGCATTTATATCGCATCCAGATGTTTTCGTACAGAAAAGTATACAATTCGCTTATTTAATGCAATGCGCTTTCTCAAATCGCACTTTTTAGGTGTCTAATAATCGCACTTATTTCAGACCAGGGCCCTTATTCTGATCGGTGCGGATATTCCCGAATTCTTACGGTGCGGTCCGCACGCCACGGTGTGCTGCCGCGTGCGGCCATCGTCCGTAGAAACGCCCACGTGTCCTCCGCATTCGGACGGACTCACTCTTTAAGAACAGGGCGTGTTTACGGACGAAATACAAACCATACGTGTGCGGGTGAAACACTCCGATTCTGCACGGTATTACAGAGTATGCACGGGAATCCCGCGTCCAAACGGATGGCAAGCGGTGCTTCCGCACGGAAGCGGTGTATTTACGCCAAACTACAAACTATTATGTCTATTCTGCAATACATCACATGACCCACTTATTCAATTACCTATCCTCATACAAAAATGCCTGTTTGGAATTGGAATCAATTAGATGCCAATATATCCTTACAAGCATGCCTAACACATGCATTGCACACATTAACCCTTACAGCAATTGAAGTGCAATGGTTTGTATTAGACCCTGTGTAAAATATTATAAACAATCTACACATATACTGTTTAATGTGCAAATAAAACCAACAACTTTGACCTTGCATAAAACATTTATTGATTTGAAAATTTAACATTTAAATATAAAAGGAAAAAATTATAAATTATAACAGTAAATCTCGGAGGTCCTGTAGGTCGGCTATTAGGAGCCGCAAATGGTGGCCCATCCGCAGGAGGGCCCCACGAACCCCCTCATCTGCCGGTGTTGTGGCATCTGTGGGCATGTGAAAGGGGCAAAAATTAGTCATGATATTCATGCATACATTTCACATACTGCTACATAAATTGCAGAAATGCTAGGTGACATGTGTATATATATATATATATATATATATATATATCTATCTATCTATCTATATATATATATATATATGTAGAGAGATAGAGACACACATAGATAAATAGATATGACACATACATATATACATACATGCAAACTTATTTACTACATACTGTGTTTTTGTCCCTCTACCCTTTACTCTGCAGAAGACATAACAGTCATAGTGTTTCTTCTCATTCACAACCCACCCATGACTAACCAATGACAAGCATGTCATGGCCTCCGTCAATAAGAACTTGTCACAATCTCCTCAGTCTAAGTTCAGTGATGGTTCGTGGCATGGGAGTTATGCAAATGTCAGGAATGCACAGTACACATCCTCCAAATCATAATTCAGTCTAAACCAACCTACAATTCTGTGAGGGCAAAAAAACAATCTGAACTACAGGGGGTGTTTAGGTAGAGGAGGCTCCAGGGACACTGGCAATTTGTGACTCCATTCCAAGGTAGGCCGGCCCATACTCCATTTATAGCATACATCATATAGTTTATAAATAACATTCAACAAAAAGATACATTCCACTATATGATGGGTCTGAATCGACGCTTGCAGCAGGTGAATTTAATCCACAAATGATACACTCATCCCTTTAGTCCAGGATCCTGTTTAACTACAACGGTTATGTGGCAGTCAAAATGGAGCTCCAAGCCATCCCACAAACCTGTGTAATTCAGAGGTGTCCTGGATGAAAGGGATGCCTTGGACACCCCATCTAACCCGTACCTGTATCTGTAGCTACCCACTTTGGGTTCTGTATTAATAGTATTCTAACAAAATTTACCATCACCAGTGCTACATAACAAATACCAGTACAACTACTTCATGAATGATGCATTATGTATACATACCGATTTGTTGGGCCTCCGGCGCCTCACACGCCTCCTCCCCCTCGGATTCGGCCAACTCCGGGGCAACCGTGGCCTCCTCAGCCCCCTCCTCCGCCACCTCCTCCGCCACCATCAGCTCCTCCACCTCCTCCTCCGCCACCACCTCCTCCTCCGCCACCACCACCTCCTCCACCACCACCACCTCCTCCACCTCCTCCACCTCCTACTCCGCCACCAACACCTCCTCCACCTCCTCCTCCGCCACCAACTCCTCTTCCACCTCCTCCACCACCACCTCCTCAGGCACCTCCTCCTCCTCCACCACCTCCTCCACCACATACTCCTCCTCCACCATCTCCTCCACCTCCTCCACCATCTCCTCCACCTCCTCCACCATCTGCTCCTCCTCCTCCTCCACTTGCTCCTCCTCCACCATCGGCGGCACCTCCTCATCAGGCTCTTGCCCCTCCTCCTCGGCCTGGCCTGCCTCGGCCTGTTCACGTGCCTGTCGTGCTCTGGCTCGTGCTGTGTGGAAGAAACCAAAATCATGGTCAATGTAGGGTCATTGGGGCACATGTATTAATCCATAACAAGACATACATGGAAGGGTGATAATGTTGGCAAACGATGTTTGAAAGTAGCTCCTTACTGTTAATGGACTCCAAAGTGTGACATTTAAGTTATTATGTGATTGTTAGTAATTTGTTCAATCATTACAACCCTGGCATTTATCAATGTTTAACACATATTAGATCTGGCACATTGTATGCATCAGAATCATGAATGCTATGTAATTACATATAAAAGGCACATGACTGCATGTTAACCAGGAAGAAGCACACATAACAGTCTATGGTCTTTTAAACCCATGGACACCCACTTATCATGAGACAATTGTTATAGTTTATATATGCTATGATGTCAGTGCGAAATTTCATAGCTAAAATACTCACAATCAGCTATCTCCGTCCTAATCTGGTGGAGAAGCTGGGGCTGGCGCCTGCGGAGGTCTGACCACCGCCTCTCTAGCTGGCCGATGGTCCTCCGCACCCGAGTGCGGGCGAAAATGCGGCGCCCTGCCGCAGCATAGGCCCGCCGCTTCTGGCCATTTGTTATGAACGGCCCTGCACGGCCCAGCCTTGTCTCCATGACGGAGACCAGAGCCCTCAGTTCCGCAGGCGAAAACGGCTCTGCCCTGCGTGTCTCCGCCATGTTAACAATGGCATCAATCAACCAATCATGTGGTGGCATTGGTTTATCACAGTTATTTCTGTTAATAACTTTATTGTTCATCTTGACATGAACAGCGTCTCTGCGCCAACACAAATGGTGACAAATTCGCATGCCTTCAAAACGGTAGTGCTGATGTATGGCAATGAACAAATCTGATATATATAAAACACAGTGTGTATGCACTTTGCAAATCCAATAACGCCTCGCTCCGCCAAGCAACGCGTGCTATAGCTTAGCAACGCATAGCTGTACTTAGCATTACTTACTCTATGCATCTATGTGTATGCGTACATTTATGTTTAAAAGACACATACACATACTTGCAGGTATCCTGAGTCCAGCATTATACACCAGCGCTGGCTGCCTGCCTGCCTGCCTGCCTGCCTGGCTGCCTGGCTGCCTGCCTGCCTGCCTGCCTGGCTGCTCCTTGAAATTTTTAAACATGTTCATAAATTCCAATATCATATATATATATATATATATATATATATATATATATATATATATATATATATATATATATCTGCAAACAAATCAAACATCAACACAGAAAAAAGTCCCCACCACATTAGAGAATAAATCAATGTACTCACCAGACATCAGGGATAGTATCAACTACAATAATGAAGATATAACAAACACATAAGATCCCTTGCACAAGGTATAATAATGAGCACCTATATTGTACTTCCACCAAAACTAAGCACATATGATAAATATCTACAATTTCTTTGCCATTAGGAGGGCAGGCTGGCTAATTGTCGTTTTGTAACACTGACAACTAACACACTGTACTTATTTGAAGGGGTGATTTTTACACCAATTGGTGTGTTCTGGTCAACTATATAAAATGTACCTGAAGAATCTTTGCGCCACAGAGTCCCGCAGCTGGTATCCCCTCCGGCATTCAGGGGCGCGGGATGGGCGCATGGGCGGATCTTGCGGCTCAGATGGAACCTCCCACTCATCAAAGGGTATCTCACGCCGCACAGCAATGTTATGGAAAAATACACACAGGCCCACGATCCTCGACACCATTTCAGGCGCATACTGTAAGTCCCCACCAGTGCGGTGGAGCACTCTAAATCGACCCTTTAAAAGGCCAATTGAGCGCTCCACCACTTGCCTGGTGGCAACATGCGCCCCATTGAATGCCTCCTGTGGGCCCGGTGCTGGGGAGCTGTACGGCGTAAGTAGCCAGGGCGTACATGGGTAACCGGAGTCACCCAGAACCCACGCATCACGGCCTTCCAGCTCTTGTAGTCTTTGCCATATCCCGGTTTGTCGGATGACATGAGAGTCATGGGCACTTCCGGGAAACTTCGAGTTGAAGGCGAGAATTTCCATGGATGGGCCACATACCACCATCACGTTCAGTGAGTGGAACAATTTGCGGTTCCTATATATCTTCTCACTTCGAGATGGAGGCACAAATGGTACATGGGTGCCATCCACAGCCCCTATCACATTAGGGAAGCCAGCAATTTGATGGAAGGCCTGCTGGCTTCTGCGCAGGGTCTCGGTGGCAAATGTCATGGCCATGAAGTGCCCCTTGCGCCTGAACATGGCCAACGTCACACGCCTCAGGATTCGGCAGAAGGCCGG
Organism: Crinia signifera; assembly: GCF_055691185.1. Lineage (NCBI taxonomy): Eukaryota > Metazoa > Chordata > Amphibia > Anura > Myobatrachidae > Crinia > Crinia signifera. The sequence continues at coordinate 58,187,526 of NC_139217.1, forward strand.
CTGAGATATTCCAGCAAGTACTGCCACTACTTGTTGGAATGATCCTGAGGCGCAGAAATGCAACACCGCCAGCAGCTGTGTGTGAGGCGGAATTGCTGTCGTGATCCCGTGTAGAGGTTCCAGATCACTCTCAATTAACGAGAGCAGATCCAGAATGACATGTGGCGGTAACCGGTACCTAGTAAGTACCTCATCATCGGGCATACCAAACAGAGTCACCCGTGTGCGATAGATTCTAGCACGTCCTGGCCTCCTTGGGCGACGAGTGGGGAGAGCCGCAAGTGCCCTTAGCCTCCTTTCCATGAATGCCATCATTGCTTCAGCAACCTAGAAAGAAATGAACATAAATAATGATGCACCTATGCACATAATGGCCATATCCGACAACAAATAGATTTGTAGGCTTCAATACGTACAATAGATGGCCGCCCCGTCAAATAGCGAAGATCCATTTGACTCTATAATGATGTAACAATAATATGAACTCAATACACACCGTCCTAAACACACAGATGCTTACAACATCGAACTACTAAACACTACTTGAGTATCAAAGGTGTCTGCATTTGTTGCCGACATCATGTACTCTGACACATTTCACCTATTGCTGGGACATGTTGTCCTGCAATAGATGGACACACACAGGTTTAAGACCTGTGATTGAAATAGTGAACATGTGACATGTTGCTATAATGCTACAAACACTTTGCTGGCCCAACAATCTGTAGTCAGTGAGGCAATGGTGCATACATTCATACACTTACATTGTTAATGGATATCATATCTACAAGGACCATGGAAGAGCTTACCTTAGACCCTGACAAGTACAGATCTGGAGACAAATGATTCTAGCAGCAATTCACTATTTATAGGCCTCTCACATGTGTTGTCTATAACAGTAGTGATGAGTATTGCATGACTTGTGGCCTGGATTTTCTAAGGGATTGGGCTACTTTTAGATTGCAATCAAAATCAACAATACCACAGTAGTCATGAACCAAATGTCATGTCATGCTACCAAATAGCATGTATATTGTGCGATAGTCACAGGTGTATCCGAAGATTCTATGCAATGTTAGAATTGGTGACCAATATTTCATGTAGAAGTTTCGCCAGGTTTTACACAATGGAATTTCCGCAACGTATGCGGTGCGAAAAAACCACGCCGTACGCAGGCGGCCGTTATGCTCGAGCACGGAACGCAGCTGCCGCTGATGTACGCCAAACAGGATACACAAACAGTATATAAAGGTGTATTAGAATGTGACAAAGTTGCTGCTAACATGTCTGGATCCTAATCAGAGGTGGACCAAGAGTTGCAGCTACTTTTTGACAAGATGGACTCCAGCACCTCCTATGTGCCACTGCACATGCAGGCAGTGGGAAATGCTGAGGCTGCTGGCCCTTCTCCAGCAGGGCAACCTGCACCTGGCCCTTCTCCAGCAGGGCAACCTGCACCTGGCCCTTCTCCAGCAGGGCAACCTGCACCTGGCCCTTCTCCAGCAGGGCAACCTGCACCTGGCCCTTCTACAGCAGGGCAACCTGCACCTGGCCCTTCTCCAGCAGGGCAACCTGCACCTGGCCCTTCTACAGCAGGGCAACCTGCAGCTGCCTCATATGCAGCCTCAGCAGAATCCTTTGGAACACAACCGGGGACTTCACAAGATACTACCATGGGCAGCACTTCAAGTACAGCGCCACGTGCCAGTGGGCGTGGGCATGGACGTGGCAAGGGGAAAAAGAGGCCAACAGAGGAACCAAGTTCCCGAAATAAGGCATATGAAGCACAGGAGCTTGCCATCCTGGTTCCGCGAGCACGTGATTGGATTGAGTGTCCACCGGAGAGGCTGACACACACACGCAGATGGAAGATTTGGGAAGACATAACGGCAGAGATTAATGAAGTGGCGCCACAAGTTCGTGAGGCGGAGCATGTCAAGAAGAGGCAAGTTGTTTTGTGATACATGTGCCCAGTAATAGACAAGTAATGTTTGAATTAATGCTCAGATGGATTTGGCAAATGGCCGGTGAGGTTGGTACGATACACAGACATGATTGCCATGTTATTTAGTTGAGAGTTAGAGTAGGGTGAGTGTGAATGTGTATTGTAACGGTTGATATCATAGTTGAATGTAATGTCATGTTTTTGACATGAAGCACATGTCGTAATATGTAGCACAGAGCAATGGCTGCAACATCAAACATCTTGAGTGACATGTATTAATATGTCAACTTACATTGCAGGTGGCACGACTTCAAAACCAACCTGAAGAGGAAGATGACCAAGCGGTGGGAACACAGCCAGAGATCTGGGGCCGGGCCCATGCCATCAGGGCTAGAGTTCACCCCCCTGGAGTTGATGGCCGAGAGCTGTGTAGCAGTTGAGGAGGTCAGGGGGGTGAGCACGATGGATAGCGAGGCCCCAGCTGAAGTGTTTGCGTCTTTTCTGGAAGGTAAATATTTGTCATGCCATAAGCTTGTGCAAGTAATTATCTTAGAATGTGTCCTAATTGTGTTTCTCATTTTCAACAGACACCCCACTCACTGCTTGGTGAACAGTCTTCTCAGGAGGTGGAGGAGTCCGTGCCACCTGGCCCCAGTGGTAGCCGTGTGCAGCAGCAGCCATCGGCCCAAGCCGATTATGCCAGCTTGGCCCAGATGCTTGGGGACATTAACCAGCAGGGAGAGTTGGCATCAGAACAGATGCGTAGGACCGAGGAGATCATGGCGAGCTTGGTCAGCACCCAGCAGTCCATCGCTGGGAGCATGCAGTCCATGGCTGAGGCGCATCAGGCCATGGTTCAGGCGCATCAGGCCATGGCTGCAAGTGCTCAGGTGCTGGCCGAGCAAGCCACGCGTCAAAATGATCTCCTCCTCCACCATAATGAGCTTATGGTGGAGCTAGTTAACAGCAATAGGGTCCTAATGTCATCTGTTTCTGGTGCATTACCACCTGCAACACTCCCTGCTGGCAGGAGGGGTAGACCATCCACCCCCTCACCAGCATCTGCTCCACCTGCCCCAGCATCTGGCCGTGGCCGAAGAGCTGCTGCACAGGCCAAGGAGCCTACCAAGGGCAAACGTGCTCGCAAATGAACTTGTGGCTGCATTAATCTCCACCGTTATGTGGTCCCAACTCTTTCATTGTGCTGTGTGTGTCAGCTTCTTGTGTCCAATCACGTGCTGAGGGTAACCAGATGAGCCCTTGCTTCATATGTCATTTTTGGTTCCCCTGTTGCCCTCTTTTGCCTGCCATTACTGTCAGCTGTACTTGAAGTGATGTTGCTAAGTCCCCGGTTGTGTTCCAAATGATTCTGCTGTGGCTATGAATGTGTGCAATTATTATTTTTTTGGATTATAAGTTATTTTGGTACATTCCTGCCATGGTTTTTGGTATTAATTTTTTTTTTTGTTTTTAATTGCTTCACAGTTTCATTGTGTGTGAAATGTCTTTAAATAAATTTCTTTACTTTATCAAAATTGTGTGGTTTAATTAGTACATGTAGAATACACATGTGTATTGATAGGATTAATATTCAGTGATGTCCATTCTTAGCAGTTTAAAAGTGTGGGACAAGTACAGCATATGTGTGTGTTTAGTAAAGGTTCCTTGAAGCAGCAATGGTTTCAATTAAAGCACTGACAAGCGTCCTATTAGTGAGTAATGAGTAAAGGAGTCGATTGTATTGGGTTCAGGTGTTAATGCTTGTAGTCATTAGGCGTTCCGTTCGGCTACCGCAAGACCGAGTGGTTTCCGCAAAGTAATACTTGACTTATGGACACCGCACATTTCTATCGGTTTTGGTCGCGTGCATTCGGAGTGCTATCCGAATGTACGCCCCCCAACATAAGTGTACTCCCCCGTGTCCGCCCATGTTTCCTCCCAGTTTTTCCCACTTTGAAACTACGCCCATGTCTCATTCCGCATGACGCCCATAATACGCCCATATTTCAAGACTGATTGCGGGGCACCGTTTTGTACGGGATTTGCACGAACAGGTACGGAGTCAATGCGTGGCACATGCGCGTGGCGTTCTCCACGCATGCGCAGACGCCGTAAAGACGCTATCCGAAAGTATGCGGAAAAGTACGCATCAATCAGAATAAGGGCCCAGGTTCTGTTTGGCGATTTGGCCCAGAACTCATTTTGGTCAAGTGCACACATGGTTAATTTCACCACAGGTGCCCTCATTTTCACTCACAAACACCCCTACATAAACCCCAACATGATTAAGGACACCTGTGAGGGTTTGAGACATGGAGATTTTGCAGAGTGGTTTGGAGTTGCTTATCTGTGATGTGGCCCATTTGGAGGAGCTGCGCAGGAGGGAGGAAGCTGCGTGCCAGATCCAGGTAGCCCCCCGACTACTGCGTACCCCAAGTATGTATCGTGCTCGGCTGTACCTGGACTCCCTCTCGGATCAACAGGTTGTGGGGATGTTTAGGCTGAACCGCATTAACCTGTTGGACTTATATGAGCAGGTGAGAGATGATTTGGACCCTTTGGGGGGAGGCAACTATGCAGTGTCTGGGCTGCACAAATTAATGTGTGCCCTCTACTATTTGACCACAGGCTCCACTCAGTCTGTGACCTCATGGGCCTTGGGGGTATCACAGGCCACTTTCTCTAAGCATTTTACTCAAGTGTTACTTGCTTTAAAGAAGTTGTGGCGCACATACATCAGATTCCCCAGTTCTGAGCTGGAGTGGCAGGACCACAAGTTGTCTTTCTATAGACTCTCAGCATTCCCTCACGTGCTGGGAGATATAGACTGTACACACATTGGGATTAGGGCACCGCACGTGCAGGGCCACGTCTACGTCAATAGGCGTGGGCGGCACTCCCTGAACGTGCAGGTTGTATCCAATGCTCACTTGAAAATCCTGAGTGTTGTCGCAGGCTTTCCTAGGAACTGCCATGACGCCTATATTCTGAGACACTCAGCCCTCTGGAACAGATTTACCAACCACCAAATGCCAGAGGGCTGGCTACTAGGTAAGGACCTTTTTCATATGACCCTGTCTGTCCTTATTTGTATCTGCTCTAATGTGTGTGTTTTCTGTTTCACAAGCATATTGCTCTTCTAACAGTGTGTCCTGTTTCAAAGAAACACATACCTTACCATATAAGGCAATCACTTCCTATCTGTGTTTTAGGTGACTCAGGATATGGGTGTGTTTCCAGGCTCATGACACCTTTGCGCTCCCCAGAGGGCCCTGCACAGCACCGGTATAATGAAGCCCATATTGCAACCCGCAATGTGGTGGAGCGCACATTTGGCGTTTTGAAGAGTCGATTCCGGTGTTTGGACAGGTCATCGGGTACACTGCTTTACCACCCTGCCAAAGTAGTGATGATCATCCAGGCTTGCTGCATGCTGCACAACATAGCCCTGTCCCAACCTGCCTATGTGGAGGAGGAACATGCAGCAGTCGTGCAGGAAGGCCAACCTACCACACCTCGGGTAGTGAGGGGTACGCAGAGGGGGAATCTGGTGCGCACACACATCATCAGCCGTTACTTTTCTGGTAAGCACATGTGCCCTGTACTCCAAAATGTTACTTTGCTGTAAGTGTACTCATAAACAAATTTGTGACCAATGCCATCTGTTTCCACCCACATTTAGCCTAATACACAGAGGCCAACAGATGCAGCTGGTGGTGCTGACCTATCCCTTGCTGTTATCAAGCTTGTAAGTACATTTGATACATGTATGAATGACGTTTTCAGTAAAACATGGCTCACTGGTGTTGTGGAACTACACGTGCCAGCATGCCCTGACACACTATAACCATTACAGTCCAAACCATGAGTGTCAGAGCTTGCTGGAATATGTAGTTCCACAACCTTTCACGGGCCAGGAGTTACCCCACACTACTTTAGTGCAATCCCATAGTCATATACCATTACAATATGTTATAATTCACACAATAATTGGTTTAAAAGTAATACACAAACACAATGGTATGCGGTTAGACCAGGGGTTTCCAATCTTTTTCGAATCGCGGCACCCTGGAGTATCAGAATTTTTCCACGGCACCCTTAGTCCAAAATATATGTATATATGAAACTAAGTAGATTGTGTTTATGTGATTCTTAGGTTCAGTTATGTGGTAAAGGGCAGGATTTGCTTCTGTTTGTACACATATTTTATGATTGGCAGCCACCAGCACTGGTTTTGTCCATAAATAATTGATCATAAATAATTTGAATTGGTTCTTGACAACCAACCCGTGGCACCCCTGCAAGTGTCCCGAGGCACTCCAGGGAGCCACGGCACACAGTTTGGGAACCACTGGGTTAGACATTTTACTTCAGGCTCCTTTGTCACACGCAATCTGCATTTTTGCAGGTGAAACATAAAAACTGTGGGGGCATGTTACAAGATGTTTTGGATATTACAAAAATAACAAACATATGAGCTACCTTCTCCCAGCATCAGGCAACCCTACACCACTTCTAGAACCTGCACCAAGCCCATCACGGGTCCTAATACTCCGACGGGGTGGGGAAGTGGGGGAGCCACTTATTGGGGTGCTGGATACACTGCTGAGGGTTGATGCTGCGCCACCTCCAACATTGGCTTCCAGCTGCTGTAGTTGGGCCTGCATACCTATTAAGGCATTGGTCTGCGCTGTGCATGATTGGCTTAGTGCAGCTATACTTTGCGCAAGGCTGCCAATATGGCTATTCTGTTCCCTTACAGCAGAAGTTAGATCTGCAAAACGGGTGTCAATGCTGTTAGCAATGCGCACATGAGTGCCTACACCTACCCGTACACTACGTGCAATTTTGCGTAATTGAAGAAACGTGTCACGCATGTACCCCTGGATGTTACCTATTTGCAGGCTTTGGGAGGCCATGAATTCTATCTGTTTGTCCTTGAAATTGACCAAGGAGTTAGCTACTTGGGAAGCAGAAGCTGCTGTATGGGGTGTGTTGGTGGGTGGGTTGGGAGACACCCCACTTGGGGGAAGATCACTCTGTGATGAGGTCTGTATTTCTTCCTCTGCCGCAAAGGTCTCCACGGGTTCAAGAATGATGTCCATTTCGTCTAACACCATTATTTAAGAATCTGTTTGGTCTGTCCCTAGTTGTATAGTACCTGTGCATACAGATGAAGAGGTAAGTACTGATGCATATATAGCCAAGACTGTCGTCTATACTGTTTTAGAAAGGGCTTGAGATGCTGGACGCACATACCAAGGGGTGTTATGTACTTACACATGTACCACGATACAGCATGTAACATTGACATTAATAATAAGTCACATGCCTAGCTCAGATTACATTCCTTTCCGTTGCAATGTAGCAGCAGGAGATGAATGTAGTGTGAGATATTGTTGATGTGACATGGGTGTGTGTACTGTATGTGTCATGGCGTGTTTTTTGTTCATTTACCTGCTTCCACAGATTCTGCAGCAACGGGCCTTCTTTTCTTGGATGCCGCAGCACTTCGGGATGGACAATCTGTGCAAGGAAAGATGGGCAGCCATTATGGACCTTACAATGGTTAAGCATTTTCATAAACCATGCATTCAAATGACAATAATGGACAATACTTCCTTTGGATAAGGACTACATTATTTATTCCCCCCAATTTTTTATATTTTTCACAATATTATTTTTTAAATTTATTATTAAATTAGTGGCCACATGACAACTATTAGATAATCTGTGGTATGTAGTCATGGCAGGTAAACCACCAGTACACCTCTGTGTTTTTTGCCACATACATGTTAGGCTGCAAGAAAGAATGTTACAGTGTTGATCAATATGAGCAGTTGTGGAACTACAAGGCCCAGCATTATCAGCAATTTGAAAGTAGGAGCAGGCAATTTCTTGTGCATGACCTTGCTGGGCTATGTAGTTCCACAGCAGCACTTTACTTAGCATAGCAATTCTAGTGAACATTACAGTTAGAAAGCATTTGCATGTATGTTTAAGTTTGCATGTGGTCACACTTACCAGCTATGGATGGCGTTTGCGGCCTATCGGTATCCGTCACGTGCATGCCAGGCAGCAGTAGCGCACGCAGGGGGGGTTTCTGGGTACCCAGAAACCCCCCCAGGAGTCTAAGGGCCCTCAGCTGAAAGCTGTGGGTGCCCTCTTTCCATGGGTATAAGAATTGTAAAAATCGGCCCTTGGGAACCAGAGATATCTGACTTCAAAGCAGTGGTCCCCATCCAAGTCTGTTAATTGTTATTCCGAGTCAGATATTTCAGTTTCTGTCTGACAGAGTTTTTCTGAGGGTATATTCCAAAAGCTGGGACTCTTCCCCTTTGATGAACACTAGTAGCTTGTCTCTACTGTTCCCAGAACCAGAGATATCAGCCTTCCAGCAGCTGGTTACTGCTCCAGCGCCACACACCTGGTATGTAGTATTATATACTCATTGGCGGATTGCTCTGCCTCCTGAAATCTGATCTCCTAGTCCCCAATACCATTTGGTAGGTGGGATTCTCTAGTTTTTAATTCCATTAAAATCTAAGAAATCTATTTCCGGGAATTGGAGATATCTGCAGTCAAGCAAGCTGTCCTCTCACCAGAAAATTATGAATAATAAGCCCACTCCCCTATACACCCCTCCTCTGCATATTAAATATCCTCTACCACCCTGGAAGTTATGTATCAATGCCCCTTCATTCACCCCAATGCCCCCTTCTCCCACCCCATCTCCCACCATCTGTGCAGTAAAGGGGTAATTAGTGGAAATTACTTATCCAGGCCCTACATGCTGAGCGGTTGATATAATACCCCCTACCACCCACAGGACATCAAAGCTTCCCCCACCCCTACCGCTGGAGGACCGGTAGGGGCCCCAATACATTGCTATGCCCACGGGTAATACACTGCTGTTGACGCCCCTGTATGTATGTATGTATATATAGATATTTTTTTTAATTATTTATATACATTTGGTCTATCTATAATACTTTAACTGACCCGGCATATACTGGGTCACCTAAGTGTCCATCTCCGTGCTTTGCTCCGCCCCTCTGGAAACCCCCTTCTGAAAATCCTGCGTTTGCCACTGGGCAGGACCTCAGGGGGTATGATGCGCTTCAACTTCACCTCATAGGACGTGTAGCAGACAGTGGTGGGGCTTCCTCCGCCAGTCTTGGTGGACTCCTCCAACTCCATGGCCATTTTACTTTTCAACTGCCTTTTGATGTCGTTGAATCTCTTTTTTACATTGCGGACCAGGCGCTTGTGCTGACTCACAGCGTTCACCGCCTGGGTGATGTCCTTCCACATAGCCCTTTTGCGCTGTGCAGTGGTCTTGTGGTGACTTTTCCCCAGTAACCGGTCAAACACTGGCATGATAGCCCGGACAAGTGCAGCATAGGAGAATCTGACCTTTCGGCCACTTTTGGTGCGGCCAGCTTCCACCTCCTCCTCCTCATTTTCTACTCCAGCCATGTACCCCTCCTCCTCCATGCCAGTGTCTTCCTCCTCCTCACCTCCATCTTCCTCCACCTCTGACATGTGGCCCTCCTGCAGCTGCTGTGGGGTATGGTCAAGGTCCTGGCTGTAGGATGGGGATGCCAGCGGATCCTCCACCTCCTCCTGCTGGGGCTGGACGCCCAGGGCCTGGTGTGGGGCTGCCCTTGCTGTGGCCATGCTGCCTGCCACACTGCTGGCTCTCCCACTTGTCTGGCTGTCTCCATGCTCCTTACTTCCTATCAAAGAGTGAAATGGCGCCAATGCCCCTTTATATAGGGGGTGTGATGCATAATGGAGGCGACAGAGGTGGGCCAATAGGTTGGGGGGTTCTTAGGGGCCGTACACACCAGGACGATTTGGCATAAAAACCTCCGATTTCGATGGGTCGTACGAGCGTTTGCTATAGATTGGTGCAAAATCTTTTGTTTTAAGCCCACAATTCCGATCCGATGCGCGTACCCGCCGGTCGTAGGTCGGATTGAAGATCCTACCTACTGCAGTAAAGATCTGTCAATCCGACCTCAGATTGGGGGCTGATTGTATGCAGATTGCGAGATGATCGTGTGCACTTGCCTCGTCAGACCGTCGTCAGATCCTGCTTGTTTATACTCATTTCCTGGTCACTCCCTCCGCAGCCATTTTGTGAGACTCGTGGATGGTACAGGATAGCAGTGACGGAGGATCCTGGAGCACAGCCAAATTGAAGACAGGTATTTGGACCTTCCCTACCCACCAATGCATTTGCTGCCCACCAATGCATTAGCTGCCCACCAATGCATTAGCTGCCCACCGCTGCCCACCAATGCATTAGCTGCCCACCGCTGGCCACCAATGCATTAGCTGCCCACCGCTGCCCACCAATGCATTAGCTGCCCACCGCTGCCCACCAATGCATTAGCTGCCCACCGCTGCCCACCAATGCATTAGCTGCCCACCGCTGCCCACCAATGCATTAGCTGCCCACCAATGCATTAGCTGCCCACCGCTGGCCACCAATGCATTAGCTGCCCACCGCTGGCCACCAATGCATTAGCTGCCCACCGCTGGCCACCAATGCATTAGCTGCCCACCGCTGGCCACCAATGCATTAGCTGCCCACCGCTGGCCACCAATGCATTAGCTGCCCACCGCTGCCCACCAATGCATTAGCTGCCCACCGCTGGCCACCAATGCATTAGCTGCCCACCGCTGGCCACCAATGCATTAGCTGCCCACCAATGCCCACCAATTCATTAGCTGCCCACCAATGCATTAGCTGCGCACCAATTACCCCCCAGTGCATTTGATGCCCACCAATGCAGTGCAGTGATATATCTGTGTGTGTCACTCCCTCCGCAGGCATTTTGTGAGACTCGTCGATGGTACAGGATAGCAGTGACGGAGGATCCTGGAGCACAGCCAAATTGAAGACAGGTATTTGGACCTTCCCTACCCACCAATGCATTAGCTGCCCACCAATGCATTAGCTGCCCACCAATGCATTAGCTGCCCACCACTGCCCACCAATGCATTAGCTGCCCACCAATGCATTAGCTGCCCGCCAATGCCCACCAATTCATTAGCTGCCCACCAATGCATTAGCTGCGCACCAATTCCCCCCCAGTGCATTTGATGCCCACCAATGCAGTGCAGTGATATATCTGTGTGTGTAAATGGTAAATAGCAAAACCACAGCAGGTCATGCTGGAATGTGTAGTTCAACTAAAGCAGGAGTGTCAAGGTTGGCCAACACTGGAATAGATGAAGCTGTGTACACTATCACCTTGTTTACAATAAAAAGGAAACTGGTTGGTGAAACTTAAAACTTTATTGTGATATTAACAAAAGTGAACCTGAAATAAAAGAAGTGTCTTAACAATATATAAACTATAATCATTTAATAATTTTTTTTATCTATTTTCTTATAGACATGTCTCAGGCTCTGGCAAAGGAGCGTGACTTCGTCGAAGCATTTATCGACAAATACAGGGAGTACGAATGTCTTTGGAAGACGAAGTCCAAAGACTACAGTAACAAAATAAAAAGAGCAAATGCCCTGGATGAGTTGGCCAATTTCAGCCGTTCATATCACCCTGAAGCCAATGCGGAGTGGGTGCGGAAAAAAATCCAAGATCTCCGCACTGTGTTCCTAAAAGAGCATAAGAAAATGCAGACCACCAAGAGATCTGGTGCCGGAGCCGGCGACGTGTATGAGACCTCCTTGTGGTACTACAATCTCTTAACCTTCACCCTGAGTCAGGAGGCACAGAGGACCGGACTGTACCTCATGGTGGAGAGTGAGGGGGATGAGGTGTTGCAGACTGTGGATGAAAGTTCCCAACCATTGTCGGTAAGTACAGACCCGGTATTGACACATGTCCTTCCTCATTATTTTTTTGGGCCCGGAGAATAGGTTCAGTCCACACATGTCTTAAATGTGGTTCTCCTGCCAATGGACAGCACCCACTCCATTAAAATAGTCCTTGTACTGGTCTCTAACCTGCATGGCGCGTGTAGTCCCCCTATACTGTTGCGCCGGCGTTTCCACAGAGGATATCTGCACTACCTCCTTTGGCTCCTCTGGGACCTCTGGTGGTGCTGGTCCTGTAGGCCTTTGTGGTCTTTCCTTGCGGCGCAGTAAATTGTGCAGGACACAGCACGCCATGACGACCCAGTCTATTTTGTCCACCCTCAGGTTGATGGCAGTATGGAAAATGCGGAAACGGCTTGCCAGGATACCAAACGCACTCTCCACAAGCCGCCGTGCCCTGGAAAGCCTGTAGTTGAAAATTCTTTTGTCGTGGTCCAGGCCCCTTTTGGCATATGGCTTCATGATGTGCTCATGAAGGGCAAATGCCTCGTCTGCCACGAACACAAAATTGAGCCCATGTTTGGTTTCCTGGACCGACGGCAAGTGAAGAGTGTTGGAGGTGAGCCTCTGGTAGAACTTGGTATCCTTCAAAGTTCCACCATCCGAAGCACGCCCATTCCTGCCAACATCCAGGAAGATGAACTCGTAGTTCGCATTAACCACAGCCATTAGAACGATACTAAAGTATCCCTTGTAATTGAAGTAGTAGGAACCACTCTGTGCAGGCTGGTTGATGCGGACGTGTTTGCCATCAATGGCTCCTCCACAATTTGGGAAATTCCATGTCTCTTCAAACTCTGCAGCGATGTTTTGCCAATCCTTCACGCTGGTAGGGAACTGTAGAAATAATAAATAAACTTGATTAATAAATTGAACTTTGTATTTGTTTCCACAGCAACACAGTGCAGAGACAGAACATTCACCGACCCTGGACCTGTCTGGATTGTCGGAGTCTCCAGGAACATCGCAAGGAATATCCACTACACCCACACCGCCACAACAGGCCTGTAAAAAATCGCGCCGCAAGGAAAAGAAAATAGACAACCCAGAGGAGGAATTACTGATACGGGCCGAACAGGTTCTACGTAGGCCTCCCGACCGATTTGATGCTTTCGGGAAATATTTGTCTGACGGCTTACGCCAGCTGAGTCCAACCCAGCAAATGGCCTTTGAACGCATAAGCAGCGAGCTATTGTTTTTTGGCCGTTTAGACCGCCTTACATTTGAATGCAACATAGCTGGCCTTCTTCCTTGCCAACAACCACCAGGGCCTACTCCCCCAGCACCCTTACCAGTCCCTTCCACTTTGCCAAATCAATCTCCACCTGTCCAAGCATCCTCCGCACAACCTTCAACTCCAGCCCGCTATACCCACCTGTACACCTCATTATTGCCTGAGTTCACAGGAGAGCAGGACCCTCCGGTTTTACGCGAATTGTAAAACCAATTCTTGCCCTGTTGGTATGGAGCAGTATGACACATGATGCATGAGGCGCAGATAAAGCCCATGCACACGTGGCGCATGGTGCGGAGCAATGGGGCCGGGACCACTGCTTCTGCACTATGCACCGCGTGTGCATGAAGGTACTTTGATTATCTGCGCCACAAGCACTGTGTGTTCTACTGCTCCGTACCTCTAGTGAGTGCGGCAGTAGGTTTTAAAGCTCAGTTTGTTACAAAATTTTTGACTTGTTATAGCACTTTGGTCTATTTTTATATTATGCGTACCTAATGTTTCTAAAATGACACTTTTGCCATCTGCACATGCATGGAGCAGTATGACACATGATGCTTGTGGCGCAGATAAAGCCCATGCTCACGTGGCGCATGGTGCGGAGCAATGGGGCCGGGACCACTGCTTCTGCACTATGCACCGCGTGTGCATGAAGGTACTTTGATTATCTGCGCCACAAGCACTGTGTGTTCTACTGCTCCGTACCTCTAGTGAGTGCGGCAGTAGGTTTTAAAGCTCAGTTTGTTACAAAATTTTTGACTTGTTATAGCACTTTGGTCTATTTTTATATTATGCGTACCTAATGTTTCTAAAATGACACTTTTGCCATTTGCACATGCATGGAGCAGTATGACACATGATGCTTGTGGCGCAGATAAAGCCCATGCTCACGTGGCGCATGGTGCGGAGCAATGGGGCCGGGACCACTGCTTCTGCACTATGCACCGCGTGTGCATGAAGGTACTTTGATTATCTGCGCCACAAGCACTGTGTGTTCTATTGCTCGGTACCTCTAGTGAGTGCGGCAGTAGGTTTTAAAGCTCAGTTTGTTACAAAATTTTTGACTTGTTATAGCACTTTGGTCTATTTTTATATTATGCGTACCTAATGTTTCTAAAATGACACTTTTGCCATTTGCACATGCATGGAGCAGTATGACACATGATGCTTGTGGCGCAGATAAAGCCCATGCTCACGTGGCGCATGGTGCGGAGCAATGGGGCCGGGACCACTGCTTCTGCACTATGCACCGCGTGTGCATGAAGGTACTTTGATTATCTGCGCCACAAGCACTGTGTGTTCTACTGCTCCGTACCTCAAGGCAGAAAAGTGAAATTTTTATATATTTTTGGACATGTTATTGCACTTTGGAACAGTTTGCAGTTATGCGTATCAATGGGTTCTATTTTTGTACCATTTGTATTTAATCCAAAAAGAAGGAAAACTAAAAATGTGTGGATGTCAAAGTTTGATTTATTTTAATAAAACATTATATGTTTTCACTACAAGTGTGTGGTGTATTTTTCCTTACCTTGCAATACTCGTGCTGCAGTACCTTCACGATTGCTTTGCAGGTCTCGGGGATGATGAGGCCCAAAGCTTGCGGGGAGATGAGGGATCCAAACTTCAGGTCAGCCAGAGACCGTCCTGTAGCCAGAAACCTCAGGGTCACCACTAGCCGCTCCTCAGCAGGTATAGCCATGCGATACTTGGTATCTTGCTTCTGGATGTGGGGGGTGACGAGACGCAGCAACTCATGGAAGGTGGCATCATCCAAACGTAAGAAATTCCTATAATCATTGGGATTATTCTCACGAATTTCCAGGAGCAGTGGCATGTGAGAACGAGCCTGACGGCTCAGCAGCCACTGCTTGGTCCAGCATGACCTAGCTCTTCTACGCTGGGCCCTCAGCTGCCTCACCCTGAGCACAGCATAGGAAAGCAGAAAATCTTGCTGGTAAGAATCCATCACTGCAGACTGCATAATGGACACAGGAAAAGCACACTTTGTAATGCCAGGCAAAAACAAAGCAGAGCAAACAGCTATGTACAGCGTTCAGCAGGTATACACCAAGCCTCACTAGTCACAAAGCACAAATGCACAGATCTAAAATGGCTGCTGTTATTTGTACCCCACAACTAGTCCTGCCCATTATTTAAATTTCAAAAACGACAGTCACTGTGCACACACGATTCACCAAAACGACAGTCGGACGACCATCGCAAACGACTCGCGATCGTTTGACGATCGTAAGTAAAAAAATACACCATCTTATGCAAATCGTGAGTCTGGGCCCGGGGGGGCGCTCCCGAGAAGTTCACAGCAAATCGGTTCACGATCGACGCACGATCGTGATCGTTCTGGTGTGTACGAGGCCTTAGTCATGCAGAGACAGTTTTGTAAATCGCACTCCAGTTGGTCAAAAACTCGCACATGACCGGCGGAAGAATTCGCACTTTTTTGTTACTTAAAATTGCACCACTTCGCCGCAACTCGCACCTCTTTGCACTTTTCAGCCCCCAAAGCGCATCCCATTAAATATGCAAATTATTATTAAAAAATGTGATTTGAAAAAGGGCGAATAGCGGCGATGTGGTGCGCTAAAATAACATGCGCATTTATCACATCCCATAGAATGTCACCCTTAATGTCTGGCAGCTGTGGAAAGAAAGGGTGATTTTATACATATAGACCTGTTGTGATCCTCATACATCCCAGGGTTTCTACCACTGTATGGGTAATAGCATTGGGAATAATAATCATTGGTCACATGTAAAAAATCAGACAAAAAGATGAAAAATACGATGAAATTTTTTTTTTTTTAAAACAATATGAATTTCTTTCCTAGACAGGTATGACCGATTGTGCAGGCGGGTCTTGTGGTAAATTAACAGTGTATGGGCACCTTTTCCATTTAATTGGACACTATGGTAAATTAAACATTATGTGGTAATTAAAGCCGGGCTAGGTGCAATACAATTGGAGGAAACGTGATCACATGATAACACGGTGATCCTTTAAAGATCTTCTACAGAGGAGAGTGGCTTATCTTGAAAAAAGGGTGCAGTCGGCACCAGAAACGCGTTGATTGAAGCTACTCTGCCGGGACCTGGCTGCTACAGAACCGCAAAGCTACGAGAGGACGGCTCACTTGTGTCTGCAGCACAACTCACCTAATCCCCGTCAGCGGCATGCTCCGGCTCCCGGCTACAGAACTTTTAAACCTTTTTTATCTTTGTTTGCTGTGCCAATAAATCCTTTGTGAAGGAGGAACAGTATGTTTGGCGTATCAAAGAAACCTTTTGAGGAACGCGAGAACGTAATTTAATGTAAGTGTCTGATTTGATTCACCTTACAAGCTGTCTGGTTACGTGTCTAGCAGTGGATAAAGAAACCTTTTAGTGCACGCGGGGCTGAACTTTAATGTAAGTTCTGCCTTTTTACATTGTGAGCTGAATGTTTTCTGAACAACTAGGAGTATCCACATCCAGAAACTACGGGGGACATTTACCAAAATGGATTCGTAGAAAAAAGGTGTATTCGTAGGGAGAAATACACCTTTTTTTTACGAATTTGTATTTTCGGGATTTACAATCCCAAAAATACAACAATTCGTAGTCCTAAAGATGGAACATTCGTATTTGTAGTTACAAATACGAATGCCCTACACCATCGATAGGATACGACAGAAATCACCATTCAAAAGAATGGTGGTTTCTGATTTACTAAGCAGCCGTACTGACAATACGGCTGCTTAGTGGTGTGAAACACCCACGCAAATACGACAGGAAAATAGAACACCATTTTCCTGTTCTATTTGCGTTTTAGCCTGCACGGATCAGTCAGATCCGTGCAGGCTACAGTGTAAAAAAATAGAAAAAATAAATAAATAAAAAAAAAAAACGGCGTGGGGTCCCCCCCACAGCCATAACCAGCACCAGGCTGAAGGAGCCGGGGCCGGTAATTAAAAATCAGGGAGCCCGACAAATAGGGGTTCCCCGATTTTTAACAACCAGCCCCAGGCTCCAGGTCCGGGGCTGGTTCCCAAAATACGGGGGACAAAATGAGTAGGGGTCCCCCGTATTTTAAGAACCAGCCCCAGGCACAACCAGCCGGCAGGGTAATGTCACAGCCGGGGGACACTTATAATATAAGGTCCCGCGGCCAAAACATTCTCCCTACCGACCAGTCAGCCTGGCCAGGGGCCCTGGGGGAGTGGGGACCCCCCCAATGAAGGGGTCCCCCCCCTCCAGGACTTACCTGACCAGGCTGAAGCCTGGTGCTGTCCTCGATGCCCCTGGGCGGTGGGCATCGAGCTGATAAATGTTGTAAAAAATAGATAAACCATTGTTTTTTACTGTGGCACTACAAGTGCCAGCAAGCCTCCCCAGCAAGCTGGGACTTGGAGAACCACAAGTCCCAGCCTGCTGGGCATTAAAGGGCCCGCTGGCACTTGTAGTTCTACAGTTAAAAAAATAGTGCACAAAACACACTGACACACTTTTAAAATAAAACTTTATTACACACAAAGCCCACACATACTAATACTTACCTATCTTCTCTCCGTAGGTAGCCCTGATGTCCTGTGTCGGCGTCTTCTGGTCCTGTGTCGTCTTCTTCCTCCATGTCGACGTCGCTGTCGGCGATGGTGTCCCCGTCCGGATCCGAAGAAATCCATTTGGGAAGCTGTGGAAGGAAACCATACTCACCTGTCCCAGCGCGACGTAGTCCAGGTAAGGGTCTTTGCAAAAAAATAAACCGAAAACCCCGAAACCAAACCGGACACGACGGAGACGCACGGTGTGTTTGTTTACATCGTGCGGCTCCGCCTCCCGAATGCCGCTATTGGCCGCCTTGCGGCCTAGCGGCCAATAGCGGCATTCGGGAGGCGGAGCCGCACGATGTAAACAAACACACCGTGCGTCTCCGTCGTGTCCGGTTTGGTTTCGGGGTTTTCGGTTTATTTTTTTGCAAAGACCCTTACCTGGACTACGTCGCGCTGGGACAGGTGAGTATGGTTTCCTTCCACAGCTTCCCAAATGGATTTCTTCGGATCCGGACGGGGACACCATCGCCGACAGCGACGTCGACATGGAGGAAGAAGACGACACAGGACCAGAAGACGCCGACACAGGACATCAGGGCTACCTACGGAGAGAAGATAGGTAAGTATTAGTATGTGTGGGCTTTGTGTGTAATAAAGTTTTATTTTAAAAGTGTGTCAGTGTGTTTTGTGCACTATTTTTTTAACTGTAGAACTACAAGTGCCAGCGGGCCCTTTAATGCCCAGCAGGCTGGGACTTGTGGTTCTCCAAGTCCCAGCTTGCTGGGGAGGCTTGCTGGCACTTGTAGTGCCACAGTAAAAAACAATGGTTTATCTATTTTTTACAACATTTATCAGCTCGATGCCCACCGCCCAGGGGCATCGAGGACAGCACCAGGCTTCAGCCTGGTCAGGTAAGTCCTGGAGGGGGGGGACCCCTTCATTGGGGGGGTCCCCACTCCCCCAGGGCCCCTGGCCAGGCTGACTGGTCGGTAGGGAGAATGTTTTGGCCGCGGGACCTTATATTATAAGTGTCCCCCGGCTGTGACATTACCCTGCCGGCTGGTTGTGCCTGGGGCTGGTTCTTAAAATACGGGGGACCCCTACTCATTTTGTCCCCCGTATTTTGGGAACCAGCCCCGGACCTGGAGCCTGGGGCTGGTTGTTAAAAATCGGGGAACCCCTATTTGTCGGGCTCCCTGATTTTTAATTACCGGCCCCGGCTCCTTCAGCCTGGTGCTGGTTATGGCTGTGGGGGGGACCCCACGCCGTTTTTTTTTTTAATTTATTTATTTTTCTATTTTTTTTTACACCTTGCAGCCTGCACGGATCTGACTTGATCCGTGCAGACTGCTAGAAATAATTCGTATTAGCGGCCGTATATACGGCTGCTAATACGAATCATTACACCATCGGAGGGTTACAAAGCAGTCGTATCTGACTGCTTTGTAAATCCCCCTCCGGAACACGACTTTGCATACGACTTAAACAGTCGTATGCAGTCGTAGGGAAACAACCAATACGAAAAACTAGGTTTTTCATATTGGTAAATTTCCCCCTACATGTGAGTTTCTGCACGGAGTTCTCTGCAGGAGAGGGATGAAGCAATTGTTATAACGTGCATCCAGCATAAAGAATTGCGGCATCATATCCCCAGGAGACCTCGAGCGCTGATATATCTCATTCTTTGTAACTTGTGGTAATCCTAGGTCTCAAAAAACCTCCGGTACTATAAACAGTCAGTAATCGCTTACATAGCAGAGACAAGCCTATAATAAATTGGTTTTATATTATAATGGTGCCCAAATGATGTGGGGACATAAGCATATTACCATAAGGAGAATACCCACAGATATCAACTGATAATTGGGACTGCTAACTAATTAATAAATGGACAATAAATGTTTCTATAACAAAAACCATTCAGAATTGCAAACAAGCGTATCCTGACTTACAAAGACTGTCACTGCGCAACTATAATGACAACAAACGGTCTGAATGTTACTGTGGACCTCCGTTCGTAAAAGCCATGTAAACACAACCCAGAGCTATAGAAAGCACTATTGGCCGATACAACCAAGCCCCCACTCCTCAATGGCTAATTACAGCAGCCCTGGCAGTGGATAGATACAGCCATCAATCAGCAGACTCAGCACCTGATAGGCTACAGAGTACCATATCTCATAGGGTTCACACAGCCACACCTCCCGTGAACAAGCGCCTAGCGAAACGTACGTCGGGGACAGGCCGATCACGTGGTGCACACAAGTGCAAATCTGTGTTTACATTAATACGGCTCATACTCAGGGGGCACCACTGGTGGTCCAAAGAACAGACACAATAAATTTAATATGTGTCTAGGACCCATGTTTCCATTATAGGATCACACACCAGCTTCTCACAGATACAAAACATTGTAATTATATCAAAGACCACAGTGGAATACAGCCACTGACCAGTGCGGACTATACTCTCAAATATCCCCTTCCCTTTCCCCCTTTGAATAAAAACCGTACTATATTCTATAACCTGAAGTAATTATGAAGGTTTCATTTCATGCACTCCATTGAGTTTGGGAAATGTAAAACACCCCATCTGAGCAGTGTATTCCCCACAGATACAGTAGCTGGGAGAACTACATCTCCCATCATTTCCTTAGCCTCCCAGCAGCCCCTGAGACCCCCCACCCCAATGGGAAGATGGAGGAGAGACCACTTTGTGCCGCAAAGACCATTGGACACAATTAAAAACCTTGCAATCAGGTGTTTTTAATTAACTACTGCAGGTATCAGGAACATGCATACACGTTGTAATCCAAAACTGCACATGACCAATGCAATGTCTTTTAATAAAGTAAGCCTTTCACACCAGCCTACATTCCCGGGTTGAGACCTGGAACAACCCGGTACTAGCGCTGGTGTAAAAGATTACTGTGCTAATTTGCCGGCAATCCAACCCTGCTACGTAGCAGGGTTGTTCCTGGGGTAGGGTGTATTTACCCGGGTTGACGGTCCTGTCCGGTCGGTAATCCACGCAGGCGGCAGGCGCAAATGATGGTACAGGCAGTAGATGATGATGACGCAGCTCTCCGGCGGCAGTGAGGGTGCCGGAGAGCTGCGTCATCTTCATCCGCCGCCTGTTCCGTCATTTGCGCCGCCGCCTGTGTGGATCCCCGGCCTGCACAGAGGACAAGCAACCGGGGTGAGTATTCTCAGCAACTCCTGCCCACCTCCGCCGCTGTCTGCCCGACACCATCCCATCGACTGCCCGCCTCCTCCCCACCTCCTGCCGGCCTCCTTCCCGCCCCCTTCACACACCAGAAAATGCAGGGACTTTTCTGGTGTAAAAGGGGCCAACCCGGGAATGGTCCGGCATGATTCCCGGGCCATATTCCCGGGTGAGTCCCTGCATTTTCTGGTGTGAAAGGGGTATAAACAAATGTGCGTGGCGTTGGAGATTGAATGCTTGATTTTTAAATAAATCATTGCGTGTTTTTTATCATACCACTGGGGCATGTCTGACTTTTTTAATAGTGTCCAATTAAATGGAAAAGGTGCCCATACACTGTACAATTATTGTATGCAATTTGGACTAGATTGCATCGCATCGCATTGCATAGGTTTTGCACTGCAATGAAATGAGATGAGATCTAATACAAAAAGTATGTGCAGCACATACTTTTTTTAACTGTGCGATGAGATGTGCGACGGGAGTGCGCATCTCATTGCACCCAACAATGTACCGTGTATGGGCACCTTTACAGTGGATGAGACCATTTTGTATGTCCAATCATTTTTGTCCCTTCAAAGAACATTAAAAGGATCTTAGGAGTGTGGGCAGGTCCGTGTCATGTCATGACGTTACGTGGTAGTCACGCAATGCACCTCTGGGAATGTTTTGGACAGCCAGGATATCTTTTTGGAACCCCTTAGGACCAGCTGGGCCCTAGCCAGATGCCTAGGTTGCATCGTGGAAAATCTGGGTAATCCAAAATTGAGTACAATGATTTTTGCAGGCAAAGCCTTGCGTCCAGTTGTATACCCTCAATTGTATTTAAGCTGATCGTTCTTGGTGTATCTATAGTTAGTTAATATATCATCTAATATATTATATAAAGGTCTGCATTTTACATTGCATTATGAGCAAGATCTACTCCAATTCTAAAACAATAATGTTCATCATCCAAATCCCTATATTCAACTGTAATGTGCTCACTTCATACAGTATTAAGCCTTCATTTACCTTTAAAGCAATGTTGTGACAGCAACATATTAGCGTAGCGAATTAAATAATAGTAATTACATCAAGCATACGGCGTAGGAAAGCCTGGCTGCTCACCTGCATGCCAGAGTATGGATATTTTCTCATCAGGACACACTTCTATAATGCAGCTGAACACATCAGCCGGTCCTGGACACAAAGCCGCTATTTATTGTGTTCATAATGTCCACATTATACTTCAGCTGCTGTAAACTGGTATTTACTGTTCCACACCGCAGCTGAAGGTTACCTTCACCTACTCAAGCTGTAATGCTAAGGGGGACATTTACTAAAGCTTCTAAAAATGAAAAGAGGTCGTGTTGCCCATAGCAACCAATCAGAATCTATCATTATCTAGGATGCAATTGAGAAATGAGAGACAGAATCGCATTGGTTGTTATAGGAAACGTCATCTCTTTTCAGTTTTAGAAGCTAGAGGGGCAGATATATTAAGCCTAAACAAGAGATAAATGCAAGGGTGATAAGGAGAAATAAATGTCCAGCCAATCAGCTCCTTGCTGACTTTTTTCTAACAAAGGTTGTAACGTGGCAGTTAGCAGGTGATTGGCTGGGCATTTATCTCTCCTTATCACCCTGGCATTTATCTCTTGTTAAAGCTTAATACATCTGTCCCTTAGTCAATTTTAGAGATGTGCAGGTTGTGATTTACTCTGATATACTCTGATTTCAAAGCAGGATCTTATTGGCTATCCCAAATCACATGAGAGTTGTTGACAGTTGATAGCCAATAAGATCCTGCTTTGAAATCAGAGTAAATCAGAGCCTGCATCCTTGGTGTCATAAACGGCTGCAAAAACTGAAATTAGCAGTTCAATACACCAGAGATGCCAATATAACTCAAAACCACCAAAAGCTGCATACATTGAAATGATTTGTGAAAGAATAGAACAATACTTTTGCATACCTCCCTGTCCCGATTTTCGCTGGGCAGTCCTCTTTTTGGGGGGATTGTTCTTCATCCCTCCCGGGGGCCGGCACTGTCCCGCGGAATGTTTTTGTGAAACATCGGGCATGATTCAGACCTGATCGCACAGCTGCAAATTCGCCAATTACAAATAGATTGCACATACTGTACGTACAGCCCGTAGAACGTTTGATAAGGATCAATGTCTAGAACAGCCATGGGGTACCTGTGGCTCTCCGGCTGTTGTGAGACGACAAGTCCCAGCATAGAAAGAAAATTGGACAGCGCTCGGATTTCACAGAGGTATAAAATAATATAAGTACGGCTAGATAAATAGGACATTTATTATAAAAATAATAAAGGGTAAAAATGCATGCATGGCTTATGTTAACTATATTGAGAATTGGTGGATAAATGAAACTCCACACATGATTTTAGAAACACACCTCAATTTTACCTGATAAGGGTCCTCACTGAGGAACAGAAGCCCCAGAATAATGTCCAGCAATAAGGAGATGCCCAGGAAGAATGAATGTTAGTATAACCGTTATTAGTAGGCAAGTTGGCATAGAAGCATACCCTCCAACATGACCCATTCCATTAGGTACAAAATGCTCTGTTCCTGGACTTCCCTGCCAGTGGCAAAGTTGGATAGTAGGGAAATGAAAAGGACCCTTTTTCCCATAGAATCCTATGTTAAAATGGACTCAGTCCATTTTAACATTGAATCCTATGGAAAAATCGGGTCCATCGCATCGCATGCGATTTGTTCGCATGCGATGGACCCGATTTTTTAATTGGGCGTCCAGATACTACATAAGTACCGAAATTTGTAAAAAAAATAGGTGTATTTGTATCCAGAAATACACTTATTTTTGACATTTACTATCCCGAAAATACGGCTATTTGTATTGATAGCA
Source organism: Crinia signifera (assembly GCF_055691185.1). Taxonomy (NCBI): domain Eukaryota; kingdom Metazoa; phylum Chordata; class Amphibia; order Anura; family Myobatrachidae; genus Crinia; species Crinia signifera. The sequence goes on from NC_139217.1 coordinate 58,211,207, forward strand.
CATCAATACGACTACGAATTGCCGTATCTTCGGGATAGTAAATGTAAAAAATGAGTGTATTTCTGGATACAAATACACCTATTTTTTTACAAATTTCCTTTAGTAAATTTTCCCCTTAATATGTAGTGGACATTACTGTGTGGGGCATAATATGTAATAGGCATTATGATGTGGGCATAATATGCAATGGGCATTATGGTGTGGGGTGTAATATGTAATGGGCATTACGATGTGTGGCTTAATATGTAATGGGCATTACAGTGTACTGTATAATATGTAATGGGTATTACGGTGCGTGGCATAATATGTAATGGGAATTTTGTCATGTCGTTTTTTTATTTGTTAAAAATACATTTGCTCGCGTCATACGTGTGGCCAAAATATCTGACTAAAATATTTTGTGTAACAATAGATGGTTGCGGTTGTGGGGCTTCCTATTTTGTCAGTCCCAGGCCCCACAATTTCTGATGGCAGCCCTCCCTATACTGCATGAAAACAGCACCCATTCTGGGCCATATAATTGTCTACTATAAGGCTACATGATAACAGCACTTACCAATATATCTAAGATGAGAGCCAGCCCAGAGGTGAAACTCTGGGAGACAATGGAGTCATCTGCCGCCGGGCTCCTGCTCCCAAGGGGGCACCTCTCTCTTGCGAGTTTGAGTCAGTTAACTGAAAGCCGTCGATATCGCTTCTGTGGCTGACTCCCCCTCCTTACATCCTTTTTGCAAGTGTCACACCCTATATTAGAACCCATGACACCTTACTGATTGAGCTACTTGGGGGGCACCAATATTTATCTTGCCTCTGGGCAACTGGAATGAACTTACACCATTGAGCCAGCCTGTCAGGAGTTATCCATAAATCCTTCTTGTGTCACTACAAGAACCAGCATGCCCTTCAAACGCAGGTCCCATCAAATGCCTCTTGCACATATGTAAAATAATGCCTTTTGGTTCAGTAATCTAATATGTACAATACAATTTATACACACACTGTACCGTACAGCTGCTGACTTTTACATCGAATCGTTTCACAAATTCAAGACTGCACAGAATTACTTTTCACTTTGTCAGCATCTTGGGGACCACACATCCAGAGATGCCTAAAGATGTGACAGGTCCCTGGTAAATTACAAATTACAGCCCCCAGATTTTGTCCTCGAGAAGTAGTTTGGAATATAAATTTGCTCAGAGAACGTGGCCCCAGCCAGTGCAAGAGGCTGGAAGCTACTTCGTGAAGCAATGGCTTGACATTCTTAAACTGATGAGACGGACCTCTGTGCACGCAATCTGTGCCCTGCGGCAGCCAGTCTAAAGGGAAACTCTTTTGGTCTTCAGCTGAAATAAATATAAAATATGTGGACAGGGAATGAAATTATTCTGCTTATTTCTATAAGATACCAAACCCTGACAGAAACATCTGCTAAGGCTTGTAAATGTTAATTTGCGATTCATAGGATAATATATACAGTCTAAGAAAGGAAAGGGCACCAAGACCAAGCCATAGGCAGGAACGTTTTGCTTAGTAGAAAACACAAATTAAAATATAATATATAACAGCGTATTTGATTTAAAGCTATTTCATCCGGGCGGCTCATGGGGGGGGGGGGGGTTGGAAAGCCATACACTGCTGGGATACTGTACATCACAGTAGTGTATGGCCATATAACTGAATTCTAATTATTATTACATAACGGAAGCATTTAAGAGGATGTTTAATAAAAGTTAAATATTTGTATCATATGTACAATAACACAAGAGTGTTCCAACAAGCAGAGTCTATTTTAATCTTCATTGCATTCAGTTAATCTGTTTTCGACTATGGGCAGCACCACCAACCAGAAATACATGTTGGTTGTACAATTATACCCTAACCAGTTACCAGCCCGTCAAAATGACAAAACAACATACAGTAACAGTAACATCAGTGCCTGCAGCTGTGCTCACCTGAATGGAGCAGGGCCATCTTTCCCATTGGGATTAATTGGCAGTTGCTCAGGGGCCAAAGGATTGTAGGGGCCCACCCCATTGGGGAAGATGACCCTGCCCTGGGGAACGGTGGCAGGCGGCATGGATATGGGCAGCAGGGTGGCAGGGAGCTTGATGTGGCGATCCAGGCGGTGTGTGGAGGCAGATCCGGGTGGGGCGTGTGGAGGCAGATCTGGGCCTGCTGATTTTTAAAATACTGGACGGACGCTGATTGGCCGGATGCTCTGCCATTCAGTGTTTGGCCAGTCTTTTCAAAATCTACCCGGTAAATAGCACTACATCAGGGTCTGAGTCGCTGCAGCCTGGATGGATGCCGCTGACAGCCGGTGCACGGATCTGCCTCCACACGCCGCCTGGATCTGCCTCCACACACTGCCCGGATCTGCCTCCACCCGCCCCTGCCCGGATCGCTACATCAAGCTCCCAACTCCCCGGTGCTGCTGCACATAGGCTGGTGGAGGGGGGTTGTGAGGAGGGGGGTTGTGAGGAGGGGGGGCCCTCAAATTATTTTGCCCAGGGGCCCACTGTATTGTTAAGGTGGCCCTGAATGGAGCAGCACTTAAGTTTATCCCATAGTAGTAAAGAGCAGTGTTAAGGTGTCCATACACTTTTGCCTATACACATTTAAGCCAATTTCACCCGATCCCGATAGATTGGGCCGAGAAATTGGCCCAAATCGGTTGTGTTTGACACTCCATCTTCACTGCCTCGCCAACCATTGGCTGAGAGAGAGAGAGCATTCTCTGCCAATCAGCAATTTTTTTTTTTAACTCTGCCGATGCTGTCTGCAGTGCCCGCTCAGCACATATACATCTCCCTGACACTCCTGGACCCCGACGCAGCCCAGGTTTTTTTTTTTATTCTCCTGTCCCCGCAGCTCCTCCATCCCCATGCATGGGATGAAATGCATGCGATTTATCCCATGTAAAAAATGGCCAAAATTGCCAAATCATTAATGAGCTCTACTGGGGAGCTGAGGAGAAATTAGGTATGACTTTTGGGGGCCTTTAGCCTTTTATTATATACTGTAGGATGATGGTTCTAGTTTTCCATGCAGAATATCCCCATAGCTTAGAGAAAATGCAACACACAAGTCATTTCTGCTTCTATATCCTGTGAAGAATAAACAATCTAATTGAAGGTCAGTCTTGAAGAGCTAGCCGTGTATGTTATATGCTATCTTACACCTACAGTACATATAATGTGTACTACATAATGCAGTTTAAGTCAGCGCTAGAGGTGAACTAAAACATAGCCACTGACTCGCATTGTATTATCAGCTGAAAAGAGCATTTCCGAAGGCTTTTTCTTTGTGTAGATTTAGATACATAGGCCCTTATTCTGGTCCGTTCGCATGCACCAGAATCTTCGCAAGGGCATAGATGGTTGCATATGCTCATGTGCTGGGTCATTTCTGTGCATGTGCATAAGCCAAGTGCGTGTGTCCACTGCGAACAGTATGGGGGTTGTGGGGCGAGAGGCGGGCCGGCCCATTAGCATATGGGAACACCCAGCGTTTCATGGGCGTTCCTATAAGAAAGCTGGGTATTCTCATGCGAATTGGCCGATAACGTGGGTGTGGGGGGGCGGGCATCACTGGATGTCAGCTGCCCACCCCCTTCCTCCAGAGCGTCTGCGCCTATATAAGTGACCTTCACCATTATTCGATGGTCGCCGACATTCAAATGATGTGGGAGGGCTCCAAGGCTGCGAATGGATGTTACTGTGTAACAACCATTCGCAGGTTCCATGAGCGAATTGCCCTTGTGAATAGGTAGCGGCTGGGCCACCATTCGCAAGGCGGGGTTTGGTGGTCTCGCAAGGCTACGAATTTGAATCAACCAGAATAATCCCCATAATGCACATTGCATAAAAAGTAACTGGTCATTTGCCATTGTGTAGGGGCACACACAGTTTGTCACATAACATGGGAGTTTGCACCTATGATTTTGGCCTGCATTATACAGAAAATGGCCTCTTTGTTCCGGTATGCGGTCAGAGGTTGACATTGTCTAGATTGACCACTATTGGTCAACAGGCAGAAGGTTAACATACTGTATGAAAAATGTCAATATTATGACTGTTGACACTGTGATTGTCAACAAGGTGACTGTATCCTTTCCAAATAAGGCCAGCTACCATATGGCTCATTATAATCAGTGGTCCAGCTTCATTTAGTTATTTGACAGGGAACAACAAAATAAAGTATGACATTTTCAATTCTGAAATGTTAATCAGTCGACGCACATGATGGACCAATGACAAGTCTCGTTTCAAAATGCAATGAAGTTGTGATAACAATGATAGCAGTAATTACTTTAATAGAGTGGAAACATGAAATGGCTAAATACACAAAAAAGTGCAGTTATAAACAGAACACAGATGAGTACTTTATAATTAGAAACCTTTTAGAACATTTAATATTGCATGTTATTTATTCAATGAAGCATAACCCTATTGTTATACTATAATGGTACAGTAAATAGAAAATATTTTGGGATGTACTTTCTGGAAACTGTAAAGAAAACAGCATTTGCTAAAAATCCTAACTGTGAGAACACTGGTACATGTGTTTCTTGGTGTAGGTTCAGCTCTTAATGCATCGTGTATGCGCACATTATTTTAAATGATGTCGCTCATTTTGGCTCTTCGTGATACCATTTCAAATAGAACCCAGTGTGTATGTTACAAATGGTGAACTATGTGGGCTCCTGTTTATTGTTAATGAAACACCCCTCCTCCATCATCGTCTACTATATCATCAATTTACGGAGTGGGGTCCCGATGGCATCACTGACATCACTTGTTAACAATATCATTCAGTGTATATGCATATTATCCTTCACCCAGGAGTCACAAGGATATTACTTGGTAGCAAATCACATAGGGGCAAACCACCACTGAATAATAGTCTATCATGCAAACATGAGTTTGCATGGCTAGTACTTACCCTGTAGCTGCACTCTTCTTATGTGATATCATGACACAAATATAGGGTTGGGGGTCGCCCTGTTTTGCCCTGAGGGATAGATTTATTAAGCTCGGTGAAGTGAAAAAGTGTCCGGTTTTTATCACCGGCCAATCAGCTCCCACCTGTCATTTTTCAAACCAAGCCTGCAACTTCACGGGTAGGAGCTGATAGGCAGGTGATAAATACCAGACAGTTTATCACTTCACTGAGCTTAATAAATCTGCCCCATAGTTTTACTGTTTACAAGAAAGGTCTACTGTATGCTCATCTTTACCAGTAGTATGCATTATCCAGTAGTATGTAGAAAAGGTGTATATACCCCTTTTATACCAAAATCTTGGGTTTAGCCCCAGTCAAGGAACACAGGGGGATGACATTCTCGTTGCCCGGGGGGGGGGGGGGGATTACATGCTCATTGCTGGGGGAAGGGGGAATGGAGTTTTCTGAAGAATGGTTCATCCTGCCGACAACTTATTCTGGCATTTATAATCAAAACTAGGTGATTCATCGCGCCCTCCGGGCGCTCTTCACACCGTCGTGAGGGGCTTCGCCCCATTTGAAGTGGAAATATATGTGAGTGTGAGATGTAGTGTAATTTGGTGAATAATGTTCTTGTAGTGAATTTGAGTGACAGCATAAATGTTTAGAAATGAAAGTGCATATAATTGCAAAGGTGGTGTCGTCTGTGATAGTGTTATGAATGAATATTGTTTGTTGTTGATGGAAAAGTTAACTAATGTAGATGTAGGAAATATGTATTGAAATAGAAATGTCTTATAAGATAAATGTGAGAATAGGTTGAACATTGTGAAGCATTTATTGTAAACATTGTAAAAAGAGTGGAAAGTGCATATATATAAATAAAGTTAGTAAAGTCACAACCTACTACGACATGTTACATTTGGAAAATGTCATGAAAAACCACATTTTTTGTAAATTGTCTATTGTTTAAAAGTAGTTGTCCTTGTTCTTCATTTGGAGTAATGTGGACTTTGACTTGATTTGGTTGTCTTGATCTTGATAAAGCTACGTAAAGTTGACCATGAGAGAAGACTGAAGTTTGAAGATGAATTCCAACGTGATTGAATGTTTGTCCTTGGGATTTGTTAATAGTGATTGCATAGGCTGGAATGATTGGAAATTGGCGTCGTTTTAGGATAAATGGCAATGTGGTATCTGTTGGAGCCAAATCAATGCGAGGAATAAAGACAATGTCACCTTTGTTGCAATCGGATATAATTTTAGTAGTTATGAAGTGAGGTGCTAAGTTTTCAATAATTAATCGTGTCCCATTACACAATCCTTTTTTTGGGTTAAGGTTGCGAAGTAGCATGACAATAACTCCCTTTTTTAACAGTAAGATATGTGGAGGCATTCCCGAAGGAGTTTGCTCATGTAGAAATTCCAGGGGGAAGTTTAAAGTGTCGTTGGGGTCTTCACTTACAACGGAGTCGGCGCTGTAATAAATTTGTGGAATTCCAGGTATTAAACCAATAATGTTCCGATTCATTTCAAGTGTGTGGGCATTTGTTGGAGCAAGAATGACTCTTTTAGAAAGGTCTTCTACGGACATGTTTTGTACATTGTTAAAAATGGTATTAATGAGATTGTCTGTAGTTAGCATATGTTGTGGGATTTCAATGATATTTGTTTGTGATATTTCTGGTATTGCTGGTATAGTTCCCATTCCAACTTGTAAAAGCCATGTATTATGTTCTAGTTGTCCTTCACTGCGCATGTTTGTAGTGAGAGTTAGATGCCTGAAATGTTGCCATAGGTGACTGGCTTTTATGCAGCATTCAATAATATCAGTTTGTGTTCCTCTTGGCACAACAGGAAGTGTCTGTCTAAAATCTCCTCCTAATACAATAATTTTGTTTCCAAATGGTTTGGTGTTGTTCATAATTTCCTGTAGAAGTGTGTCAATGCATCGAAGACCATGTTTGGGGAGCATAGTTATTTCATCAATGAGAATGATAACTGCTTTCCGTAATAGTTCAGCTTCTGGGGACGTTAGTCTCATGCAAGAAACGGATGTATCAAGTAGTGGGACAGGTAGCTTAAATCCACTGTGCACAGTGCGTCCACCTTTGAGTAAAGTAGCTGCAATTCCTGTGGTAGCAAACGGCAATATGATGTTACCTTGACCTCGTATATATGCAATGAGCGTAGTGTATAGGAATGTTTTTCCGGAACCTCCTGGCCCATCAACATAAAAGCAGTGGTTGTGACTGTATTCATTATGTACTGCCATGACTATGGTGTTGAAAGCAGCTAACTGTTGATTGTTAAGCATTGCAATGTTGTGATTAGCTAAATTTTGTTCTTCAAGGATATTATATGTTTGTTCTTGTGGTGCATTTCCGGTGGGAATTGGCAAGCCAAGCAGTTCACATGACAATCCATGTTGTTGTAAAATGGAGTTAATATGGTGGAGTGCTTTACTTTGGGCTATGTGTTGTGTGGTATTGTGCTGATAGTCAAGAGTGAACTGAATAAGGTGATCTTCCCACAACCGAAGTGGTTCAGCAGGCTGACAAAAGCAACATATGTAGGCGAACATTTCTCGTAACTGTTTTGGCATAATGTATGTGGCTGCATCTGTTAAAGAGTTATGCCATTCGTTATCTGAGGCCAGAAGTCCATGTGCTAAAGCAGCAGCTTTAAAGGATTCACAAACAACACCATTGACAGTTTTCAATGCTTGGAAACTGATAGCCCCAGGAACATGTAGCAGTAACATGCGAAGGTAAAAGCGCTCTTCATTTTTTATACTAACGGTAAACATGCGTGCAACAATTTTGTCTCCACCGCGTTTTCTGGGTTGCCAATTGCCATGTGTGAAAATGTAGTAATGTGGAATTTCTGAGTACAGCCATTGTTGTGCATGGTTTGAATTTGCATTTAGGTTAAACCATGCTTCAAGTTTGGTTTGTGTAGTTTGTGCAGCAGAAAGTGCTTTTATTTCCTGACCTGGTTGAAATATGATTGTTTGCTGGTTGGGGAGATGTATTGGAAGTCTGATGACTGTGTGAGAGCGATCATGCATTAATGATTCTCGTAATCGCCAAATAGCTTCTGGTGGGCTGACATAGCGACAGTCAATAAAATTGGTAATTTCATTGTAGTGAAGTTCTGCTTCGCCATTTGGTGTAATGGCCACATTAGCACAATCAAAGCCTTTAAATATGTATTTGTATATGTACTTAATAGCTGTGAGTGATGTGCATATTTCCACATTGATGTGAGCATTGTACTTGAGTGATAAGTATGGATTGTACGGTACCACATTTTGGTTTGACATAAGGTTACCTCTAACTTGTACTTGTTCGCCAGGTCGACGTTGGTAAAGAGGATAGGCATTAATGTTTAAAGTGGTTTCAGTAATAAATGGCTTAGGAAAAAGCTTTGAACATTTTCCATCTTTCATGCAGGGTGCACGTGGATATTGTGTGCCGCATGGACCATGTAGCATACAACGTGTGATAATGTTGCGCAAGACAGGATTGTCTTTTGATGGAATTTCTGCTGACACTAACTGATTGATTTTGGAGACTGTGTTAATTTTGTCCTCTGGTCTTAGTGTAAGAAGTATGTGTGCATGTGGTAGTCCCCTTTTTTGGAATTCGATGGTATATACAAAAGCTTTGGCTTGTCCAAACACTGCATGCTTTGTTATATCCTTGATAAGAGAATGTAGCTTAATTTGAAAAACACGTGCTACCAAGTCTGGTCGATCTGAAGTTTGTTCGCCGGCTCGTAAATTCTCTTTAATTTCCGTCCAAGTTGGATTAGCAGTGAAGGTAACAAAAACATCTGGAGCTCCCCACTTAGAAAAAATAGACATAGCGTCACAGCAACGCTCTCGCATGTGTCTTGGTGATCCTTCAAAGGTTGATGGCAAAATGACAGGCACACCAGGTTGCATGTCACAATTATCAGCCATGTTTGCAAGGTGATCTGCAAGTCCCTGATACTGTTCAGCTCGTAAACGTTTTTGATTAAGACGAATGTAGTTTAATCTATTTGCCTCCACTTGAAGGTATGAATCAACTAACCACTGTTGAGTCAATTTGCCAGCAGACATGATGGGACTGAATTGTTGACGAATGGCTGTTAAGGCGGCCTTGTACTGTAACATGGAAACATTTTTGTTTACTGGATTAAGTTTAGCTGTATTGTATGACTCACATTGCCAATTTGGTTGCCATCCTGGTTCTCCATAGGGGAAAAGAAGTGCATATGTCATTGGATCCATGTTTGGGCTTAAAATATTTAAATTGATAAAAGGTTGGTTTGGATTGTCTGGGTTTTTTGGATATATGCGGATATCTCGTTTGAATGGTGGCTCACCATCGTCATTGACAAAGATCATAGCTACTTCGTTGGAGGTGGGTGTGTTGTATCGTCTTGAATCAGATTGTCGATCACGTCTTAGCGCCATGCTTATTACTGGAATGGTTTCTCCTTTTTCTGCGGCAATTGTCATTTGTTGAGTTTCAACTTGACGCATTAGGTGATAACTTTGTGCAAGTCGATTGTATTGTCTAAAAAAGCGATCAATTTGGTCCATGATATTGTGTCGACAATCCTGATTGGCTGTATGAAGGTCACGAACGTTGGTTGCTTGTGTGCTGCCCAGAACGTATAGTTGTGCAAACTTTGGAGTTTCATTATTAATTGGTTGTAGGTGTGAAGTACGATGATATGTTTGTCCTTGAACTTTAAAAACATATGGTCCGTTACCTGGCAAAGTGACAATGTTGGCTCCCATAGATGCAAAGGAAAGAGCACTATTGTACGACCGAATTTTGTCTTTGAAATGAAGATAATCAGGGCAAAGTGGATTGGATAGTAAGTTGGTTAAAAAATCTGGATAGTGTAACTCTTGTCCATTAATGTCTTGTGGCGTAGGTAATTTAACTTTTCCCTTTTGGCAACAGTGAGTAAATTTTCCATCGGATGGGCGCTCAGCTATAAAATTAAAAGAACCACAAAACTGGCACATAATGTTAAATGGTCCGCAAGAATGTGGTGTCACTTGTTGTTCATGAAACATTGGTAAATGTGTGGTTGTTGTAGTATTTAGTGTGTGAAGTTGACCGGTTTCTTTGTCAGTATGTAACTGTGTTGATGTACTTGGTAATGATGTATTAGAAAGGGATGTAAGTTGATGAATATGTGTGGTTACATCTTGGTTCGGTTTGCAAGGTGGTAACTTTACAGTTGTAAGTAAATGTTGCGGACATAGGTCATTGTTAATCAGCGGAAGTTGCTCTTGTAGCATTGTCAGTTGAGGAACATTGTGTTGTTGAGATTGTGCAAGCACGTCCGTTTGAAGTACAGTTGTTCCTTCCATGTTGTGTTGGACTATGGGTATTTTGGTTTGTGCATTAACGATGTGAGTCATTTGACTGTGCTGAATAGTATTTTGTGTGCGTTTTAGTTTGCTGGAAAGAGCTTTAGCAGCTCGTAGTTTGTTTAGAGACTCTTGGCTTTGCCTAGATAACCATCTTTGGTAGCGTTGGGCACTTTTAGTTTTGTTTGTCGTTGTTGGTGATGCGAGTTGTGGATTATTTGGTGTTAAATCTTGTTTGGTTTTTGAAACTGGGAGATGTTGTGTTCCAAGTAAATTTTGTTGACATTGTACAGTAATAATGTCCGGCAGTTGCTGTTGTAGTGATGGTTGTTGAGTAAGTGTATGTGGCTGACATTGTGGATGCACAGTTTGTTGAATGTAGGTTTTTTCTGCAGTTTGGGGTTGGACTATGGGTTGGTGCACTTGTGCAGTGAACATTTCAGGCATTTGACTTTGTTGTAATTTTTGTTGTTTGCGTTTGTTTGTCATGAAAAGAGCATTAGCATCTCGCATTTTGTTTCGCGACTCTTGACTTAGCTTAGATACCCATTGTGCTTTGCGTTTTGCATTAGGTGATTTGGTAGTAGTTGTTGATGTATTGACATTGCATGTAATTGGTTGAATTTCTTCTGTTAAATGTGTGTTTGTTTCAGAAACTGGTAGCTGGTCGGTTGGAAGTAACTGTTGTTGACATTGTAGACTGATAATGTGAGGCAGTTGATGTTGTAGCTTAGTTTGTTGGGAAAGTGTATGTGGCTGACACTTTGGATGAAAGGTTTGTGGAATGGTAATTGTTTGCTCTGTTTGTGGTGGGAGTATGGCTTGGTGCCCTTGTGTATTGACGATTTCATGCGCTTCACTTTGATGTAATTTTTCTTGTGTGCGTATGCGTTTCATCGAAAGAGCATTTTCTGTTCGAATTTTGTTGCGTGACTCTTGACTTTGTCTAGCTAACCATCTTGCTTGGCGTGTTGCATTTTGTGTTGTGGTAGTATTAATTGTAGATGTATTTACATAGCATGTAAGTTGTTGAAGATTTGATGGAACATCCTGGTTAGTTAGTGAAAGTGGTTGATTTGGTGTTGGAAGTTTAGATTGGTGACATTGTGCATTGATAATTAGAGGTAGTTGATGTTGTAGTGTTGTTTGTTCAGTAGGTGTCTGACAGAGAGGATGTTCATTTGGGTCAATGGAGCCTGTGTCCTCTGTTTGGCATTGAACTCTGCGTTGCTGCACTTCTGCATTGCTGATTGTAGCTTCTTGAGTTGTATTCAAAGTTTGTTGTGTGCGTTTTCTTCTCATTGAAAGAGCTTTAGCAGCTTTAATTTTGTTAAGCGACTCTTGGCTTTGCTTAGCTAACCATCTTGCTTGGCGTTGTGCATGTTGTTGTTTTTGTTGTAATAGTGGTTTTTTTTTGGAGTCCATAGCGATGTTGTTTTCCTTGAAAAGTCATTGTGTTATTTGCAATAGTAGACAGTGATAACAGAAACTGGGTAACAACAGACAGACTTGGAGGTAGGAGGGCCCTGCTGCAAGCTTACAATCTATAGGGCTAATACAAATGAGTATTGGGAGGGCACTTGTGTATGTGTGCTAGTGCACAGCTCTTTCTATGGTTGTTTGTGGAGTTTGAAAGTAAGGGGTTAGTGATGGGTTCATAGTTTCCCGTATACAGCTTCTGTATTGCCTTGGAGTTTGACCAGCACAGTCACTGAGAGCTGGTGTGTGATAGTGTTGCAGCATTATTAGAGAAAGGAGTTGCTGCTTGATATGTTAGCAGGTGTATAGCAGCATTAGGGCGTCTGGCAGGCACTAATACCGATGGTTGAATACGGTTTATGTTGCACATAGTGTAGGATGCTAAATGCATGGAGAGAGGAGCTAGCGTTATAGCTAGCAACATGAGCACAGTAAGGTATGTGATGGCTGGTGGGAGGGATGTGAATATGTGTTTGTGGGTGGTCATTGTATTGTTGGGTGTGTGCGTAGTTGTGAGTATTGGAGACATAGATGGGTGAGTGTGTGTGTGTGTGTACTTATGAGTTTGTTAGGCATGGATGGGTGTGTGTGTGGTTGTGTGTACGTGTGAGTATTGGAGGCAGGTATGGGTGAGTGTGTGTGTGTGTGTGTACATGTGAGTATCATATGCATGGATGGGTGTGTGTGAGTGTGTTTACTTGTTAGTACTGGAGGCATGGATGTGTGAGTGTGTGTTTACTTGTGAGTATGGTAGGCATGGATAGTGTGTACGTGTGAGTATTGGAGGCATGTATGGTTGAGTGTGTGTGTGTGAGTGCACTTGTCAGAATTGTAGGCATGGATGTGTGTGTGTGTGTGTACGTGTGAGTATTGGAGGCATAGATGGGTGAGTGTGTGTTTAGTTGTGAGTATGGTAGGCATGGATGGGTGTGTGTGTGTGTAGTAGTGTGTATTGAAAGCATGGTGTGTGTAATATAGGCATGGACGTGTGTGTGTACTTGTGAGTATTGGAGGCATGGATATGTGTGTGTAGTTGTGAGAATAGTAGGCATGGATATGTGTGTGTGTGTATTTGTGAGTATTGGAGACATGGATGGGTGTGTGTGTGTGTAGTGGTGAATATTGGAGTCATGGATGTGTGTGTGTGTGGTTGTGAGTATAGGAGGCATGGATAGGTGTGTGTGTGTTTATTTGTGAGTATGGTAGTCATGGATGGGTGTGAGTGTGAGTAGTAGTGAGTATTGAAAGCATGGATGTGTGTGTAATATCGGCTTGGACGTGTGTGTGTACTTGTGAGTATTGGAGGCATGGATATGTGTGTGTGTGTGTGTGTGTGTAGTTGTGAGATTTGGAGGGATGGATATGTGTGGGTGTGTGTGTGTGTGTATTTGTGAGTATTGGAGGCATGGATGGGTGTGTGAGTGTGTAGTTGTGAGTATTGCAGGGCAGGTTGTGTGTTTGTGTAGTTGTGAGTATGGTAGGCAAGGAGGTTTTTTTTGTTTTCGGAGTATTGCAGGCATTGAGGTGTGTGTGTGTGTGTGTGTGTGTGTGTGTGTGTAATTGTGAGTATAGTAGGGAAGGATGTGTGTTTGTGTGGGTGTGTGTGCGCATGTTTGTGAGTATAGGAGGCATGTAAGGATGTGTGTGTGTGTGTGTGGATGTGAGTACTGAAGGCATGGATGTGTGTGTGTGTGTGTGTGTGTGTGTGTGTGTGTGGTAGTGTGATTTTGGGGCATGGATGTGTGTGTGAGTGTGTAGTTGTGAGTATTGTTGGCATAGGTTGGGTGTGTGTGTGGTTGTGATTATTGGATGGCTGGGTGTTTGTGTGTGGTGTAGTTGTGAGTATTGGAGTCATAGATGTGTGTGTGGTTTACAATGACGTTGCTGCAACAGTGTGCAAACATAGTGAAGTGTAGTGTGTTATAGTGTGAGTATTGAAGGGACATTAAAGGAAAATTGAAAATTATAAGACATATGTTGAAGTGTGGAAAGTATGTGTCCTGAATGTAGCCATTGATGTGTGTGTGTGTGTGTGTGTGTGTGTGTGTTTATAGTGTAATTTTGGAGGTATGGATGGGTGTGTGTATTACAGTGTGTAGTGGTGAGTATTGGACACATGGATGTGTGTGTGTGTGTGTGTGTGTGTAATTGTGAGTATTGTAGCCATGTAGGGGTGTGTGTTTGTGTGTAGTAGTATTGAGTATTACAGGCATGGATGTGTGTGTGAGTGTGTGTGTAGTTGTGAGTATTGGAGGCATGGATGTGTGTGTGAGAAGTTGTGAATATTGGAGGGATGGTTGCTTGTGTGGGTGGATGTAGATGTGAGTATTGGAAGGATGGATGTGAGTGTGATTAATTGTGGGTATTGTAGGCATGCATGTATAGGTGTGTGTGTGTGTAGTTGTGAGTATTGTAGGCATGGCTGGGTGTGTGCAGTTGTGAGTCTTGGATGAATGGATGTGTGTGTAGTTGTGAGTATTGCAGTTATGGATGGGTGTGTGTGTGTGGGTATAGTTGTGAGTATAGCAGGCATGGATGTGTGAGTGCGTAGGTGTGAGTATTGGAGGCATGGATGGGTGTGTGTGTATTTGTGAGTATAGGAGGCATGGATGGGTGTGTGTGTAGTTGTGATTTATGGAGGGATAGATGTGTGAGTATTGTAGGCATGCATAGGTGGGTGTGTGTAGTTGTGAGTATTAGGGGCATGGATGGGTGGGTGTGTGTGTAGTTGTAAGTATTAGTGGCATGGATGGGTGTGTGTGTATTGTGTATTTTTGGAGGCATGGATGGTTGTGTGTTTATGTGTGTGTAGTGGTGAGTATTGCACACATGGATGGATGTGTGTGTAATTGAGTATTGTAGCTATGTTGAGGTGGGTGGGTGTAGTTGTGAGTATTGGAGGCATGAATGGGTGTGTGTGTGTGTAGAGAGTATTGGAGGCATGTATGTGAGTGTATTTGTGAGTATTGGAGGCATGGATGGGTGTGTGAGTAGTTGTGAATATAGGAGGGATGTATGAGTGTGTGGGTGTATGTAGATGTGAGTATTGGAGGCATGGATGGGTGTGTGTGTGTGTGTGTGAAATTGTGAGTACTGTAGGCATGCATAGGTGTGTGTGTGTGTGTGTGTAGATGAGTGTGGTTGGCATGTGTGTGTGTAATTGTGTGGATTGTAGGCATGCATAGGTGGGTGTGTGTAGTTGGCATGGCTGTGTGTGTGTGTGTGTGTGTATTTGTGAGTATTGTAGGCATGGATGAGTGTGCATTTGAGTATGTAGTTGTGAGTATGGGAGGCATGGATGGTTGTGTGTAGTTGTGAGTATAGGAGGTATGGATGGGTGTGTGTGTATTTGTGAGTATTGGATAGATGTGTGTGTGTGTGTGTGTGTGTGTGTGTAGTATTGAGTATTGTAAGCATGGATGGATGTGTGTTTAGTTGTGAGTATTGGAGGTATGGATGTGTGTGTGTGTGTGTGTGTGTGTAGTGAGTATTGGAGGCATGGATGGGTGTGTGAGTAGTTGTGAGTATTGGAGGCATGGATGGTTGTGTGTGAGTGTGTGTGTGTAATTGTGAGTATTGTAGGCATGCATTGGTGGGTGTGTGTAGTTGTGAGTGTGTTAGGCATGGCTGTGTGTGTGTGTGTGTGTGTGTGTGTGTGTGTGTGTGTGTAGTAGTGAGTATTGTAGCCCTGAATGGCATTTTGTAGTATTGAGTATTACAGGGCTGGACGGGTGTTTGTATGTGTGTAGTTGTGAGTATTGGAGGGCTGGATGGGTGTGAGTGAGTGTGTGTGTGTGTGTTTGTGAGTAATGGCGGCATAGATGGGAGTGTGAGTAGTGGATGCATGGATGGGTGTCTGTAGTTGTGAGTAATCGAGGCATGGCTGGGTGTGTGTGTGTGTGTGTGTGTGTCGTGGTAGTTGTGAGTCTTGCAGGTCTGGATATGTGTGTGTGTGTGTAGTTGTGAGTATTTTAGGCACGGATGGTTGAGTGTGTAGTTGTGAGTATAGGAGGGATGGAAGGGTGTGTGTGTGGTTGTGAGTATTTGAGGGATGGATGTGTGTGTGTGTGTGTGTGTGTGCGGTTGTGAGTATTGTAGGCATGGATGGGTGTGTGTGGTTGTTAGTATTGGAGGGATGGAAGTGTTTGTGGGTGGGTGTAGATGTGAGTATTTGAAGCATGGATGTGTGTGTGTGAGTGTGTAGTTGTGACTATTGGAGGCATGGATGTGTGTGTGTGTCGTTGTGAGTATAGGAGGCATAGATGGGTGTGTGTAGTTGTGATTATTGGAGGGATGTATGGATGTGTGTGTGTGTGTTAGTATTAGTTAGTATTGTAGGCATGGATGTGTGTGTGAGTGTGTGTAGATGTGAGTATTGTAGGCATGGATGTGTGTGTATTTGTGAGTATTGTAGTCATGGATGGGTGTGTGTGTGTAGTTGTGAGTATTGGAGGGATGTGTGTGTGTTTGTTTGTAGTTGTGATTATTGTAGGGATGTGTGTGTGTGTGTAGTAGAGAGTATTGTAGGCATGGATATGTGTGTGTGTGTGTGTGTAGTAGAGAGTATTGTAGGCATGGATGGATGTGTGAGTGTGTGTAGTTGTGAGTATTGGATGGATGTGTGTGTAGTATTTTTGAGTATTGGAGGCACGGATGTGTGAGTGTGTGTAGTTGTGAGTATTGGATGGATGTGTGTGTAGTATTTTTGAGTATAGGAGGCATGGATGGGTGTGTGTGTGTGGTTGTGAGTATTTGAGTGATGGATGTGTGTGTGTGTGTGTGTGTGAGTGTAGTATTGAGTATTGTAGGCATGGATGTGTGTGAGTGTGTGTAGATGTGAGTATTGTAGGCATGGAAGTGTGTGTGTAGTTGTGAGTATTGTAGTCATGGATGGGTGTGTGTGTAGTTGTGAGTATTGGAGGGATGTGTGTGTGTTTGTGTGTAGTTGTGATTATTGGATGGATGTGTGTGTAGTAGAGAGTATTGTAGGCATGGATGTGTGTGGGTGTGTGTGTGTGTAGTAGAGAGTATTGTAGGCATGGATGGAAGTGTGAGTGTGTAGTTGTGAGTATTGGATGGGTGTTTGTGTGTATTATTTTTGACTATTTGCGGCACGTATGGGTGAGTGTGTAGTTGTGAGTATAGGAGGCATGGATGGGTGTGTGTGGTTGTGAGTATTTGAGGGATGGATGTGTGTGTGTGTGTGAGTGTAGTTGTGAGTATTGTAGGCATGGTTGTTTGTGTGTGGTTGGTAGTATTGGAGGAACGGATGGGTTTGTGTGAGTGTGTAGATGTGAGTATTGGAAGCATGGATGTGTGTGTGTGTAGTTGTTAGTTTTGTAGGCATGGATGGGTGTGTGTCATTGTGAGTAATGTAGGGATGGATGTGTGTGTGTGTGTGTGTGTGTGTGTGTAAAAAGCATGTTGTTGTGTTAGTGGTTAAAGTAACTAAAGATTACTGTGTAATACAGATTTGTGAAGGCACCTTGAAGCAAATGTCAAATGGTAAGACATACTGTATATAGAAGTGTTTAAATTGATTAGTGAGTATTGGAGGTATGGATGGGTGTGTTTGTTTGTGTGTGTGTGAGTGTGTATTTTGTAATTTTTGAGGCATGTCTGGATGGGTGTGTGTGTGTGTGTGTAGTGTTTGTTTTAGGATGCATGGATGGGGGTGTGTATGTGTATGATCAAGTGTTGTAGACATGCAGGGGTGTGTGTAGTTGTGAGTGTGGTCGGCCTGGCTGGGTGTGTGTGTGGTGTTTGCATGTTGTGTGTGTTTGTTGTTGAGAGTATTGGTGGCATAGATGTGTGTGTGTGTGTGTGTGTGTGGTTTTAAATCATGTTGGTGTGTTAGTGGTGTTGAAAGAGGTGTGACAATATAGTGTGATCTGCAATGTTTAAGGGAGGAATGTTGTATAAGAAGAGCCGTTTGTAGTGTACTGGTATGGGGTAGTTTTGAGATTTGGAGTCATGGATGGGTGTGTAGGTGTGAGTATTGGAGGCATGGATGTTTGTGTATTTGTGTGTGTGTATACGTGTGTATAGTTGAGAGTATTGTAGTTATGGATGGGTGTGTTTGTACTTGTTAGTATTGCAGGCACAGATGTGAGTGTGTGGTTGATGATGTAGGTGGTGTGTCAGTGGGCAGACCTTGTAAAGTCTGAGTTTGTAAGGGTTATGTAAGCAATTGTCAATATTGAAACTCATAACTGGAAGTGTGTAAAAGTATAGGAGTTGTGAAATGTTAATGTGAGTATAGTTTGGTTAGAAGAGATGTTGTTAGTGCAGTTGTATGGGGTGGTTGTGATTATGGTAGGCATGGATGGGTGTATGTGTGTGGACTTGAGAGTATTGTAGGCATTGGTGTGTGTGTGTGGAGGCATAGATGTGAGTGTGTATTTGACAATGACGTTGGTTTATTAGTGGGTAAATGTAGGAAAGTGTGCTGTGTTACACTGTGTGATTTGAAGGGACCTTGAATGGGAAAGTAGTTGTGAGTATTGGCGGCATGGCTGGGTGGGTGTGTGTGTGTGTGTACTTGGTAGTATTGTAGGCATGGATGGGTATATGTATGTGTGTAGTTGTGAGTATTGTATGCGGGGATGGGTGTGTGGTTGTGTGTACTTGGATGTTTGTGTGTGTGTATTTGTGAGTATTAGAGGCATGGAGGTGTGTGTGTGTGTTTTGGTTTGAGTATTGGAGGTATGGATGGGTGTGTTGTGAGTATGGTGTGTTGTGTGCCAGGAAGTAGCTCGTGCCATGAAATGGAAGTTAGTTGTGTTAGTAGATTAGTTGTTAGTGTAGTGGTATGGGGTGTTAGTTAGTACTTACAGTTGGGTGCGGTACAGTTGTGTTTGACGGCAGGCGTCAGGTGAATTTGGCAGGAGGCGGCAGCAGGTCGTACAGGGTTTAGTTTATTTGCAGCAGGTTGGTGACGTAGTTGAAGAAACCTTAAATCAAAAATAATTATTAGAAGATACAAATGGATGAGTGTGTTGTGAGTATGCAATACACAAGCAATGGGAATTTCCAAGTCTCTGGCGCAAAAGATGTTACAACTCTTCAAGTGTCTTCACAATTTTCAACCGTTTTTTTCCTCAAAAAAGGGTAAAGAAAAAGGGGAATCAATAATGTTTTTCTAACCACAATGTCAATATCACAGCATATAAGGAAATTGCATAGATGGGCGTACCCCAACTCACGGTAAGTTGGGTAATGTACAGATACGTAGCGG
Source organism: Crinia signifera (assembly GCF_055691185.1). NCBI lineage: Eukaryota > Metazoa > Chordata > Amphibia > Anura > Myobatrachidae > Crinia > Crinia signifera. The sequence goes on from NC_139217.1 coordinate 58,230,247, forward strand.
TTTCTTTATCCTCAAGGTTTTTCTTTCTTCTCCTTTTTCTTTTTTGCAATATTCCTTCTTTCTTCAAAATTATTCTCCGCTCAGTGAGGTGATGTATGGAAAAGATGAGGAGTCCGGGTTAGTATAGAAGCCAGAAGAATAGTATAACACCCCGTGTGGTTAGAAGAGGAAATGTGATCGTACCTTACTCACCAGAAAGTGGAGCAAGATACTCCTATAAAGGTATCTTTTCTTAATGTGACTGAATATAGTAAATGGTGCGTACCGCACTTACGTGAAGAACAGGTGAATATATGCCCGTAGCGTGTTCTTGTCTCGGTCCTGATATCGTTGTGGAAACCGGTATATTTATTCTCCGAAGTGATGTGATTAAAGTGAAGAAAAAAAGGTATTAGTGTCTCAATAATTATAAATGTCAACTATACCTCTATGAACAGGTAAGTATCAAGTGGATGGAGGGTACTAGAAGCGTACCGTGACTCACACTATGATGTGTGGGAGGATTCCCATAAAGGTATCTTTTTTAAAGAGGGAAAGATTTCTCCACCTTTAATATTGATATATATCAGTGGATAGAAGGGATGCGTACCAAAAACTTACACCAGTGTAAGCCTTGAACCACCTATCAAGGTTTCTTTCATTTCTCCCCGGATAGTGATCCGTGTGGAATGGTAAGTGACAAAACCAATAGCAATAAGTGGTGCGTACCGCACTTACTGAGGAAGTGGTTGGTATATGCCCGTAGCGTGTTCTTGTCCTGGTTCCGATGCTGATGTCGGAACCGATGTTTCTCTCACCGCGGATTTATTTTGTGAAAAAAATATATATGAAGATGTGATTAGGGCCAAGAAAATAATAAATTCAAACAATGCCCCTATGGGGGACTGGTGAGTACGGAGTGCCTTTAAGAATTGATGAAGGTACTAATAGCGTACCGTGACTCACACTGTGGTATATCAATAAATTCCCAAAAAGGTATCTTTTACACCATCTATAATGCTCATATATACCGAAGGATTGAAGATGTGCGTACCCAAACTTACACGAGTGTAAGTGATGAACCACCTATAATGGTTTCTTTTATCCAGAGGGATGATCCGTATATAGCAACAGTATCCAAGATAGATGATTTTCTTAGTAAAAAAGTTCTTTATTATACAGTAGCAAAAATCGATAAAAGATCCTCCATCCCAACAATGGAAGGATATACACAAGTCAAAAATATCCCAAAGCAATATCCACAATAGAAAAAAAATTAAAAAATATAAAAAATTGAAAAAATTATAAAAATAAAAATACATACAGTACATCCGAAGTGCATCCAGAAAAAAAGAGGTGATGGCTGCTCACTCTCCACAGAACTCGTCGACGCGTTTCGGTGTCAAAGGACACCTTTTTCAAGACATGTCTGTGGAGGGTGAGTGTCCATCTTTTATACCATGAGCAGCCAATCATGTTTAGACAGGAAGTGTGAATATTACTGATTTAACTTCCTGTTGCTAATATAACATGCATAATGTTTTATAAACATATTTGAATTGATATACATACATATCATATACAATCAGAAATAACATTTGTTAAAAACTAAGAAGAATGAATAAAAAACAGAGGAAATGTATCCATCGTCGCCATGACAACCGGCTTTGTTCTTTTCTGGGCAGCGTGTATTTTCCGGCTGGAAGATGGTTTGTAAAGTCCCCGCTTGAATGGTGACATAGTGGATAATAAGAAAACGAAGTGGATAATAAAAAACGAAGCTTTCGCTGTGTTTAAGCACATATAAATGCTCCTTCCATGCTAAATATGTGTACTTCCGGGTATGCGTTGTTTGACACGCAAACAACGGAAGCCGCAGTGGATCATACTGGACCGCATCGCTGGCTATGTATGTTACGTCACTGACCCTCTTGTCTTTAATGGTCAGACAGATTCCTACGGAAGCCCAGCGGTGTCATGCGCAGTGACTAGAAGAAGTTGGACCGCATAACGCGGAAGAGAAGGAATGATGCGGCTCACGTAGTGGAGTCCTCGCTTGACATGCGCAGTGGTTGAACCGCATAATGCAGGAATAGAGAAGTTATGCGGCTCACATACTCAGAATGGTAACCTCGTTGTCATAGCGACGTATAGATCTAGAATAGTGAACAATAATGAGCCATTATTAGTACATTATCATACATTGTTAACAAGGAACTAGCAAGGAACTCAATGAGCTTATGGAAATAATGAAATATATAGGGTATACATCGACAAAAGTGGTGTGGCCTGAACAGCAGACAACGGGGAGAGGTGGCGTTCACAGAAACCACTTCAACTCGAAGTCGCTGTTCAGACCACTAGGCAATAGAGTTTTACAATTATAAATGAGATTCATCTCAGTTTTTGCCAGGGAGGGAGTATTGTCGTTGTTTCTTATATTTTTGTTTACCACTTTCAGGCCACAAAAAGATATTATTTCTGCAGGGGAACAATTATGCACGCTTTTAAAATGGGCTGATAATGCATGACATTCTAAGCCTTTTCTGATGTTTCTAATATGTTCCCCTAGCCTTATTTTAAGTGCTCTTGTGGTCCGGCCAATATAATGTTTATTGCAGCTGCATTTAATGGTGTATACAACATTTTTTATATTGCATGTGATAAAATCTTTTATGTCCATCTTGAAACCGTTGATCTCATAATTTGTGATTTTGCTGTTACCATCACTTTTAATATTTTTACAACCAATGCAGCTGCCGCAACGAAAAAAACCTTTCGAACTGATTCTTGATATGGAGGGCTTATTAACAAAATTGCTTCTAACAAGATTAGATCGAATATTGGGAGCCTTACGATAAATGTGTTTTGGCACATTAGGTATTATATTCTTCAGGACAGGATCACCAAGTAGGACATTCCAGTGTTTTTTGAATATTTTTTCGATTTTTCTATATTCCTCCGTATATGTGGAGACAAAAGCTAATGCGTGAGTGTTATTTTGGATTTTCTTTTTCCTCATAAGTTTGTTCATGTTTGCTTTTTCTCTTAGTGGTTCAATCTCGTTTTCCAATTTCTGATTGTCATAACCACAGGTTATGAATTTAGTTTTCATTTCCATAGATTGCTCTGCAAAAATTTTATCATCGGAGCAATTACGCCTAAGGCGTTGGAACTGGCCCTTGGGTATGGATTTAAGCCATTGGCTGTGGTGACAACTAGAGGCTGGTATATAAGTACCGGAGTCAGTGGGTTTTCTGAAGTTTTTATGTTTCAAAATGCCCTCTTCAATATACACCGTAATATCAAGAAAGTTGATGCTCTTGTCATCCACTTCAAATGTTAATTTTATATTGCGGTCATTGTTGTTTAATAGATCACAAAAGATTTTGAGAGTTTCTCTATCTCCCTCCCAAATAAAGAAGATATCGTCGATGTACCTGGCGAAGGACACCAGATTCGCCTCGAATGGGTTGTTGGCCCAGATGGTGTTGAGCTCCCATGCCCCCATAAATAAATTGGCATAACTCGGGGCGAATCTGGTGCCCATCGCCGTCCCATTGCGCTGGATATAAAAATTCTCATTAAAGAGAAAGAAGTTATTCTGTAAAATGAACGCAATGCCATTCAGGATAAATTCCTTCCAAAACTTATAGGGAAGAAAATCGGGATAGGTCAAATCCCCCCATCTATAATCTTAAAAACAGATATAGTCCCTTGCCACAGGAAGATTCTCTAATGGAAAATCTGGATCCATGCTATTCCTCTTTTTTAGAGATGAGCCGAACCTCATCCCCGAACAGATAACACCGCCCCACCAACATAGAGGAAAAAGAGGGGGAGTCAGGAAAATAAAGAAATCCAAACCTTACAAAAATAAGAGAATAAAGAAATCAAAAACCCCAGCCACTATTTCTGATGTAAATGTCAGCCAGGATAATTGCAAACAGGTTACCACGAAAATTTTCAACCTGAGCTCTCATGACTTATCTCAGGATGAACTAAATCTCTTACAAAAGGGTTTGAAATATGCACCCACCAATCACGTCAATAATTTTGATCTATATATTGACTTACAGCGCTTCTCTAGGAAATTAGCTCTAAAAAAATTCTTTTATAAAAATGAAGAACTAAACGATCCCCTAGAAGAGGAAGATACCATCATCCCTAGATTTAAACCTAAATCTATTTTCTTTCCACAACACTGCAAAGGCCCATATGTAGAAACGTTTACCACGTTAATACTGGAAGACGTAAAATCCATAAAAATTGAAAAAAACAAATCCAATCTCACTTCAAAAGAAAAATTGGCTATGAAAAGTTTAAAGGAAAACAAAAAAATCATAGTAAAGCCAGCAGATAAGGGGGGGGGGATCGTAATTTTAGACATTGAAAAATATGAGGCAGAAATAATAAGACAGTTGGAAGACAAACACACATATAGAAAACTCAGAGGGGACCCTACTACTAGCACCCTCCAAAAGCTAGAAGAGCTTATTAAAGCAGCTTTGGGTAAAAATGTCATAACTCCGGGGGAAGCGAAATTTCTTCTTAACGATAAACCCACCACCCCGGTTATTTATGTCTTACCCAAGGTGCACAAAAGCCTTATTGATCCCCCCGGTAGACCTATAATCTCTGGGGTGGAATCCATCACCAGTAACCTCTCGATGTTTGTCGACCACCACCTCCAACCGCTAGTCCTTTTAAACAAGTCTCATCTAAAAGATACTGGCGATTTCCTCAAACTTATTGAATCGATTACATGGCGGGACAACTTTCTTCTCGTAACAGCCGATGTAGGTTCCCTGTATACCATAATAGAGCATGATATTGGAATACAGAGTTCCAAACACTTCCTCTCTTTAACGGATAAACCTCAAGATCTACAGGAATTTATCCTGAATGGCATTGCGTTCATTTTACAGAATAACTTCTTTCTCTTTAATGAGAATTTTTATATCCAGCGCAATGGGACGGCGATGGGCACCAGATTCGCCCCGAGTTATGCCAATTTATTTATGGGGGCATGGGAGCTCAACACCATCTGGGCCAACAACCCATTCGAGGCGAATCTGGTGTCCTTCGCCAGGTACATCGACGATATCTTCTTTATTTGGGAGGGAGATAGAGAAACTCTCAAAATCTTTTGTGATCTATTAAACAACAATGACCGCAATATAAAATTAACATTTGAAGTGGATGACAAGAGCATCAACTTTCTTGATATTACGGTGTATATTGAAGAGGGCATTTTGAAACATAAAAACTTCAGAAAACCCACTGACTCCGGTACTTATATACCAGCCTCTAGTTGTCACCACAGCCAATGGCTTAAATCCATACCCAAGGGCCAGTTCCAACGCCTTAGGCGTAATTGCTCCGATGATAAAATTTTTGCAGAGCAATCTATGGAAATGAAAACTAAATTCATAACCTGTGGTTATGACAATCAGAAATTGGAAAACGAGATTGAACCACTAAGAGAAAAAGCAAACATGAACAAACTTATGAGGAAAAAGAAAATCCAAAATAACACTCACGCATTAGCTTTTGTCTCCACATATACGGAGGAATATAGAAAAATCGAAAAAATATTCAAAAAACACTGGAAGGTCCTACTTTGTGATCCTGTCCTGAAGAATATAATACCTAATGTGCCAAAACACATTTATCGTAAGGCTCCCAATATTCGATCTAATCTTGTTAGAAGCAATTTTGTTAATAAGCCCTCCATATCAAGAATCAGTTCGAAAGGTTTTTTTCGTTGCGGCAGCTGCATTGGTTGTAAAAATATTAAAAGTGATGGTAACAGCAAAATCACAAATTATGAGATCAACGGTTTCAAGATGGACATAAAAGATTTTATCACATGCAATATAAAAAATGTTGTATACACCATTAAATGCAGCTGCAATAAACATTATATTGGCCGGACCACAAGAGCACTTAAAATAAGGCTAGGGGAACATATTAGAAACATCAGAAAAGGCTTAGAATGTCATGCATTATCAGCCCATTTTAAAAGCGTGCATAATTGTTCCCCTGCAGAAATAATATCTTTTTGTGGCCTGAAAGTGGTAAACAAAAATATAAGAAACAACGACAATACTCCCTCCCTGGCAAAAACTGAGATGAATCTCATTTATAATTGTAAAACTTTATTGCCTAGTGGTCTGAACAGCGACTTCGAGTTGAAGTGGTTTCTGTGAACGCCACCTCTCCCCGTTGTCTGCTGTTCAGGCCACACCACTTTTGTCGATGTATACCCTATATATTTCATTATTTCCATAAGCTCATTGAGTTCCTTGCTAGTTCCTTGTTAACAATGTATGATAATGTACTAATAATGGCTCATTATTGTTCACTATTCTAGATCTATACGTCGCTATGACAACGAGGTTACCATTCTGAGTATGTGAGCCGCATAACTTCTCTATTCCTGCATTATGCGGTTCAACCACTGCGCATGTCAAGCGAGGACTCCACTACGTGAGCCGCATCATTCCTTCTCTTCCGCGTTATGCGGTCCAACTTCTTCTAGTCACTGCGCATGACACCGCTGGGCTTCCGTAGGAATCTGTCTGACCATTAAAGACAAGAGGGTCAGTGACGTAACATACATAGCCAGCGATGCGGTCCAGTATGATCCACTGCGGCTTCCGTTGTTTGCGTGTCAAACAACGCATACCCGGAAGTACACATATTTAGCATGGAAGGAGCATTTATATGTGCTTAAACACAGCGAAAGCTTCGTTTTTTATTATCCACTTCGTTTTCTTATTATCCACTATGTCACCATTCAAGCGGGGACTTTACAAACCATCTTCCAGCCGGAAAATACACGCTGCCCAGAAAAGAACAAAGCCGGTTGTCATGGCGACGATGGATACATTTCCTCTGTTTTTTATTCATTCTTCTTAGTTTTTAACAAATGTTATTTCTGATTGTATATGATATGTATGTATATCAATTCAAATATGTTTATAAAACATTATGCATGTTATATTAGCAACAGGAAGTTAAATCAGTAATATTCACACTTCCTGTCTAAACATGATTGGCTGCTCATGGTATAAAAGATGGACACTCACCCTCCACAGACATGTCTTGAAAAAGGTGTCCTTTGACACCGAAACGCGTCGACGAGTTCTGTGGAGAGTGAGCAGCCATCACCTCTTTTTTTCTGGATGCACTTCGGATGTACTGTATGTATTTTTATTTTTATAATTTTTTCAATTTTTTCAATTTTTTAATTTTTTTTCTATTGTGGATATTGCTTTGGGATATTTTTGACTTGTGTATATCCTTCCATTGTTGGGATGGAGGATCTTTTATCGATTTTTGCTACTGTATAATAAAGAACTTTTTTACTAAGAAAATCATCTATCTTGGATACTGTTGCTATATACGGATCATCCCTCTGGATAAAAGAAACCATTATAGGTGGTTCATCACTTACACTCGTGTAAGTTTGGGTACGCACATCTTCAATCCTTCGGTATATATGAGCATTATAGATGGTGTAAAAGATACCTTTTTGGGAATTTATTGATATACCACAGTGTGAGTCACGGTACGCTATTAGTACCTTCATCAATTCTTAAAGGCACTCCGTACTCACCAGTCCCCCATAGGGGCATTGTTTGAATTTATTATTTTCTTGGCCCTAATCACATCTTCATATATATTTTTTTCACAAAATAAATCCGCGGTGAGAGAAACATCGGTTCCGACATCAGCATCGGAACCAGGACAAGAACACGCTACGGGCATATACCAACCACTTCCTCAGTAAGTGCGGTACGCACCACTTATTGCTATTGGTTTTGTCACTTACCATTCCACACGGATCACTATCCGGGGAGAAATGAAAGAAACCTTGATAGGTGGTTCAAGGCTTACACTGGTGTAAGTTTTTGGTACGCATCCCTTCTATCCACTGATATATATCAATATTAAAGGTGGAGAAATCTTTCCCTCTTTAAAAAAGATACCTTTATGGGAATCCTCCCACACATCATAGTGTGAGTCACGGTACGCTTCTAGTACCCTCCATCCACTTGATACTTACCTGTTCATAGAGGTATAGTTGACATTTATAATTATTGAGACACTAATACCTTTTTTTCTTCACTTTAATCACATCACTTCGGAGAATAAATATACCGGTTTCCACAACGATATCAGGACCGAGACAAGAACACGCTACGGGCATATATTCACCTGTTCTTCACGTAAGTGCGGTACGCACCATTTACTATATTCAGTCACATTAAGAAAAGATACCTTTATAGGAGTATCTTGCTCCACTTTCTGGTGAGTAAGGTACGATCACATTTCCTCTTCTAACCACACGGGGTGTTATACTATTCTTCTGGCTTCTATACTAACCCGGACTCCTCATCTTTTCCATACATCACCTCACTGAGCGGAGAATAATTTTGAAGAAAGAAGGAATATTGCAAAAAAGAAAAAGGAGAAGAAAGAAAAACCTTGAGGATAAAGAAACCGCTACGTATCTGTACATTACCCAACTTACCGTGAGTTGGGGTACGCCCATCTATGCAATTTCCTTATATGCTGTGATATTGACATTGTGGTTAGAAAAACATTATTGATTCCCCTTTTTCTTTACCCTTTTTTGAGGAAAAAAACGGTTGAAAATTGTGAAGACACTTGAAGAGTTGTAATATCTTTTGCGCCAGAGACTTGGAAATTCCCATTGCTTGTGTATTGTGTGAATTGGTGGGTTATTGGGTGATAACCAGGGAAAAGTACAGACCTCCGGGCAGCAGTGCGCCAGTTCAGGTCATATCTTAAATCTTTGTTTAGTGTTGTGAGTATGGTTTGCTGGTTGGCACGCAGCAGGAACTGGGCTAAAATGGAAGCTAGGTGTGTTTGTAGATGACGTAGTGGTGTAGTGGTATGTGGTGTTAGGTAGTACTTACAGATGGGTGGGGTAGAGTTGTGTTCTGTGGGCGGCGTCAGGTGAAATGTGCAGGAGGTCGTATAGGGTGGCGTAGGTGGCAGGCTCGGACTGGCCCGGGGGGGAGCCGGGGAATTCCCCGGTGGGCCCCTTTGATTTATGACCCCGCCCACTTTAAAAGCAGGGCGGGGCCTAATGCTAATTATCATATGCCGCAGGATAGTCAATAGCTTTCCGCTATGCTACTAGCGGATGACTCACCCATTCTGGAGCCCAAACGGTTCCACTTCCGTCCGCTGCGCTCACTTTGCCCAGCTGTCTGTCCTTTCCTGACCCGCAGTGCATCGCAGTGGCTGTCTGAGGCGGGAGTCCGGATAGAGGGTGATGCAGGTCACACATCTGCGCAATTGCCGGTCCCCAGCCGGGTCCCGTTGTCTCCCCGCCGGTTCCCCGAGTTTCTCTCTGCCAGATCTCTCTGCTGGCTGCCGCGCACTGAAGAAAGCAGCCAGTCTTTCACTGGGGCCTCAGCCCCTGTGCTGGCTGTCATCAAAGCAGCTAACAGTGTGCAGGTAATGTACGGGGCTAAAGTCCTCCAGCTGTAGACCTAGCGGTATTTCTGTGCTGGCAAGCTTTTTAATGCAGTATTGACGCTGTTTAGTTTGTAAATTTAATGAAGAGTTTGGATTATTGCAGTTGGTTTGCTTCCACCTATTCACTGACCAGAATCTGAGAGACGGGGAGACATTGCTCTGAGGAGGTCAAAATGACTACTATGGAATGGTGGCTATCTCTAGCCAATATAAAGCTCCACTATGTCATCTTGTTCAGAGCATAAATATGTACAGCAAGATTAAATTCAGGAAAAGGAAGATCCACAATGTATTGTAGGTGGATAATGTGAGATTTCAGTATGCGCCCACTTGTTATAGCCACCAAGCCTTAATCCCCAGTGGCCCCTGTGCTGGCTGTCACTAAAGCAGCTAAGAGTGTGCCCCTGCCACCCCAGGCACTAGCACGGCAATGACCGCTGTGACCCTGGGGGATTTGTACACATTGGGTATGTTTAAAATTTCTGCTGGGGTCCTCACTAGTGCAGGCAGCGTGCTCAAGCCTGAGCTTGAGCACTGAGCATGAAACCCCTGGCATAGACCATGTAACCCCTGGCACTGAGCATGTTACCCCTGGCACTGTGCATGTATCCCCTGGCACTGTGCATGTATCCGCCTGGCACTGAGTATGTAACCCCTGGCACTGTGCATGTAACTCCTGGCATCAACCATGTAACCCCTGGCAAAGCGCATGAAACCCCTGGCATCGAGCATATAAACCCTTGCAAAGAGCAAGAAAGCCCGAGCAATGAGCATGTAGGTATGCGGCACTTATGTGGCATAATATGTAATGGGCATTACAGTTGTGGCGTAATGTGTAATGAGCATTACGGTGTGTGTCATAATGTGTAATGAGCATTATGGTGTACATAAACCCCTGCCCCACAAAGCCATGCCCTAAATTTTTGTGGCGTGCCTTCGGCACGCACTGTTCAATTTCTTTGGGGTTTAGGTTGTCTTGGATTGTGGGGCATAATTTGAATTAGGGGTTATATTATATGGTCTATATTATTTTATTCATGTGTGTGGGATAGGCTGTAAATGTAAAGCTTGCAGGGGCTGCCAAACACCCTAGAACCCTGGTTTTGACATATATGGGGGAAGGGGGGGAGGCAGGGTAGTGAGTTCCACCACCTCTCCAGGACCACTTTAAGCACTGGGCATGCCTCTATGGTCAAGAGGCCACACCCCTTCAGCCAGGAGGCCACACCCCTTAAAGCAAATGACCACGCCCCTCAGTGGGCCCCTGTGAGTGCATTTCCCTGGTGGGCCCTTTATACCCCAGTCCGACACTGGTAGGTGGTAGAGGGTGGTGGTTTTAGGCAGCAGGTTGTGGAGTTTGTTGAGGGGCCCTTAAAGCAAAATCTAATATTAGAAGACACGAATCGAAGTGTTCAAAAGTAGTAAATGCTGCAGCTACCGGCGTGAGATTCATTAATGGGTGTGTGTGTGTGTGTATGTGTGTAGGCGTGAGTTTTGGAGGCATGGAGTGGTGTATGTAAGTGTAAGTGTAGCAAGCATATGTGTGTGTGTAGCTGTGATTATTGGAGGCATACATTGGTGCATGAGTGTCCAGATATCGGTTAGTGTACTGTGGTAGACCGTGATGGTTGAAAGTGGCTGATGTGTGGTACAGTTGTAAACCCTGCATGGCCGTACCAGATATGGGAGGTGTGTGATGAGAGGTGTGTTGGAAGTGGTGTACTGGGGTGCTGGTTGGCTGGGGTGAGCTGGGTTTTGATTGTGTATTAGTATCGGGTGTTGGCTAGTACTTACAGATGGTTGAAGAAAAGATGTTGTGTGTCACTGGGAGTCTGGGAAAGTTGAGTTGTACGGCATCAGGGCCCGGCGAGTGTTGCTTGTTGGGATCAGATTCTGGTGGGTGTTGTTTAACATCAGATGGTGGTGGTTGTTGTTTGGCTGCTGCATGTTTGAGAGAATGGAAATAAATGTGGGAAGGGGGTTGTGGGGGTGGGGGTTTGGATGGGGTTATTTGGCAGAGGTGTACAGTGGGCTTCCAGATGGGTGTGGTTGAGATGTGGTGTGGCAATGGTGGCCTGGTAAAGTTGAGTTGTGTGGCATTAGGTCCTGGAGGGTGTTGCTTGTTGGCATCAGATACTGGTGTGTGTTGTTTGGCTGCTGCAGGTTTGAGCGAATGTAAAGAAAAGTGTGAAGGTGGTTGGTGGGGGGAGGGGTGGGGTGTAATTGAGCTGAAGTGGACATTGGACTTCCCTGCCCTTGTCCCCGTGCCCCGCGCTGCCACTGTCAGCCTCTATGATGGTGTTAGAAGACCTGAATTGAAGTGTTCAAAGGGAATAAAGGCTGCAGCTACTGCCGTGAGATGCATTGATGGGTGTGTGTGTGTAGGTGTGAGTTTTTGAGGCATGGATGTGCGTGTGTGTAGGTGTGTTTATTGGAGGCATATGTTGGTGCATGAGTGGGCAGACATAGGTGACTGTAGTGTGTTAGACCGTGATGTGTGAAAGGGCATGAAGTGTGGTAAAGTAGTAAAAGTGGTGTACTGGGGTGCTGGGTGCCTGGGCTGAACTGGAACGGAGCTGTGTTTGGAGTTGGTGTATTGGTATGTTGTGGTGGGTAGTACTTACAGATGGGTGTGGTAGAGATGTGTTGTGGCACAGGTTGTCTTGGAACTTGGAGTTGTGTGTGCTCCGGTCCTGTAGGGTGTTGTTTGTTGGCATAAGATGCAGGTGGGTCTTGTTCGTTTGCTGCAGGTTTGAGAGAAAAAAAAAAAAATTGTGAAAGGGGTTGTGGGTGTTGGGGGTTTTGGGGGGGGGGGTGGTGTTGTGGTTATTTTGTAGAGGTGCACAGTGGACTTGTAGATGGGTGTGGTAGCGATGTGGTGTGGTCCAGGTGGTCTTTGAAAGTCGAGTTGTGTGGCATCAGTTCCAGGAGGGTGTCGGTTGTTGGCATCAGATCTTGGTGGGTGGTGTTTTGCGGCTGGAGGTTTGAGAAAAAAATATTAAAGGTGGTTGTGGGTGGGTGTAGGAAAATCTGTGTTAGGTGTGAGCGTGTGGCCCGGGATACCTTGCTGTAATGGGAATTTTTGTTGTGTGTGTGTGTGTGTGTCTCAGCTAGGAGTGGACCGCTTTAGCTGGGAGTGTGAGTCAGCGGGTACCCTGGAAAGGTTTGCTGAGAGTGGCAGGCAGCGTTGTGTGGCTGGGAGGTGGCGTGTATGTCTCAGCTAGGAGCGGACAGCTTTTGCTGGGAGGGTGAGGCAGCGTGTCCCCTGGGAGGGCTTGCTGAGAGTGGCAGGCAGCGGTGGGTGGCTGTGGGGGGGTTGTGCTTGCGTTGTGTAGACGTGGGGCTGGCTGTGTGTGGCAGGTGGTGGTGAGGGGGGTTGCGCGGTGTGTTGAGGCAGCGGGTTCCCTGGGAGGCCTAGCTGAGAGCGTTAATCACCGTCTGGGAGCCAGCGTTTGAGTGTGACCTGGGAGTGGACAACGTTAGTTAGGAGCGTGAGTCAGTGTGTCCCCTAGGCGGCAGGTAGCGTTGGGGGGGTTGGGGGGGGTGTGTGTGTGCGTTGTGTAGACATGGGTCTGGCTAGGTTGGGCGGCTGGTGGGGAGGGGGGTTGGGAGGCAGCGTTTGTGTCTTACCTGGGAGCGGACAGACTTCGGTGTGAGCGTCAGGCAGCGGGTCCCCTGGCCGGCAGGTAGCGTTGTTTGGCTGGGAGTCAGCTGGGAGTGTCAGGCAGCGGGTCCCCTGGGAGGCAGGTAGCGGTGTCCGGGTGGGATCCTTCTGGGAGCGGTAGGCAGCGGGTCTGGTGGGTGGTGTTTGGCGGCTTCAGGGTTGAGAAAAAAAAATTAAAGGTGGTTGTGGGGGGGGGTGTAGGTAAATCTGTGTTAGGTGTGAGCGTGTGGGCCGGGATCCCTTGCTGTAATGTGAATTTTTGGTGTGTGTGTGTGTGTCTCAGCTAGGAGCGGTCCGCTTTAGCTGGGAGTGTGAGGCAGCGTGTACCCTGGAAAGGTTTGCTGAGAGTGGCAGGCAGCGGTGGGTGGCTGGGAGGCAACGTGTGTGTTTAAGCTAGGAGCGGAGATTTTTTGCTGGGAGGGTGAGGCAGCGGGTCCCCTGGGAGGGCTTGCTGAGAGTGGCAGGCAGCGGTGTGTGGCTGGGAGCCAGGGTGTGTGTTGAGGGGGGGGGTGGGGGTGTGGGGGGGTTGTGCTTGCGTTGTGTAGACGTGGGGCTGGCTGTGTGTGGCAGGTGGTGGGGAGGGGGGTTGCGCGGTGTGTTGATGCAGGGGGTTCCCTGGGAGGCCTAGCTGAGAGTGTTAGTCACCGGCTGGGAGCCAGCGTTTGAGTCTGACCTGGGAGTGGACAACGTTAGTTTGGAGCATGAGTTAGTGGATCTCCTGGGCGGCAGGTAGCGTTGGGGGGGTTGGGTGGGGTGTGTGTGCGTTGTGTAGACATGGGGCTGGCTAGGTTGGGCGGCTAGTGGGGAGGGGGGTTGGGAGGCAGCGTTTGTGTCTTACCTGGGAGCGGACAGAGTTGGGTGTGAGCGTCAGGCAGCGGGTCCCCTGGGCGGCAGGTAGCGTTGTTTGGCTGGGAGTTAGCTGGGAGTGTCAGGCAGCGGGTCCCCTGTGAGGCAGGTAGCGGTGTCCGGGTGGGATCCTTCTGGGAGCGTTAGGCAGCGGGTCTGGTGGGTGGTGTTTGGCGGCTGCAGGTTTGATCAAAAAATTATTAAAGGTGGTTGTGGGGGGGTGTAGGAAAATGTGTGTTAGGTGTGAGCGTGTGCCCCGGGATCCCTTGCTGTAATGTGAATTTTTGGTGTGTGTGTGTTTCTCAGCTAGGAGCGGACTGCTTTAGCTGGGAGTGTGAGGCAGCGGGTACCCTTGAAAGGTTTGCTGAGAGTGGCAGGCAGCGGTGGGTGGCTGGGAGGCAGCGTGTGTGTCTCAGCTAGGAGCGGACAGCTTTTGGTGGGAGGGTGAGGCAGCGTGTCCCCTGGGAGGGCTTGCTGAGAGTGGCAGGCAGCGGTGTGTGGCTGGGAGCCAGGGTGTGTGTTGAGGGGGGGGGGGTGGGGGTGAGGGGGGGTTGTGCTTGCGTTGTGTAGACGTGGGGCTGGCTGTGTGTGGCAGGTGGTGTGGAGGGGGGTTGCGCGGTGTGTTGAGGCAGCGGGTTCCCTGGGAGGCCTAGCTGAGAGCGTTAGTCACCGTCTGGGAGCCAGCGTTTGAGTCTGACCTGGGAGTGTACAACGTTAGTTTGGAGCGTGAGTCAGTGGGTACCCTGGGCGGCAGGTAGTGTTGGGGGGGTTGGGTGGGGTGTGTGTGCATTGTGTAGACATGGGGCTGGCTAGGTTGGGCGGCTAGTGGGGAGGGGGGTTGGGAGGCAGCGTTTGTGTCTTACCTGGGAGCGGACAGAGTTTGGTGTGAGCGTCAGGCAGCGGGTCCCCTGGGCGGCAGGTAGCGTTGTTTGGCTGGGAGTCAGCTGGGAGTGTGAGGCAGCGGGTCCCCTGGGAGGCAGGTAGCGGTGTCCGGGTGGGATCCTTCTGGGAGCGTTAGGCAGCAGGTCCCTTGGGCGGCAGGTAGCGGTGTCTGGGTGGTAGGCAGGTGGGAGAGTCAGGCAGCGGGTCCCATGGAGCGTCTGGTAGTGAAGTCTGGCTGGGAGCCAACTCTCATCATTAGGCAGTGGGTCCCTTGGGTGGCAGGTAGGGGTTTCTGGCTAGAAGGCTGAGTGTGCTTCTCAGGTGGGCGACAGGCAGCTTCTGTTAGGCAGGCAGCGTGGCTGTAGATCCGTGCAGGTGTGTGACCTGAGTGGGATAATGGTGGGAAGGGGAGGTGACGTTGGGGGATGCGTGTGGGGCACTGGGCGCATCCCCATTGGTGGCGGGGAGGCGCTAGGCTGTTGTGTTTGCCTGGGGGGGTGGCTGCCGGACTATCTTCATGTCCTCCCCCCTCGTCGGGCGACACAGATCTGCGTGTCGTGGGGGCGTGGTTATTTTAGCTGCCGTAGCCAGTGGCAGAAGGGGGCCTGATGCTGGAGGCTTTTGTAATGAGTGCCGCAGCCGGTGTCCGGCCGTCGCCCGACACAGGTCTGCGTGTCGGGGGGCGGGCTAGCCGGTGAGCGCTGCGGCAGAAGGGGGGGCGTGCAGGTGTTGTCTGTCCGTCCGCCGCTGATGGTTGGTGATGCCTCAGCGCTGCGTGTCGGTGGGCGGGGTTAGCGTAGCCTGGGGCTAGCCGGTGAGCGCTGCGGCAGAAGGGGGGCGTGCAGGCGTTGTCTGTCCGGGCGCCGCTGAGGGTTGGTGATGCCACAGCGCTGCGTGTGGGGGGGCGGGGTTAGCGTAGCCTGGGGCTAGCCGGTGAGCGCACCGGCAGAAGGGGGGGCGTGCAGGCGTAGTCCGTTCGTCCGCCGCTGTGTCAGAAGGGTTGGTGATGCCACAGCGCTGCGTGTCGGGGGGCGGGGTTAGCGTAGCCTGGGACCGCTGTGGGTGAAGTGGGGGGTGTTGTTGTGAATGGGTTAGATGCAGAAGGGGGGCGGGCGTTGTGGTATTATTGGTGGGTTGTCAGGTGTGAGTCAGAAGGGGGTGCGGGCTAAATGTCCGGTGGGGGGGTCTATGAGGGGGAGGCTGTGTGCGCAAGGTGTGTAGATGCCCTATGGGCGGTCCGGGGATGATTGTGTTGGGGGAGGGGTTGTGGGTGGTGAGCAGCCGTGGATAGAGTTAGTGGGCAGGCATAGGGAGTGTTGGCCGAGGAGGGGTGTGTGCTTGTGGAGAGCATGTACGACGGAAGTGCCTTGCTTCTGCAGTGTGGCTGACGGTGGATGGGCCTGTCAATCACCCCTGAAACCCCGCCCACCGTTTGCCACACTGCGTTGTCTGACAGATCTGGCCAAATATATAAGAGATAGTCACTGTCCTCATGTCCATCAATGTCAAGGAAAGTAATAGTTGATAGCAGACCATGAACACTTTACCAGTAAAGAACCAATGCAGTTTATAGTCTTGGTCTATACACACTAGAAGATTTTAATTTTAAAAGACTTT
This sequence comes from Crinia signifera, assembly GCF_055691185.1. Taxonomy (NCBI): domain Eukaryota; kingdom Metazoa; phylum Chordata; class Amphibia; order Anura; family Myobatrachidae; genus Crinia; species Crinia signifera. Next base: position 58,246,754 of record NC_139217.1, read on the forward strand.
GCCAAAATCTCTGAAAGATATATCTTTTACCAAAGTAGTGCGTACACACTGAGCTACTTTCCCCAAAGAGCAAGAGATTTTCAGAAAATGCTTTGCTTAAAATCTTTCATTATAAGGCTATTTACATAATGGGCAGGGTTTGAATTCCAATGTATTTATGTATTATGCTGGTATTAACCAGCAAACCACTGCCCACCAATGTATTTATGTATTATGCTGGTATTAACCAGCAAACCACTGCCCACCAATGTATTTATGTATTATGCTGGTATTAACCAGCAAACCACTGCCCACCATTGTATTTATGTATTATGCTGGTATTAACCAGCAATCCACTGCCCACCAATGTAAAAAAAAAAAAAAAGTGAGCTGGTAATGTATGCATCACTGGTATACGTTACTAGTGCCACTGCCCACCAATTTAAAATAAAAACAAGCTGGTAACGTATACATCGCTGGCCTGCACCATCAATGTATATGTTACAACTCATTTATTTACACTGGTGGGCAGTGGCACTAGTAACGTATATATCGCTGGCCTGTACCAGCGATGCATACATTACTAGCTCTTTTTTTTTTTTTTACATTGGTGGGCAGTGGTTTGCTGGTTAATACCAGCACAATACATAAATACATTGGTGGCCAGTGGTTTGCTGGTTAATACCAGCAAAATACATTGGTGGCAGTGTACTTACTTTGTAGGAGCGCAGCAGCTCTTCTCAAGGAGCGGCACTGTCAGTGGACGGACGGAGCGACCAGGAGCAGGGCGGGTGAGTTATGACTGGGGGAGGCAGCGGGGGAGTGCAGCGGCGCCTACTTGGACGGGAGAGCAGGTCAGAGGGAGGGAGCGGGGGGAGGGTGAAATTGCTGCGGCACCTTAGAAACAGCAGGGAAGGGGACGGGGCCCTCTTCTGGCGCTATCACGCACGCACACAGCCAGCACTGTCACAGGCAGCGGGGGCCCCGTCGCTATCTTTATTCAATACTCCCGCGAGCCAGGAGCTCGCGGCCGGCAGCCAATCAGGAGCGGCATTACTGGGATTGGTGGCCGCTCCTGATTGGCCGGTATTGACAGGGACGGAGCTGCTTGTTTTATACAGTGATTATACAGCCGGGCAGCGTACAGCCCTTTTCTGCCCGGCTGTCATTTCTTTAAATTGCGGCGGTCGGCGGTCTAATGGGTGGTCCGGTGCACCCCCGGACCACCCCCTATGGATACTTCTACATGTTTGAGATCATTATGTCTTCAGTACTGGAGTACACTGGAGTCTTATGCTGCCCATACATATGTGCGATTGCATTCGATTCGATCTCGGGTTCGATTTCCCTTGAAGCTCACCATTCGATAAATCGCATGAAATTTGCATTTTAGTGCATTTGATTTTGCATTAGATCATACGATTTATCGAATGTACCGTTCGATAAAAAAATTTGGTATTGGAAAGTATACAGCATATAAAGTGGGCAGTGTTTTTTTTTTTAATATTAAAAACATTGGTGGCATTGGTGTAGCCTGCCTAAAATGGGGGGCAGTATAATGGTGTGCACATGTGCCCTGTACTTGCAGTGGTGCAGCATGAAAGTATGCAGCATATAAAGTGGGCAGTGTTGTTTATTAATTAATAAAAACATTGTTGTTCAGTGGTGTAGCATGCCTACCTTTTCCCCATCAGCATGGGAGCCCAGCAGCGTGCATCCAGCCTCCTCTCCAGTCATGTGCACTCTGGGTCGAAGAGGAGTGGCCAGGAAGTGTCCAGAACTCTTCAAGAATCGCACGTCGCCATTTAGAAAAATCGCATGCGCGCAAAACAGCATTCCACCACACGTACAATTCGAGAAATATTAAGTGTAGTACATAAGACCGTGAGACGCAACATTCGAGCGGCGTGCCCGCGCATCGCGTCGAATGGTACACATTTTGTGCATACAATCATTCGATTTATCGGCCAGATGCGGTCGAAATCGAAGGATTGTATGCGATATCTAACATATGTATGGGCAGCATAACTGTATGTCTCAGTAAATCTTCAACACCTTAAGCAACTGTGAACATCGCAAAGTGAAGTAATAGTTGGGGTAGATGTATGAAACAGTGATAAGGAAGCAGAAGTGATAAAGTGCCTGGTACTTTATCACCGGCCAATCAGCTCCTTACTGTTAAGTTACAGGCTGGGTGATAAAGTACCAGGCACTTTATCACTTCTCCTCCCTTATCACTGCTACGCACATACATCTACCCCTCTGAATGTCTTGGTTGCAGAATCAGAATACAGATTTCAAAAGCGTAACCATGTATGATTAACAGTTTGTTTAAATTTTAAAAATTAAACTGCAATAAGTGCTTCATAGTTGAAATGTATCAATCTGTATATTAAGCCAATCCTTAATTATACACATGAATTGCCGTCTGTGTTTTGTTTCTAGGCATTAATAGTATAAATCAGAGATTCATGTTGCGATAAACGATGTGTTCCTTTTCTTTGGCGCAGTACCCGAGAAATTGTTCTTAGTGAAAATAACATATCTAGTACCATTATAAAATTCAAAAGGATTGTTTTATAATAGGATACAAATTATCATTGCGCATTTCATTTGTCTCCCGAGTCCTTACATGAAAATGACTAACCTACTTTTAACCATCAAGTGGAAACAGTATTATTAGTGGCCTGGAGCTGTGTTTGGCATCTTAGAACAGGGATTTTGTACACTGACGTTCTGCAAGCTTTGCTACGGGGCTTAGCTTCTGTTCCAATACTGACAGTGATATATGCTTCACCTGCACAATACGCGGCATTACAGGTCATGTACACACCAGGCAAAATGAGTCCCAGTTGTGCTATGGCTTTTGCACCCACTGAAGGACTTGATTTTTAAATGTCCTTGTTTGGAGGTGGCAGTGAAAAGGTCTTGGCTTATTTCCGGATGGGTTTCTGCCTATTTTTTCAAGAACATCTATAGGTGTAAATGGACTAATTCAGATGTCCTCTTTCTATTTTGATCTGGGACCCCATCATACAATAAAAATAATTACGGGACCCCAGCAAGTTACTGCAGAAGGTCATCACATCACATGTGTAGTCAGCACCAGCATGGTGGAGGCACAAAATGATGTGACGAGTCTAACATAACAGACAAACAGCTTTTCCAGACTCCTCGGATCACTGACTGAGATTAGAAAAGTCATCAGCCTGATGGTCAGCCACATGGAGTCGCGACCCCATGCTGAGAAGGTCGTGACCCACTTTAGGGTCAGGACCCACAGTTTGAGAACCGCTGGACTAATTTAATTAAATAATATTCGGTACTTGTGTACTTTCACGGCTCCCATCGCATACCATCGCATGCCATATGTAGTGGCATGCGATGGCATGCGATGGGATGCGATTTTTGCAGTTTTTAAGCATTTTTATTTTAAAAATTGCGATCTGTTAAAAAATGCGATTTTTAACAGAAATGCATCCAAATGCATTGAAATTAGTACCAAACATGTTCAATGGCCACCAAATGTCATTTTTGAGGCTGTACCACCCCCACTATCAACGCGAACCCGAAGCGTGGCGAGCGGCGGCGGTACGCGTCCTACGACCTTTTCATACCCCCACTATCCACCTCGGCGTGGAGTTGAGAATAGAAGCGTGGCGAGCGCAGCGAGCCCCGCCAGGGGACGCGGACACCTGTGAAGCCAGCGAGGGGACACGGACACCTGTGAAGCCCGCGAGGGGACGCGTATACCTGTGAAGGTATCCGTGTCCGCTCGCCACGCTTCGGGCTCGGTGGCTCGCTGCACTCGCCAAACTTTCTATTCTCAACTCCACGCCGACATGGATAGTGGGGGTATGAAAAGGTCGTAGGACGCGTACCGCTGCGCTCGCCACGCTTCGGGTTCGCGTTGATAGTGGGGGTGGTACAGCCTCAAAAATGACATTTGGGGGCCATTGAACATGTTTGATACTAATTTCAATGCATTTGGATGCATTTCTGTTAAAAATCGCATGCGATGCGGTTTTTTTACTATGTGATGGACATCGTTGGAGCCAGGATTGTACACAAGTACCTAATATTCATGTGTAAAAATAACACATTGAATAAAGTTACATTTTTCATCTTACTCTCAGGATTATGTTGACACATAAATGAGACCAGTGGTAGAGTTGGAGAATACTGCTAAAGTTTTTATTAATATGAGGTAGGAGGCTGGTCTTTAAGATCATGTGCAGAATATGGAGTACTAACATAGGGGGAATTAAACACTGAATTCGGCCCATTACGATGGTTGGGGGGGTCTACGCATCCCCTTATTTGTGCATGTGCAGAACCCAGTACCGAATGGCTTTGGCGAGTTACACAATCGCTGAGCCGTTCTTTGCGGGGAGGGAGCCGTGGTGGTGGAAACGGTGCTGGACCATGGGAACGCCCAGCATTTTATGGGTCGATGCCTGCCAGGGCCGTGTGGCTGACATCTCACGACGTCAGTGCCCTTCTCTTCTTCGGCGGACACAGACTGACTGACTTTTATTTCTGAAGGCAGGAGAAATTCTTTGATGGTTTGCGACCATTAAATGATTTCTCCTGCTAGCAGAGGCATGCGAGGGGATGTGTTACTGAACACATCCCTTCTCTTGGTACCAAGCAGATTCAGCAGGGGTAGGCGGGCACTTGGCGGGACAGCATTTCAGTGCTCGGTAAGCAGCGAACTTTGCTGCTTACCGTGCCAATAAGAATTAGGCCCATAGTGTGCATGGGCATCCACCCAGCAGACACAATTTGTGTGCCTAGGGGCGGCCTGACCCCTAAATTCGCCCCTGGAGGGGCCTTGTCCTTTCCTTAATAGAGAGAGAGTAATTTTGACAGATTGCAATGTGAGCAAAATGTTGGCAGATTTTTGTTCATTCTTTTAACATGTGGTCAATGATCAATCATACATCTTAATTCAATCTGGGCCCGATATTAGTGGCCAAAATCACATTTCACCATGTGATAATACTGTTTTATAGAGTACACGAAAGGAGCCAGTCCCGCTTATGTGTGCAAAGTGAATCAGGGGTCTCTCCAACTATGCAGTCTACTGACCGAGGCAGTGGCCATTCCTGGGGAGGGTTCTGGAGAAATCCTCCTCTGGTAAATTTTGAAATGTGAAGCACAGGGCCTCCAGCAGCACCATGCCTTCTTCAGATGGTGATATCTGCAGGAATCAAACTAGAGAATTCTTCACATTCCAGAGCTTGGTATATTTCACAGCATTGCATCCCCAAAAACTATGGAGGCTGCGGCTGCTGTTGGAAGTGTGTCCGATTAGTGGTGTGGAAATACAGCAAAGTGTATATTAGCTTTTGGTTTGTTAGGACATTATAAATGCAAATTCTATAATGTTTTGTACAGTCATTGGATTTCTGAAACTAAAAATGCTGTTATCTGATTTCCCTTTTTTTTTTATAGATTCAATTTAGTGTAGTGGGAACATAATCTTCCCCCATCCCAGGGCGGTTAGTTGGAGCTTATGGTTATTAAAAGTAATATGGTTTCCCAGCCAGGGGCAATTTAAGAGAGTATAAGGCCCATCTGCAGCCTCTTCCATCCGGGCCACCTCCTCTCTGCCTGCAGCGCTGTGGAATCTGAACACTACAGTGCTCAGACCCTTCTACACATATGCAGATCTCTAGAAAAATGGCGTGGCAGCCATGTTTCCGGTGATTTCCGCAGAGCTGCTGCCGGCATACTGGGACTCTGTTGGGGTTAACCCTTTGAGTGCCAGCATCTCTGTGAGAGATGCGTAAAAATGTATACTAAAAATAATAGCATTTCTCGCATTTGTTATATAAATTCAAATAATGTAGTGTAAAAAAAAGATTATATTTCCTATGTAAGATAAACATTACAGGACAATTTTTACACCTATTTCGACAAATTCAATTGGCACTCAAAGGGTTAAGTATTAAAAATAAAATGGGTGTGCAGTGTGGCGCACTGCACATACTGCATCCATTAGAAATATGCCACTGTTCCCAGAATTAACAGAGTTAAACTCAGGGAGGCCATCAGGAATTTTGGTACCCGGGACTCATTTCCAGTCCGGGCCCCCCCTCCTCACTTGACTTACCGTAACCCGGCTCCTGCTCCCACATCTCCTCTTCCGCTGAGCTGCAGCCCAGAGGTCCTGTAGTGCAGGCTTCTTCAACTCAGGATGCCGGCAGCCAATTAAAATGCAGCACCGGCTGGTGAGCCTGATTGGCTGCCGGTACACAAGCTCTGATTGGCTCAAAAGCTGTTGCAGCATTTTAATTGGTCGCCGGCATCCTGGGTTGAATAAGCATGAGCTCCAGGACCTGCTCTGTTCAGCGCACTGAGCGCAGTGCAGTGGAGGCAGTCGGGGTGGTTGCGGTCGGCAAAATGAGCTACCAACAGCACCCCCCTATTGGCAGCCCTGGTTAAACTTACAAATATTTGATCAGAGTAAGCGATAAAAGTCTGTTGTTTGTCAGACAACAACAACATTAAGCTGTTTGCTGTTTTTTTAAATTGTAATAACTAAAAGGTTTGTTTTCAACATAAATCCTAAAAATATCTTAAGAGGGGGAGGGGGGGGGGGTGTGAAAATTAGGAGAGACTTTCGTCAGCCCCTCCAATGAAGAGGCCGGCTCCAACTGTATATCCATTTAGACACAAGTGAAAGTCGTAAATAATAGTCGTCATTATACCATTGAATCAGGTCCTGTATGTTTAACAATGTCCTAAGAAGTTTTGCACCAGAATATAGGACATTTTATAGCACTGACCAGATCTAAAATAAAAACAATTCTTTTATTTAAAAAAAAAAATGACCTGGGGATTATAAGAACATCAAAAAAATATTGTCATTGCTATAATTCTTCTTGCAGGATGTAACCATCATCATCCAAACTTTACACAACTTATGGGACTTGCAATAAAGTTAATGATACCCAACGCATTTCACATCTGAGTCATTCTCTGCATCTCCAGATTGTTTTGGTCACTGCTGGGCACGCAAGAGTCATTATGCTCTAACTGTTCAACCGTCTTCTCTTTGCTTGAACGCTTCTCCAGTTCCATCGGTGCCGAAGAGGTTTTATTTATTTTGGCAAACGCTTGGTCAATTTCACTGAAAGACTTGTTCTTCGTCTCGGGCAATATGAAATAGAGATAGAGGGCACCTGCCAAGCAGATCGCAGCAAACAGCAGGAAGCAGTAGCTGTCCAAACCACTCTAGAAAGACGGGGATGAAAGCAATTTAGAACAGGGAAGGTTTTGTATGTAAAAGTATTGTCAAAAAGCTTTATTTTATTTTTTTCAAGCATACTCAACATCTACAAGAATGGCAAGTTCAGTAGGTCTATCAATGTAAAATGTAACATACTCTATACAGTGATACTGTAGGAGCTTATACAGAGTTGGATGGAAAATGGGCGTAACCGACTCCAAAACTGTGTACGCAAAAATAATGTATTTTCTCCCATATTCAGGGCTATATACTAATCAAAATACATCCTTCAGCAGTATACAGAGATAGAATAAGGTGCTGGGGGCAACTGTGGGCAAGTGCCTACAAGCCCCACTCTTTGGGGCCCCATTTCCCCAACTAGGGCGCACTGCTGCGCTGTGGCATTGTATAGTCCCTAAGTGAGGGCAGGCTGGATATGCTCAGGGGGCCAGTGCTCTGCACAAGCTATGGCACTGCTATGAGAGCTGCTGCTGATGGGCTGGCAGTGGTGGTTGGAGATGAGCAGAATCAGTCCTCAAGGTGCCCGAGACTTTTCCCTACACAGGAGTCAATCTTGTAGAACCTGCAATGCTGTGGCCTCATGGAGAAGCAGGGGGGAGTTGGTACAGTCAGGGGTGGCAGAGGAGTGACAAGAGGGAGCAGTGGGGGTGGACTTCCCTGTTTTAAATGCCCTGCCCCCCTACTCCACAAAGGCTTAATGTGCGTTTCATTACCAGGTGGCAGAAGGTCATCACATCTGTCCCTGTATAATTCCTTGACAACCTACTGGATATCCCAATCCTGGTCTACTAGATGAGGAATTATTAATACCACTCTGTAATTGGTCTTTTATTACCTCTGCCATTAGCAGCTCATTCTTTGTATTTATCAATAAACTCAACTGAAATAGAAGTTACAGCCACAATAATAAAAAAAAAAACGGTACTTGTGAGTTATCCGGGCGTCCGATTTTGTACTTACGATTTGCATGCGATTTGCATGCGATATCGCATACGATATCGCATACGATATCGGATCCGATTTGCGATTTACATGCGATTTACATGCGATTTAGCATGCGATTTGCATCAGATTTGCTATTCATTTCATTACCCCACTATCCCCAAAGTGTGTCTATCAACGTGAACCCGAAGCGTGGCGAGCGCAGCGAGCCCGCGAGGGGCGGCGGTACGCATCCTCCGACCTTTTCATGCCCTACTATCCACTAGGGCGTGGAGTGAGAATAGAATAGTGTGGCGAGCGCAGCGAGCCACCGAGCCCGAAGCGTGGCGAGCGCAGCGAGCCCCGCGAGGGGACGCGGACACCTGTGAAGCCCGCAAGGGCACGCGGATACCTGTGAAGGTGTCCGCGTCCCCTCGCGGGGCTCGCTGCGCTCGCCACGCTTCGGGCTCGGTGGCTCGCTGCGCTCGCCACACTGTTCTATTCTCACTCCACGCCCTAGTGGATAGTAGGGCATGAAAAGGTCGGAGGACGCGTACCGCCGCCCCTCGCGGGCTCGCTGCGCTCGCCACGCTTCGGGTTCACGTTGATAGACACACTTTGGGGATAGTGGGGTAATGAAATGAATAGCAAATCGGTACTTGTGAGGCTCCCGATTTTGTATTTACGATTTGCATGCGATTTGCATGCGATATCGCATACGATATCGCATACGATATCGGATCCAAAATCGGACGCCCGGATAACTCACAAGTACCAAAAAAACACTCTACACATTTACACAGTGATTGGCTCAGACAATAGTAATGTGTGAGTACAACGTGAAGAGTGATCTTGGTCAACACAGGTTTGAGATTTGTCACAGATGTCAATTAGGACACAACAAGGGCCAGCTAATGAGTGGATGAATCTCCCCAGCATGATGGGACACATCTCTGACTAATTAGATGTCCTTACACAGAGCCAGATTAAGGGTGTGTGTGAGTGTGTGTGTGTGGGGGGAGGGGGGGCCTCAGGGGGTCAGAAACTGGGCACCCCTCTATCTAGGGCCCCCTGTGGTCGACAATTGCACACATACACTACATATATATACATACCTCCAGTACATATATAAATGCATACTCACATACATACATGCATACAGTACATACTGTACATAAATACATACATACAAAAATAAAATTCTGTTTTTAAACAAGACGTAAAAATGCAGTTTACTACTTGTTGATTTTCATGTCGGTTTTTTTTTTCCACACTGTTAGTTGCATTTACACTCCATTTTTCTGTGTGGGAAGGTGAGGAATTTATTATTCTCAGGTAAAGATATCAGAACTTGCTTCAGAATCCCTCACCAAAAACATTTTGCAAAGTCTGCAAGACTTGCACCTAGGGCGTGATTCAGAGTTAGGGGGGATGCTCTAACATCCGCGCCCCCTTACAAACATAATTATTGCATATGCTCTAACATATGCGATAATTATCACAAAAGACAGCTCTTGCTGTCTTTTGCGTTGACCCGGTGATGAGCGGCGGGACCCGGCGGCTCCCCGATCCCTCTCTTACCCGGCTGCTGCCTGCTGCAGGGGGGGCTGGCTTTCCTCCTCCCTGCACCCGGAAGAGGATCATAGTGCAGGGAGGAGGAGGTCACAGGTCCGGGCAGCACAGCTCTGTGCTACCCGGACACAGGTGAGGGGGGGTCGGTAGTGGGGCGGCGGGGGTTCGGTGCGGTAACCCGGCGGGGGATGCTTAGAGCAGCCCAACATGCGGTAAAAACCCAGATAACAGGGTTTTTACCGCATTTTTAGTTGACAGAATCTCCCCCTTAATCCTTAAATGGAGAATTTGCAAATCAATCAATTATCAACGACGAATAATCAATGATGGCGGATGCATACCGGATGTATTGCACAGCACAAGAGGAAATAGCGTCAGCAAATGTGTATGGATCGTAAACACAATGTGGCCAGACTTTGGCTGACAGGAAGCCACATGTAGGGGGTGGAAACCTGCTGTTTTCTTGATGTGTTCGAAAAACCGCAGTCATGCCTATGCGTTGTCAGGGAATGTCTGTGATGATCGTCTCAGCCACAGATTAGTGAAAGTCTCTGCCCTACTCGCATTGGCACAGACTGCAGAAACCTTTCAAGGTTGTGGAACTGTGGATGGATTTGTGAGTCGATGTACCGCTGAGAATTGCCACAAAGCTTGGCTGTGCTGCATATGTATCAGTCAGTTTACAGTACCCCAGGAATCATGAGGTTGGCTGCACGCACAATTGTTGTGAGACAATTTGTGATGTGGATGAACACGATGTGTGGTATTGGAATGGCACATTGCACTGAACTGAATCACATGCTACAACATTTTGCATCGATTTCCTGCGGTGGCTCCCATTCTGCTGAGTCCCATTCCCCACCACCGGGTCCTGCTCTCCACCACAATCCAGGGACCCAGTGCCTGTAGAACGCAGTGAAAGGCATTGGGCCAGGTGCATGTATCAGTGATGGTACTGTGCATGTGCATACCCCTGACATTTAAGGGCTGCACGGCGAGGCAGGGAGTGGTTTTCTGCAGGAAGCAAACTCTCTGCCTATAGCAGCCTGGACTGGCAGTCCTGGAGGGAGGGAACACCTCTTAATGGGACTGCCTTACTGCCTTGCCAGTCACAGTGAACCCAATTCAGTCTCACGGACTGCGTCTAAATTAACTAAGGGTGAGCAAGGTGGCGGATTTTACTGAGGGTGGCTGGAGTCCTGCAGCCTATAGGTAAAAACTGCCACTGTTTATTACTTTTCAATAAAGGTTTGAGGTATCTGCAGACTTTATTGCATTTATTTTCATTGGGATATTTCATTTTTGTGTTGGGATAAAATTCCTAAATAATACGAATCTCTGCTTAAACCAATGCTCTTCCCCATAGGGGTCACAAGAAGAGTGCGAAGAGGGAGGGGTGTGACAACAAAATCTGACTCCTCCATAATGTCCAGGAACCAGGTGTTCCCATGTTCCAGTTTGACATTATTGTGTATATGGGGTTCCCAGGAGACCATGGCCACTTCCTGGGAGGCCACACCGCCTTTGCGGGTGTGGGTGGAGTGATTATTTATGTATCGGCTGTCTACACCACTGACTGCTCTTTTTATTTTCAAAAACATTCCATAATATGATGTGTAAAATTTAAAATAAAATTGACCCAATTGATCATTGTTCTGATTATAAATGTACCAACAAAAAAAAAAGGTATTTACATAAGAGAATGTCATATTAAGTAATTGCAGAGGTCATTAACACAGTATCTCAAGACAATAATTAATATGACAGTGCCTGCAGGAATTTACAAACATTTACAAACATTTGTCTGCAAAACTGAAATATCCAATCCATTGTACTTGTTCAAAAGGTCATGCGTTTTATCGGGAGGTTATAGAAGGACAGACAGTACATTTTTTTTTTTTTTGCCAAGGGCTGAAAGTGTTCTCTGAGCTATGGCATACAATGACAAATAATACCAGTACTTGGCTTTTAAATGTTGTAATCATTTCTGAAGAATCCTATCAGTAATGCACTTAGAAGACTTTCCCTGTAATTTATCCCTCCTAACAGCGCTCAATTTGTGACATTGTGCACAACTACCATTTCCTCCTGGTTTGTGAGGTCATGTATCTATTTTTAGTGTATTTTTGAATAACGCATTTCACCATATGGATTCTGGTAACTGGGAGAAAGCACTTTATAACTGTTTTCTAATGGGCGGAGCTGAGGGAAGCGGGCTGTTCTCTGCAAAATGCAATACTGACAGGGTTGCGGTTCAACCGATCTACAGTCAAAATAAAATCAAAGGGGCAAACGCAGGATTTCTAGAGGGGGATTAACATGCAATCCACAATCTCCCACTCTGCGGAACATTCTAGAAAAAGTGGTCCTCTTGTGCAGCAAAAAGAAAAACCTACATAAACCCTGACCATGTGTATATATATATATATATATATATATATATATATATATATATATATATATATGGAAGGTATGGTGAGAAACCCAGCGCCTAACTAGACTTATATGATAATTTCTATGCAATAAGTTCGTACATGTATCAAGTAATTTGATTTAAAAGAAAGGTTTTTTTTTATTTAATTAATATACAGGTCTACACAAAGGGCAGTATTCAATGAGAAAAATTCTCTGTGTTTTATGGCGAGTTTGTGCTTTTCTTGCGTTGGATGGAGACTTTTGCTCTCAAAAAGCGAGCAACCCTATTCAACGTGCACTTCTCGCCGTCTTTCTAAGTGATTTTCGCCGTGTCTCTCCGTGTAGCAATTCTCCATCTTTTCATGGAGAAGTGGAATATGAACTTTTACAATAAAAGGTTTTTTGTTTTAATTTTGGTGTAAAAAAATCAGGAATTTTAATCTGTGAAAGGGCATGCTATTTTTATTCATGTGCTTATAGCACATGAATATATATTTAATTTTAAACAATATATATATATATATATTTTTTTTTACACAGAGCAGCCAGCAGGGGGCCGAGAGCCGAGCCGCTCATTAGATATTCATATATTCACTGCATCCGATCATTACATATGCACGATCGGGTGCAGTGAATACCCGGCCCCCTGTTGGCTCTCCAGGGGGGGGGGGGCAGCCTGTGCTGCCTGGCTCCCGGGGAGCCTACCTCCCCCCCACATACGTTCTGGGGCAGGCAGGGAGACTTCCATCTCCCTGCCTGCCACCGTCCTCGGGCTCCCTGCGGCGTCACCTCATACGCCGGATTGGCTGATACTCGCCGCGAGGGGCGGCGAGTATCAGTCACATTGAATAGTGTATAAAGTGCCGTGACGGAGAGTCTCCAAACATGGAGAATCTCCGCAAAAACACGGCGAGTGCATGGCGAGTGAAAAAAAACGCTCGCCATGCACGGAGAATAATCACATTGAATACTGCCCAAAGTATACATTTTTTTTTGTAAAAAAAAAATATATACATACAGTTAATTCAGGTAGGGGGGGAGGGGCGGGTACAGGGAACAGAAGGCAGTTTGGGTAAGTATATAAAAACAACCAAAATATATGCTAATACGCTGTTACAAATAAAAACTGCAATGAGTACTTAGCTCTGTAAAAGAAAGATAGTTTTTTAGAAGACCTTTTTTACTGATTAGGAACTAGGAGGCACAGCATCAGTTCCGGGGCTAAATAGCACCTTCCTGGTAAAAGGTATTTATATCTCGTTTGTACACTGACACACTTGCTTCTGAGGAAAATTCTTAATGAATTGAAACGTTAAGCTACAAGCCCTGAGTTTGTTTCTTTCTTTTACTACCCGTGAGTGCCACCATCTATCTCCTTCTGCATACAAGCCTACACAGGGAGGCACCCGGGGCGACAAGTTGTAGTTAGGGGTGAGTGCCGATATTCTGGACTATTTTATATATATATATATATATATATATATATATATATGGGTGACAATTGTAAGATGGCGCCCTTATTATGACCTCAGCAATTGGATCAATAATGCCTTGTAAACAAACTTTAAAACAAGTCCAAAGTTTATAAACATTTATTAAAAAGTCTCTTATTCCACAACAATGTAGGTGGCTTTTCTAGACTATTAAAAGGTTCACAATATTTCTTTTATTTCAGGATAGCAAACAAAACGTACCCAACGCATTTCGTCCCTACGTGGGACTTCATCAGGGTTCGCGGATGTCATTATAATCAATTCCAACGATTTTCGTAGAGGGAGTGTCTACAATGAGTTGGTTTCTTTGTTCAAGGGTACTCTACTGCTTTTTTCACTCATAGGTCAGCGTAAGAGCCTCACAATTTTCACACATAGATACACCTTAATTAGGTTAATATATTAACAGCTCTGTTTCGTTTGAAATGGACCAGCTGGACCGTTTCTCCAAGATCTGCCGGGGTTCCCAAATAGACTGCTATGTCTGTTAGGGCAATGTTGGAAATTAATATAAAACCTCAATACAGAGTCTGGGATTAATCAGAATACAGTTCCTACTGTAGCCCACTCCTACAGAGCCTTCCCACTGAGCACATCTCCTGAAGGCGAGAACTGTACCCTGATTAATCCCAGACTCTGTATTAAAGTTTTATATTAATTTCCAACATTGCCCTAACAGACATAGCAGTCTATTTGGGAACCCCGGCAGATCTTGGAGAAATGGTACAGCTGGTCCATTTCAAACGAAACAGAGCTGTTAATATATTAACCTAATTAAGGTGTATCTATGTGTGGAAATTGTGAGGCTCTTACGCTGAACTATGAGTGAAAAAAGCGGTAGAGTACCCTTGAACAAATTCTTTATAAGGACCTAACAAAGAAACCAACTCAATGTAGACACTCCCCCTACGAAAATCATTGGAATTGATTATAATGACATCCGCGAACCCCTGATGAAGTCCCACGTAGGGAATGAAACACGTTGGGAACGTTTTGTTTGCTATCTTGAAATAAAATAAATATTGTGAACCTTTTAATAGTCTGGAAAAGCCACCTACATTGTTGTGGAATAAGAGAATTTTTAATAAATGTTTATAAACTTTGGACTTTACTTTACGTGTTTTAAAGTTTGATTACAAGGCATTATTGATCCAATTGCTGAGGTTATAATAAGGGCACCATCTTACACTTGTCACCCATACTCTCACTACTTATCCCTATCCAACTGGGGATCTTGTAAGTCAGGCAGCCCTAACATAGTAACCAAAAAACATGTGGCGCGAAACAAGAGTCTTCTCTCTCTATCTATCTATCTATCTATCTATCTATCTATCTATATATATATATATATACACATTATAGTAATAATATTTAACAATATCAATGGCCTATAGCAGTGGTTCCAAAACTGTGTGCCGTAGCACCCTGGGGTGCCTTGAGGTACTTGCAGGGGTGCCCCGAGTTGATGGTCCAGGACCAATTCAAGTTATATATGTCCAAAATAGTAGTCAAATTATGGACAAACAGAAGTGAATCATGTCCATTACCACATAACTGATCCTAAGGATGAGATATTAACACAATTTATTTAACTTAATATTTGTTTCTGAATTTCCCAAGGAGAAACCATTAGCCTAGGGGTGCCACAAAAAAAATTCAGATGCTTCGTGGTGCTGTGATTCAAAAACATTTGGGAACCTCTGGCCTATAGTATACAGTAGGCCAGAGGTGGGCAACCCTGTCCTCAAGATCTACCAACAGTTCATGTATATCAGGCAACTTGTGGATCTATAGTAGGAATGAATGCAGCAGGTTTGAAAATGTGATAGTAATGACCACAGCTGTGCACCAGCTAGGTGATTTGGGTCATGTGACAGTAATGACTACAGCTGTGCATTTGCTAGGGGATTTGGGTCATGTGACAGCAATGACCACAACTGTGCACCAACTAGGTGTTTGGGTCATGTGACAGTTAGTAATGACTAAAGCTGTGCACCATCTAGGTCAGTGGTCACCAACCCAAAAATACCAGTAGCTCGCAGCAGCGATCCAGGTGGCTCGACCACTATCCACTCTGTGCTCGCCACCGATGAGAGGCTAGTGGGACAGCGGAGCACAGCACCACAGGCTTCCCCCACCCCTCCGTCGGCTCTCGTCCAGTTCAAATGCAGTGCGGCTCCTGAACCAATCAGAGCTCGCGTACCAACAGCCATGGTGATTGGCTGCCAGTCCGCAAGTTCCGATTGGCTGACGAGTCTGCGCCATATTTGAAATGGCCGAAATAACCTGATGCATGGTGCCCTGCTCTTGCTCCACTACCACAGAGCAGATGCTGCTACAAACTAGCACCCAGTGCTGTGCGGGTGCCGCCTAACTGACTGATAACAGGATGCTCCTCCTGGAAAAGTATGGGGGCGGGGTTGTGATGTCACTCTAATGTCCAACCCATTATTCCGCCCACCCCCTGCCCATATTCAGCCTATCATCTCCTCCTGCTCATATCTGGCTGCGGCTGTCCATCTCCAATCTCCTGCCTATACCCAGCTGCCCATCTCCTCCTACCCAGCCCCTTCCTATCCCCCCTACCCATCTCATCCTGCTCATACCCAGCCTCCCATCTCCCTCCCATCCTGCCCAAACCCAGCCTCCCATCTCATGCTCATAACCAGCCTCCCATCTTCCCCTGCCCATACCCAGCCTCCCATATCCTCCTGCCCATACCCAGCCTCCCATCTTCTCCTGCCCATACCCAGCCTCCCATCTCCTGCTCCTACCCAGCCTCCCATCTACTCCTGCCCATACCCAATGACCAAGTCTGAATAACCCCCTATGACAGCTTCCTGTTTGGAGAAAAACAGGAAAATCATATACAGAGAAGGTCATCCATTGCTGAATTGTATGTGTAGTTGTGTGAAGTGAACGACCTGTCAGGGGCTCAGGAAATGCTGTTCAGGTGGAAGGAAAAATTATTTAATTAAATTTCAAGAAATTCAAGAAGTTAATGACCCAGATCGGCAAAGAAATTGAAAAAGAGAAGAGATTGGACATTACCAACAGCCAGCAAATCAAAGCCCTGCAAAAGCAAACACAAAGACGTTTTGGCATTAGTATGCACAACCCCCAGACCTGAATATTACTGAAAATCTGTTAACCAACCTCAAGCATGCAGCGCAAACCTCCGTTTCTACCCCCCCCCAATGCAGGACCCAATCACACACATGTGTAAATCACTCTTTGAAAAAGCTCACATTGGAGCGAAACGCATTAGAGGATCCTGGCACCCGTGGAGAGGAGTTACTTTTCTTTGTGAAGTCCACCATTGTTGTCCTGTGCGCTTTTACTCACGGCAAATTCCACCAGAGACATCGATTACAAGGGCGGCTATTACACGGATATTGAATTCCAGCTCTGTTGTCATCATCAACTGTGCAGCGGGTGAGAGACGCAACACAGTACGCCCCACGGACACACCGCACTAGCCGGAGGTGAGACCACCCACTGCTGCGGGTGAGAGACGCAGCAGTACCGGACTGACATCACACTGCTGGTTTTCAGGTGGTTCTCTTACCCGGCACTTCATCTTGTATTCACCGCAAAGGAGCAGGTAGCAGTACTGGGGCAGTGAAGACCTCACGGAATCGTCCCTCAGTCTCCCTGCATTTCCAATCTTGCTACAAAATAATTACTGGAGTCCGTGAGTATCATATACGTGGAAACATTATCCCTGCTTAATAGCCAAATACGCTTGAAGATTCATTAGTTTATTGGCAACTTGGTGGACAACCATACATCTGTATATGGAATTTTAATAACAAAATCCCGGGGACATTTATTTTTATCATATACATTTTTTATATATATTTTTCATATTTTTCATTTTTAGATATATTTTTTATTTTTATTTATTTCATTAATTATGTTATAGCTATCATATAAACAAACAAAAATAGGTGGCCACCTAAATTATATGAGCATTGTTTATTTATTTATTTAATATTCATCAATATCATATATCATGTGAAAATTGTTTATTGTACTTTTGATATATATTTTTTTACAAATCATTAAATAATTATTGATTAAAAACTGTGTGGAACGGTGATTCAGCCATATTGCACTCTATATAACATTAGCGCAGACACTGGGATTTTTGTTCTTTTTGAATGTGTAAATCACTATGTTGCTACAGGAGTCACAGCAGCGACCGGACCGGAAGTTGCCCAATTTTGCATACAACTGTATAAATAAATCATCTATAAACACATATCCCTGGCAGGACTATGAGGTCAACTGATGTCAAGTCCATACACAACAATACTTTTTAAATTGCAGGAAAAACTCTTTGCAAGTAATTTACTATTACCAGAGACCTCTGTCCGCCCTAGCCTAATTGGTTTTTGCACAGTGTGCGTGATCTAATGTGAGGTCAGTGACCTGGGATTTAGAAGAAGAGGATTCCATCCAGAAAAATATGAGGAAGGATGAGGAGTATATTTAACCACATCGAGCCTATAGATGTGTCCTTATACATATGTAATTAATCAGCACTGTCTCCTCGTGCATCCTACTTACAGTGGTGCTAAAAAGGGGTGGTGAGAGGTTTTTTTTTACCGGGTCCTGAGTCTGATGGAGGGGACCGGGTCCCACGCCCCCATTGTAGGGAGCTGGGCAGTGGGGAGAGAGATGACAGGCTGCCGTTGCAGCACAGCCTCTCTCCCCAGCCCAGCACACACTGCACACTTACTAGGTAAATTGATATATATATATATATATATATATATATATATTATATTAGGTGACAGTTATTGTTGCCAACTTTTGATGGATGTTTTATTTTTTATCATTGTGATGCGCTGTTCATGTGGTTGTCCGGCTGCATAACTAGGGGGAGGAGGGGTTTACCTTCTGGGTCCAGGAGGACCTGCAGGAAGGTAAGCCAGGGGGAGGGGGGTCGACGGAGGTGGCGGGTTTGCGGCGGGCGGCGATAGAAGGCCATAGGCTTTTATAGGGTATCCCCACCCAAAAGGTGGGGTTACCCTGCCCTGCGATAGGGGGGGGGGGGGGTTACCACATTTTTAGCTTAGTACATCCTGCCCAGGGTGAGGGGGATTTAGGAAGAGAGTGGGGAAGAGAAAGTGAAAGGGGTAGAGAGGAAAGAGAGAGGGGAGAGGATAGAGAGAAGGGGTAAAAGTGTGTGGTTGGTCAGAGAGATAGAAAGAGAGAGGGTGTGAACAGGCTTTTTGAAAATCCTTTGTTTTATCTTAAAACTTTAGCGCATGTAATCTAATGAGGCATGATGCGTTTTAATAATAGAACACACTCAGAGGTTTGATATCACCCACAACGTAATTATCTCCTGTTTTGTAATAGAAAATGAAGCAGATTGTGCACATAAATAACATGTGGAGAGGAGGGATGCACTAACAGGCTCTGCAGTGCCGGGGCACACCGGTCATTTCTCTATACTTGGTAACTAATAATGATTACATGTGCAGTTGTCCCCATTACTCGCCTTGATTTATTACATACTTACCTACCAGATAATTATCTCTTGCTGGTTAAAAATAGAATAAAATTCCAGAAGGGCATAGGCGCTATTAAAGAAAAAATACAATTTAAAGACAGGTTGATCCTATTAGTAACGGTGCAAAATAGCCATTCTCTCTGACAAGTGGAAGATTCTTGGGGGAATTTGTCCTTGTGTTATATTGACCATGTGTAGCCTTTCATATCTCTTGTTATCTTGTATCTGACTATCTGTACGTGCATTGTATGTTAAATTGCCCATGCAAGTTGCTGTTCTGCTGGCAATCAGGTCATTTTCACCCATTAATTGCATGAATAGGCCTAAATAGATCCCACATCCTGACCAATATCTGATACAAATTATAAATATGAACAGTTACTTAAAAATGTGATTGGATAATAGAATTATGAGTGTACAGTATGAACATTCTTATTTATGATCTCATTTGGAGTTGGACCTAAATGCAAGTTGCAACTTAAATATAGCAGCCAGACTAACAAAGGCCCTTATTCAGATCTGATCGCAGTACAAATTTGTTCTCAAAATGGCCTAAACCATTTGCACTGCAGGTGGGGCAGATGTAACATGTGCAGAAGGGAGAGTTGGATGTGTGTGAGTTATTTTTCTTCTGTGCAGGGTAAATACTGGCTGCATTATTTTTACACTGCAATTTAGATTTCAGATTCAACACACCTCACCCAAATCTAACTCTCTCTGCACATGTTTCATCTGCCCCACCTGCAGTGCACATGGTTTTGGCCATTTTGAGAACAATTTTTTACTGCGATCAGCTCTGAATAAGGGCCAAAGTGTAACCGATTTTTTTCAAAATAAATGTAATAAAATATTGGTAAGATAAGGCAGACTATGTAATTAGTAGTATAGACAGAAAAGAAGAGTAACAGTTGGTACAAATGGTGTCATCAAATTCGCAGATGACACCACTATCATCGGCCTAATCAAGGATGGTGTCTAGACCGCTTACAGGCATGCAGTGGAGAAGCTGACACAGTGGTGCAGCAGCAACAACCGTGATCTAAACCCCACCAAAACAGTTGAGATGGTGGTCGACTACAGGAAAAAAACAAATGCACTGGTCCCACTAACAATAGCCAACGCAGTGGTGTCACGGGTTGAATCCTTCAAATTCCTAGGGACAACCATGTGCAGCGACCTAAGATGGGGATTAAACATAACCACAAACATCAAAAAGGCCCAACAGCGCCTGTTCTTCCTGAGGCAACTCAGGAAATTCAACATCCCACAGGAGCTGCTGTGCGTATTCTACACCGCCATCGTGGAGTCTGTCTTATGTTCCTCGATCACAATCTGGTACGGTGGTGCAAGCGAGAACGACAAACAAAAACTGCAGAGGGTAGTGAAGGCTGCGGAAAGGATCATAGGGACCTCTCCACCACATCTACTGTGGCCCAGCTAACAAGTTCATGTTGAGGCTCTCCCAAGCCTCAAACCTCTTCTACTGTCCCAACCAGTGCCTGCTCAGTCAGCAGCAGCAAAACTTTGCATTATGGGCCTTGGCATTGTCAAATGCTTATTTAAAACTGGAACCTTAGCTTTTAGATAAGCAGCTTGCTCATATATTTGGAGAATTTACCATCAGCTATTTGTTCAAGGTGGAATATTAGAAACTCATATTACAGAGCAATAGATTAATTAAAACTTATTTACTGACAAAAAGTTTGAATAAAAGAGCTATAAACTTTTACAGAAACATACAATTTTAAACAATTATAATATCATATGTGATATAGTACATTACGTCCTTGCTTAAATGGTGCACTTAAGAGAACAAAAGCACTTTGCAGACAATTGTCAACAATAATAATTGTCTTTTACAGCTCAAAACCTTGACCCGTTCTGTAGGATGTACACTAAAGTACTGTGATGCCCTTTTGTAAGCAACAAAATGTTATGCCGATCTCTTCCAAACAAGCAACCTTGCTCGCTCAACCCTTCTTAATAAGCTTTTTCCTGTCTTTAAAATCTTAATACTGAGACCCCTAAATGAATGATGACTAGCCATACTTTGTAACTGTTAACCCCTTCCTGACACAGCATGTTTTTGCCTTCCTGACAGAGCCCTTTTTTTCAAATCTGACATGTATCACTTAAGTGGGGATAACTTTTTTTTGCTTTTACTTATCCCAGTGATTTTGAGATTGTTTTCTCGTGACACATTGTACTTCAAATTAGTGGTAAATTTGGGTCGATACAGTCTGTGTTTTTTTGTGAAAAATACCAAAATGTCGTAAAAAAATGGAAAATTTAGCAATTTGCAAAATGTAAAATTTTCTGCTTGTGAGACAAATAATCATACCACTCAAAATAGTTAATAACTAACATAGACCATATGTCTACTTTATGTTTCCATCATTATTTCAACTTCCTTTTAATTTTTTTGGACACTAGGAGGCTTACAATATGAATAGCAAATTCTCAAATTTTCAAGAAAATTTCAAACACTGATTTTTTTAGGGACCAGTTCAGTTCTGATGTGACTTTGAGGGACTTGTATGTGAGACACCCCCATAAATGATGCCATTTCAAAAACTGCACCCCTCACAGTATTCAAAACAGCATTTTGGAAGTTTGTTAACCCTTTAGGTGTTTCACAGGAATTAAAACAAAGTGTAGGTGAAATTTCAAAATTTCTTTTTTTTTTGCAGATTTGCAATTTTAATACATTTTTCTAAGGAACACCGTAGATTTTACTAGAGAAATGTGACTAAAAATTGATTCCCCCAATTCTTTTGTTTTCATAAATATCCTATATGTGGCCCTAGTGTGCACGTTGACCAAACTACAGGCTTCATAATAGAAGGAGCACCTACTTGATTTTGGAGCCTCCTTTTTATGAGATTATTTTTTAGGCACCATGTAGGTTTCTAGGCACCATAAGATGCTAAAATTTAGGAACCCCCCCACAAGTGACCCCATTTTGCAAACTACACCCCTCAGGGAATTCATCTAGGGGTATAGTGTACATTTCAAACCCCCAGGGGTTTCACCAATTGTGGTACAACTGGGCAGTGAAAATGAAAAATTAAATTTTTTACACAAAAATGCAGTTCTGGCTCAAAATTTTTCATTTTCACAAGGAATGAAGGAGACAAAGCACCCCAAAATCTGTGCCCCAATTTCTCCAGAGTACGGCAATGCCTCACATGTGACCAAAAAATACCATTTGGGTGCATGGCAGGACTCAGAAGGGAAGGAGTGATTTTGGGATTTTGCAGCTCAGATTCTGGTGGAATGTTGGTGGGTGCTATGTCGCATTAGCAAGACCCCCCAAGCACCAGTACAGTGGAACCCCCCCACAAGTGACCCCATTTTGCAAACTACACCCCTCAGGGAATTCATCTAGGGGTATAGTGTACATTTCATACCCCCAGGGGTTTCACCAATTTTGATACAACTGGGCTGTGCAAATGAAAAATTACATTTTTTACACAAAAATGCAGTTCTGGCTCAAAATTTTTCATTTTCACAAGGAATGAAGGAGACAAAGCACCTCAAAATCTGTGCCCCAATTTCTCCCGAGTACGGCAATGCCTCACATGTGACCAAAAAATACCATTTGGGTGCATGGCAGGACTCAGAAGGGAAGGAGTGATTTTGGGATTTTGCAGCTCAGATTCTGGTGGAATGTTGGTGGGTGCTATGTCGCATTAGCAAGACCCCCCAAGCACCAATACAGTGGAACCCCCCCACAAGTGACCCCATTTTGCAAACTACACCCCTCAGGGAATTCATCTAGGGGTATAGTGTACATTTCATACCCCCAGGGGTTTCACCAATTTTGATACAACTGGGCTGTGCAAATGAAAAATTACATTTTTTACACAAAAATGCAGTTCTGGTTTAAAATTTTTCATTTTCACAAGGAATGAAGGAGACAAAGCACCCCAAAATCTGTGCCCCAATTTCTCCCGAGTACGGCAATGCCTCACATGTGACCAAAAAATACCATTTGGGTGCATGGCAGGACTCAGAAGGGAAGGAGTGATTTTTGGATTTTGCAGCTCAGATTCTGGTGGAATGCTGGTGGGTGCTATGTCGCATTAGCAAGACCCCCCAAGCACCAATACAGTGGAACCCCCCCACAAGTGACCCCATTTTGCAAACTACATCCCTCAGGGAATTCATCTAGGGGTATAGTGTACATTTCATACCCCCAGGGGTTTCACCAATTTTGATACAACTGGGCTGTGCAAATGAAAAATTACATTTTTTAACACAAAAATGCAGTTCTGGCTCAAAATTTTTCATTTTCACAAGGAATGAAGGAGACAAAGCACCCCAAAATCTGTGCCCCAATTTCTCCCGAGTACGGCAATGCCTCATGTGTGACCAAAAAGTGGCAGGACTCAGAAGGGAAGGAGTGATATTTGGATTTTGCAGCACAAATTCTGGTGGAATGCTGGTGGGTGCTATGTCGCATTAGCAAGACCCCCAAAGCACCAATACAGTGGAACCCCCCCACAAGTGACCCCATTTTGCAAACTACACCCCTCAGGGAATTCATCTAGGGGTATAGTGTACATTTCATACCCCCAGGGGTTTCACCAATTTTGATACAACTGGGCTGTGCAAATGAAAAATTACATTTTTTAACACAAAAATGCAGTTCTGGCTCAAAATTTTTCATTTTCACAAGGAATGAAGGAGACAAAGCACCCCAAAATCTGTGCCCCAATTTCTCCCGAGTACGGCAATGCCTCATGTGTGACCAAAAAGTGGCAGGACTCAGAAGGGAAGAAGTGATATTTGGATTTTGCAGCACAAATTCTGGTGGAATGTTGGTGGGTGCTATGTCGCATTAGCAAGACCCCCAAAGCACCAATACAGTGGAACCCCCCCACAAGTGACCCCATTTTGCAAACTACACCCCTCAGGGAATTCATCTAGGGGTATAGTGTACATTTCAAACCCCCAGGGGTTTCACCAATTTTGATACAACTGGGCAGTGAAAATGAAAAATTACATTTTTTTACACAAAAATGCAGTTCTGGCTCAAAATTTTTCATTTTCAGAAGGTATGAAGGAGAAAAAGCACCCCTAAATCTGTGCCCCAATTTCTCCCGAGTACGGCAATGCCTCACATGTGACCAAAAAATACCAGTTGGGTGCATGGCAGGACTCAGAAGGGAAGGAGTGATTTTTGGATTTTGCGGCTCAGATTCTGGTGGAATGAATGGTGGGTGCTATGTGGCATTAGCAAGACCCCCGAAGCACGGTGAAATTATGAACCTAATAATCCATAGATGTGTGGTATATTTTAAAACACTCCTTTATACATAGGCCGGGTTTGTCGGGGCAAGTGTCACACTGGAAAATAGTTTGCTTTCTTATTCCCTTTTTATAGCAAACTTTGCACCTTTTTTGTGTCCTGCCCTTTTTTCCAGTGGAGGGGATTTCATCAGGAAAATGCTGCCCTGGTACAATACGGGGGCCAGTACTAGAAGTACTGGGGCCCTCTGCCTGCTGGTTCCCAAATATTAGGCCCTTTATGACTTCCTCTTGAAAGTGCATAAATGTCCCCCTCTGGCCGGTAGAACGGAATAGCACGTAAGCGTTATACAGTGCCATCTGGATGATATACACGGCCAGCTTCTTGTACCAGATTTTTGTTTTCCGCAGGGCACTGTACGGCTTCAGTACCTGATCTGAAAGATCCACTCCGCCCATGTACCTATTGTAATCCAGGATACAATTAGGTTTTGAGGTGTGGGTACTGGTACCTCGTACAGGGACGGAGGTGGTACTGTCTCCGTGAATTGTTGTCAGTATAAGGACATCCCTCTTGTCCTTATATTTGACCAACAACATATTTTCGGTGCATATTCCCATGCTTTCACCCCTTCTCATTACTTGGGCAATGTGCGTTTTTGGGAGGCCTCTTTGGTTCTTGCGCACAGTACCGCAAGCTGCTGTACCTCTTGAACCAAGGGCCTTAAACAGGGGGATGCTAGTGTAAAAGTTATCCACATAGAGGTGATAACCTTTATCCAGGAAGGGGTGCACTAAATCCCAGACAATTTTTCCACTAACACCTACGAGGGAGGGGGGGCATTCTGGCGGTTCAATTCTTGAATCCTTCCCTTCATATACCCTAAACATGTGGGTGTACCCTGAGGTGCTTTCACACAGCTTATACATTTTTATGCCATACCTTGCCCTCTTACTGGGAAGGTACTGGCGGAATTTAACCCTTCCTTTAAAATGTATAAGGGACTCGTCAATACAAATAAATTTTTCAGGGATGTACATCTCTGCAAATTTGGCACTGAAATGATCAATGACCGGCCTGACTTTGAATAGCCGGTCAAAGGTGGGATCATCTCTGGGTGGGCACTGTGCATTATCGTTGTAATGCAAAAATTTAAGGATCATCTCAAAACGAGCCCGAGTCATGGCCATACGGTAAAATGGGGTGCTGTACAGAACATCTGTACTCCAATATTGCCTAATTTCTGGCTTTTTTACTATGCCCATATGAAACACCAGACCCCAAAACGTCATCATCTCTACTGCATGTACAGGGGTCCACCTAGCAAATGATGACGTGGGGTTTTGAGCAATAAACTGCTGGGCATATAAATTAGTTTGGTCCACCATTAAATTTATAAAATCATCAGAGAAAAATAATTTGAAAAAGTCAATTTCTCTGAGACCTGTGGAATCAAATTGGATTCCTGGCATGGCCAAAAACTCAGGAACCTGGGGCTCAAAATTGTCTGGTGGTGGGGTCCATACGAGATCAATTATTGGGGGGGGGTCTCAGCTGCTCTACGGGGGCGTCTTTGAGGGGGTCCCTCATCACCAGAGGAGGAAGAGGAGCTTAAGACGAATCCTTCAAATTCCCCGCTTGCCTCACTGGCTGTGTCAGAGTCAGAGGCAAGCATGGCATATGCCTCCTCCGCTGAACACATTCTTCTGGATGACTGGGATGACATTTGGGATGACATTTGGGATGCCATTTTTATTTTTGTGTTACTGGTAGTGAAATGTTTCAACACGTGTATAGTGTAGGGGGGGTACAAACTTTATTTCAACCCGGGGGGTATGTAGTGTGTAGTGTGTATGTAGTGCAGAAAAAAAAATACTTTATACAATAAAAAAAAAAAAAATTGAAGGGGTTAAAAAAAAAAAATTTAAGGGGTTAAAAAAAAAAAAAAAAGGTCCTGCGCCAAAAATTTAGCACAGATGTTGGTCAGTAACGTCCGTCACTGAACAGCGATCAAAGGCAACAGGAATTTGATCAAAAAAAAAAAAATAGATCAACCCTGTGCCGAAAAAGCTGATCAGTGATGTACGTCACTGATCAGCGCACAGTGGCCACAGGACACCCACAAAATCACAGTGTGTGTAAAAAAAAAATTAAAAAAAGACCCCACAGCACCCTCAAAAAAAAAAAAGGTGATCAGTGATGCGACACTGATTACCAGTGAGGGGCAGCAGGTGCACAACCTTTGGTGCAACTGACAGTGCAACTGGCAGCAACTGACAGGTATATATATAAAAAAAAAAAACCTCTGCACCCCCAAAAAGTTGCTGATCACCTCAGATATAGTGATCAGCACAAAAGGCGGGGGCAGCAGACACAAAATATAGCACTCTCTATCACTCTCTGTCACTATCTCTCTCTATCTCTCTATCTCTCACTATCTATCACTCTATGACACTGCAGCAGCAGCACTGACAGTTATATATATGAAAAATAACCCCTGCACCCCCAAAAAGTTGCTGGGGGTGCACAAAAGGGGGGCAGCAGACACAAAATATAGCAGTCTCTATCACTCTCTGTCACTATCTCTCTCTATCTCTCTATCTCTCTATCTCTCACTATCTATCACTCTATGACACTGCAGCAGCAGCACTGACAGGTATATATATATATAAAAAAAAAACCTGCGCCCCCAAAAAGTTGCTGATCAGTTAATTTATACTGATCAGCACAAAAGGGGGGGCAGCAGTCAGTTATATAAAAAATATATAGCACAATCTGTCACTATCTCTCTATCTCTCTCTATCTCTCTCTATCTCTCTATCTATAACTCTATCACACTGCAGCAGCACAAAATATAGCACTCTCTGTCACTAGCCCTCTCTATCTCTCTCTATCTCTCTCTCTCTATCTCTCTATCTATAACTCGATGACACTGCAGCAGCACAACACAGCACAACACAGCACAGGAAGTCACAAGAAGTAGCAAGATCCAGGCAGTGATCAGGTAAGTATTTTGCAAGGTTTAGGTCAGTATACTGCGGCAGCTAGGCACGGTGACCGCACTGCACGCAATTTCAGACCGGAATGGCGTCTGCAGTGCAGTCACCGTTAGTTTAAACCCCCCTCCATGGCTGTGATTGGTTCGTCGGTCCGACGAACCAATCACGGCCTTTGGGGGCGGGCGGGGTGAGGTGGGGTGACACCAGTGTCACCCTTACACCCCGCGGTGATTGGTGCTGTACTTTACAGCACCAATCACCTCCGATCCCTGTGTCACCGGCGAACGTTATTCGCCGGTGACACAGAAAACGCTGTGAATGGCTGTTCACACTGAACAGCCAATCACAGCGATCGCCGACGGGGGGGCGGCATCGCAGCCCCCCCTGGGCATGCAGGGACATGTCTGCTGTCAGGGACAGCAGACATGTTTAAACTGTCACCGCGTCTATAGACGCGGTGGCAGTTAAATGGCATGACGTACATTTATGCCATGTGTCGGGAAGTACTTCCCGACCATGACGTAAATGTACGTCAAATGTCGGGAAGGGGTTAAAACAGAAATGAACGCATTAAT
This sequence comes from Crinia signifera, assembly GCF_055691185.1. Lineage (NCBI taxonomy): Eukaryota > Metazoa > Chordata > Amphibia > Anura > Myobatrachidae > Crinia > Crinia signifera. The sequence continues at coordinate 58,274,744 of NC_139217.1, forward strand.
AATTCTTTGATATAATTACACTCTGTTTTCTTAAATACTGTTATTATTGCTGCAGATGGCATTAGCTTGTTGCACAAGGTACTAGCCACAGCATATGAGGGCTACCCTTTGCGCTAAGCAGCAGGAGTTTGTCAGAAGCAGAAACCATTTTGTCAACTATGACTTAATATAACAATAGTGAAGCGCCCTGATATTGGGATGAATTTAAATGTTATACATCATACCATCCAATGGTGTGGAATGTCCATAAATCTCCAAAGTCCAGTTGACATAAAAAGCAAAAAAAAATACAGAATGAAAGAAATTAGTCCCACATTCAATTAGGCCCAATATTCAATTTGGGAACAAGTGTCCAAAAAAGGGGATGTCTAGATTTCCTCTTGTCTAGCCAGGTGTTCTTTTTAGCTTTAGGGTTCACCACGTGCTCTCCAAAAGATGTAGACTTACATTTGCTTACATAAAACAAATATGTGACAAAACCTATCAAGGTATCTTTTACTGTAAATACATGTCCACGTTACAAGGAAGTCTCAGAGGGGTGCTCACATGTATGCTTACTTGAATAAAGCAGGTGATCCTCTCATCAAGGTATCTTTTACATCCAACGAGGTAAAAAATGAATCTCCCATCCAGTGGTGCAGAAAAACTTTTTATTTTACACAGCAACCACACTCACAAAAAAGAATTAAAAAGAATGCCCTCCTTTGCACCTTGTCTGTCTCCGGGAGAGTGTGTTATTATTGACCCGGGCTATCTCACCAGATCTAGAACAAGGGCATCGGATAAGAACAGCTTTAAAATACAAACGGAGGTACCCCACCAACGCGTTTCGACCTGCTGGTCTTTTTCAAGGTGGTACCTCTGACATACCCAGGTCAGGTATATATACCCTCCTGGTAATCTCCTCCCTTTTCCCTCAATAAAACATGAATAGGCATTATACATTCGACATATTTAAAAAACTCCTATATCCTGGATGTAGCTACATAAATATTACTCTTCCACGTGGGCAAAATCATATTTTATATAATGTAAGATACGATTATTTGGTATTTAATTTGATTGCTACCGGAAGTCCATATATGGTACCTCTCCTACCCGGTACCTTGTATAAATAGTAAGCCATCCGTGGGTCCTGGTGTGAGGAGTATAAAACATACACTATTCCGCAACTGCCGGTGACGCTGGTTCATGACGTCACTTACATCCGGCGGTGCGGCGAGTTTCTATGTCCCTCGTCGCAAGCGGCAGCCATGGAGAGATTCCCCTGGCTGTCTTACTGCTCGGGGAAGTATAGTGACGGGTTCCTACTGATTGGAACGCACCGGGATGTTGGTTTCCGGTATTTGATACGCAAAAACAGGATGTCATGTTTGCGTTTCATAAATTTGAAACGCAAAACCCGGAAGTGTCTTGAAATCGGGGATAAATGTATGAATCCCTTTAAAACCAGCAATTCTTAAGACCTAGATAATTGCCTACAATATGAGAGCCCAAGTGACCGGTTACTAAAGGGATTTAAAATGCATATGATGATATTAAGAGAACCATAACTTGATGAACATAATAATAGTTTTAAAAAGACCATAGTTTGATAAAATCAGCATGATAATCAATATAAAACTTTTTTTTTTTTTTTTTTTTTTTTCATAAATATTTATAACAAATCTACACAAGTTTATAAAAACCACTTCATCTCAAAATCCCCGTTTAACCCCTTTGGGGTCAGGGTTCCCAGATTATAAATGAACTTCATCTCGGTTTGGGCTAGAAGAGATTCACTACCTCTCTGTCTCCAATTTCCTACCACTTTTTTGATCCCAATCACAGACTTTATCTCTCCCAATTTACAATCATGTTTATTTTTGAAGTGTTCAGATAGATGGTGGCCTACCAGGCCCTTTTTGATATTCCTCACATGTTCGCTCCATCTTTCTCTGAGGGTTCTGCTGGTTTTTCCAACATATTGGAGTCCACATTTGCATTCTATGAGGTAAATGCAATTTTTGGTATTACATGTGATGAACTCCTTTATGTTGTACTTTGTATTATTTGATGAAGATGCAAAATCTGTCACTTTCATTGGAGTCCCTTTGTGGGCTTTGCACATGGCACAGGTCCCACATCTGTGGAAGCCCTTCGTATTAATTCTCCCTGTTTTTGGTTCAGGGGCTGCACTTTTAATTATTTTGGTCCTTAGGTTGTCTGCCTTCCTGTATATAAAACGGGGACGTTCCCCTATACATTCTTTCAAAAGGGGATCTTTTTGGAGGATGTGCCAGTGGCGTCTCATTATTTTCTCTGTTTCTTTGTATTGGTTATTAAATTTTGAAATGAATGGTATGGAGGAAGTTTTTTTCTTAGTTTTCTCTTTATAGATTAACATGGTATTCCTTTCTTTTTGTTTTAGATCTTCAATTTTTTTATCTATTTTTTTCCGCTTCGTATCCCTTTTCTACAAAAAGTGTTTTCATCCTTTTAGCTTGCTCTTCAAAAACCTCAGCTTCTGAACAATTTCTTCTGATCCTGGTTAGTTGACCTGCTGGTATATTATTGAGCCATTTTGGATGGTGGTTACTATGGATTGAAATGTAGTTATTATTATCTGTTGGCTTGGTGTAATTTTTAGTTTCCAGGTGATTTTCTTTGATGTAGACACATAGATCTAAAAAGTGTATCTCTTCTTTACTTTTTGTGAATGTTAACCTTATATTATATGGATTCGTGTTCAGTAAATCACAAAAAGAATTTAAAGCCTCCTCTTCCCCTTCCTATATGAAAAAAATATCGTCTATAAAACGTTTCCAGATCTTGATGTTAGGTAGAGATGGGTTGTTGGTCCATACCGCTTGATCTTCCCACCATCCCATGAACATATTAGCGTAGGATGGTGCAAATTTTGTGCCCATAGCGGTGCCTTTTATTTGTTTATAAAATCTCTCTTTAAACCAGAAAAAATTGTGGCTAAGAATGAAGTTTATAGATTCCTTTAGGAATGCTATTTTCTCCTTATCCATTTTGGTTTTTAAAAGAAAGTATTCTACCGCCTTTATTCCTATGTCATGTTCTATTATGGAGTATAAAGAGGTCACGTCTGCAGTTACCATGAAGTAGTTATCTTTCCACTGTATTTCTTTTAGACAGTTTAACATGTCTATGGTGTCTTTTAGATATGATTTTATTTTCACTACTTCTGGTTGAAGCATATAATCCACAAATTGGGATAGGTTAGCTGTGATGGAATTGGTTCCGGCGACTATAGGTCTTCCTGGGGGATTTTCAAGATCCTTATGGATTTTTGGTAAAATGTATAAAACTGGAAAAGAGGGATTTGAATTGATGATAAAACCAGCCTCCTTCTCAGTGATGGTGCGATTTCCTTGAAACTTTCCAATAAGTAGTTTTAGATCTTTGTCAATCTTCAAACTTGGATCTCCCCGTAGGAGACTATAAGTGTTCCGGTCATTTAATTGACGCAAGACTTCCTTATCATAGTCATGTTTATTCATGACCACGACACTCCCCCCTTTGTCGGCCGGTTTTATAATTAATTCCTTGTTCTCTTGTAGTGATGTTAGGGCTTCTCTTTTCTTCTTTCCAAAGTTAGGTTTCTTTGGCCAGCTTGGTTTGATTTTTTCTAAGTCATCACACACCATTTTGTGGAAAGTTTCTACCAGGTGTCCCCTTGCAAAGGTGGGATTGAAGGTCGACTTAGATTTGAAAATACTTGTCATGTCTACTTCATCGGTTTCATCTTCATTTCCATTCTCATTTCTTTTATTGTTAAAAAATCTTTTTAGTGACAGGTTCCTAGTGAATTTATGGATGTCGACATATGTGCCGAATTTATCTATTCTATTGTCTGTGGCAAATTTGAGACCGTGATTTAGGACCGCTGTTTCTTCCAGGGTGAGTGGATGTTGGCTTAGGTTAAAAATTCTATTGTCCTTCTTTTTATTATCTGTTTCCAGAATTTCCTCATTTGATTCCCCTATATTAATGATTTTGGTTTTGGGGATGCCTCCCCTTTTGCCTCTTTTCCTCTTCTTTAAACGTTTGGTTATTCTGGTTTCCTTCTGATTCGGGTTCTTTCTAAAAAAGATCCATGTGTATTTCCTCTTGGTGTCCCGACAGATTGGTCTCTACGCCATTCATCCCTTACTATTAGATGGTTTCGGCCTTTCGGTATTCTATAATCGGTTCCTCTTTTTCTTGTCTCATTTGAGTGGCTCCAATTTTCTCCTCTGTCGATTTTTTTATTATTATTATTCCATCTCCGATTTTGATTTTCATGAAATTTATTTTTGAAATTATGATGGTATGTTTTTTCCCTATATTTGGGGATTTCCTGATGTCTTCGCCAATCCTCTAGATCTCTGAACTTTCTGTAGGGTGTTCTCTTTTCTCTATGTTCCTTCCTTTCCTTTTGCCCTTGGAAAGTTTTTCGTCCCTTCCTTTCATATCTTCCGGTTTCTCGTTTGTCCTCCTGGATATAACTTTTTCCTCTTTCACAGTCACAACTGGGTTCTCTATCCTCATCAATTTGGGATACGAAGCGGAAAAAATAGATAAAAAAAAATTGAAGATCTAAAACAAAAAGAAAGGAATACCATGTTAATCTATAAAGAGAAAACTAAGAAAAAAACTTCCTCCATACCATTCATTTCAAAATTTAATAACCAATACAAAGAAACAGAGAAAATAATGAGACGCCACTGGCACATCCTCCAAAAAGATCCCCTTTTGAAAGAATGTATAGGGGAACGTCCCCGTTTTATATACAGGAAGGCAGACAACCTAAGGACCAAAATAATTAAAAGTGCAGCCCCTGAACCAAAAACAGGGAGAATTAATACGAAGGGCTTCCACAGATGTGGGACCTGTGCCATGTGCAAAGCCCACAAAGGGACTCCAATGAAAGTGACAGATTTTGCATCTTCATCAAATAATACAAAGTACAACATAAAGGAGTTCATCACATGTAATACCAAAAATTGCATTTACCTCATAGAATGCAAATGTGGACTCCAATATGTTGGAAAAACCAGCAGAACCCTCAGAGAAAGATGGAGCGAACATGTGAGGAATATCAAAAAGGGCCTGGTAGGCCACCATCTATCTGAACACTTCAAAAATAAACATGATTGTAAATTGGGAGAGATAAAGTCTGTGATTGGGATCAAAAAAGTGGTAGGAAATTGGAGACAGAGAGGTAGTGAATCTCTTCTAGCCCAAACCGAGATGAAGTTCATTTATAATCTGGGAACCCTGACCCCAAAGGGGTTAAACGGGGATTTTGAGATGAAGTGGTTTTTATAAACTTGTGTAGATTTGTTATAAATATTTATGAAAAAAAAAAAAAAAAAAAAAAGTTTTATATTGATTATCATGCTGATTTTATCAAACTATGGTCTTTTTAAAACTATTATTATGTTCATCAAGTTATGGTTCTCTTAATATCATCATATGCATTTTAAATCCCTTTAGTAACCGGTCACTTGGGCTCTCATATTGTAGGCAATTATCTAGGTCTTAAGAATTGCTGGTTTTAAAGGGATTCATACATTTATCCCCGATTTCAAGACACTTCCGGGTTTTGCGTTTCAAATTTATGAAACGCAAACATGACATCCTGTTTTTGCGTATCAAATACCGGAAACCAACATCCCGGTGCGTTCCAATCAGTAGGAACCCGTCACTATACTTCCCCGAACAGTAAGACAGCCAGGGGAATCTCTCCATGGCTGCCGCTTGCGACGAGGGACATAGAAACTCGCCGCACCGCCGGATGTAAGTGACGTCATGAACCAGCGTCACCGGCAGTTGCGGAATAGTGTATGTTTTATACTCCTCACACCAGGACCCACGGATGGCTTACTATTTATACAAGGTACCGGGTAGGAGAGGTACCATATATGGACTTCCGGTAGCAATCAAATTAAATACCAAATAATCGTATCTTACATTATATAAAATATGATTTTGCCCACGTGGAAGAGTAATATTTATGTAGCTACATCCAGGATATAGGAGTTTTTTAAATATGTCGAATGTATAATGCCTATTCATGTTTTATTGAGGGAAAAGGGAGGAGATTACCAGGAGGGTATATATACCTGACCTGGGTATGTCAGAGGTACCACCTTGAAAAAGACCAGCAGGTCGAAACGCGTTGGTGGGGTACCTCCGTTTGTATTTTAAAGCTGTTCTTATCCGATGCCCTTGTTCTAGATCTGGTGAGATAGCCCGGGTCAATAATAACACACTCTCCCGGAGACAGACAAGGTGCAAAGGAGGGCATTCTTTTTAATTCTTTTTTGTGAGTGTGGTTGCTGTGTAAAATAAAAAGTTTTTCTGCACCACTGGATGGGAGATTCATTTTTTACCTCGTTGGATGTAAAAGATACCTTGATGAGAGGATCACCTGCTTTATTCAAGTAAGCATACATGTGAGCACCCCTCTGAGACTTCCTTGTAACGTGGACATGTATTTACAGTAAAAGATACCTTGATAGGTTTTGTCACATATTTGTTTTATGTAAGCAAATGTAAGTCTACATCTTTTGGAGAGCACGTGGTGAACCCTAAAGCTAAAAAGAACACCTGGCTAGACAAGAGGAAATCTAGACATCCCCTTTTTTGGACACTTGTTCCCAAATTGAATATTGGGCCTAATTGAATGTGGGACTAATTTCTTTCATTCTGTATTTTTTTTTGCTTTTTATGTCAACTGGACTTTGGAGATTTATGGACATTCCACACCATTGGATGGTATGATGTATAACATTTAAATTCATCCCAATATCAGGGCGCTTCACTATTATTGTCACTTTTTGTCTTTATATTGTATAGCCTGGTGGGTAATATCAGGTTATAGTGTTAAGCTGACCTATTTCTGCGCCACAACGGTATAACCCTTTTTTACATTGTATGACTTAATATAAAACCATTACAAAATGGCTGAAGATTCAGAATAGTGCTGGAAAAGTGATTTCTTATAGAAAGTTGTTTTGATTTTAAAAGTTTAAGAATGCAATGTTGACAGTACAGTGGAGGAGGGCAGACAGTCAGGGTGAGATTTAATAGGATGAGAGATTCAGAAAGTGAGAGATTTGGTGAGAAATCTCCAGTTTTTTTAAAGCTTCAATCATTTACACTACAAAACCAGTTTGATTTTGCAATGTAAATGATTGCAGCTTTAAAAAAACTGGATATTTCTCACAAAATCTCTCACTTTCTGAATCTCTCATCCCATTAAATCTCACCATCAGTCTTCACCAAGGGCATAACTACCATGGGTGCAAGTGGTGCAGCTGCTATGGGGCCCAGAGCTTAAGGGGGCCCATCTTTACTGTCTTAGTAATATGTTTTATATACATGTATCACCATCAGTTACTAAATAGGGGGCCCTTAAAAACTTTTGCTATGGGGCCTACGAATATCCAGTTACACCCCTGGTCTTCACGTTCATGTCAACAATATCAGAAACCACCTGATAAGAGGGCCACCCATGCGTAGACCCCAAGGCCACTGATTCTTTCCCTAGTAACAAGGAAGGTGGCTGAAGGGTGAATTGTGACACTATATTTGAAAGCAAAGCTTGCCAATAAGACTTAAGATTAATGAATTGATTAATGTGAGTAAAGTTTAAATATCAGAGCTAGAGAGGGAAGAGGCAGGCAGTGGAGGAAGAACAGGCAAGCACAGGGGCTGGCGATAACTACGAAAGACATTTAATGGCTGATCACTCCCCTTGATAGGTTTCCATTTTGATTTGATCTAGAATTATTGTTTAAGTACTGTATTAGCTAATCAATTTCATGTTTCTTGTGTTAGTCTGCATTTGCAAATACCTGTAATCAAGCTATCTTTCAAGTAAAGCTTTGTCATTCATTATTTTCAAGTTTGTGTTAGCGTGCAATTATTTCAGCATTTGCCGTTATATTTAAGGTTTAGAAAGTAATTATATATAATTATGGTTTATCATAACATAATATAATTAAATGGGATTCAAGGATTGGGGAACTATTCATTAACAGGGGCCGAAGCATTGAGGTGACCGAAAGATGAAAACAAAAGGAGTAGACTAGATGGGTCAAGTGGTTCTTATCTGCTGTCAAAATCTATAGGTGACATTTAATGGAATGAGATATCTCAACTTATTCAACTTTTAGTAAAAAAAAATGGCTGAAATCATACGTTTTTCTGGAATCGCAAAATTGCACTTAACCACTTTGGTTAAATCCCTAGAAATTTCCCAGGCTTGCCACTGCTTAATAGGTGTGCAACAGTGGTGCCTCCAGCTGTGCACCACTGAAGCACCACCACTAAGGCACCCCTCTGTCGCTCCCCCCCCCCCCCAGATTTTCACTTCCGACCAGTGCAGCAGGCCCCGCTCAAGAAATTTTGGGGTTGTTGGGAGTGCTCGGGAGTTAGAGCACCCGAGTCCCCCCGAGCCACCCCGAACATCCTCCTGTGCTTGGAGCCATAGACTGGGATTCAGGCACCACACATAAGGGGGTACGTCTTTGTCAATATGTGATGCTAACCTGGTTGCAGGCTACCTCGGGAACTGCCATGATGCCTATACCCTGTGTCACTCTGGCCTTTGGGACCGCTTCCAGTAGTGCACCATGCCCAAGGGCTGGCTACTTGGTAAGCACATTTTCACTTTATATTAATGTGTTTGCCTCTGTCTATAGTGTAAGCCAAAACACTAGTATACTGGTGTGCTTCTGTAGTAAGGATTGCTTTAAATCATGTACATGTCAGTTATATTCCAAGTGGCATGTTGCTAAGGGTAACCAATGTGAGTGGCCACCTTTTCAACTAGAAAATTACACCAGATATAAAAAACATTATGCTGGCTTAGCCTCTAGCAACATTCCATGTGAAACTGTAAGTAAATGAGCTATTCTTGAGCTACAGACATATTAGGGTTAATATTTAAAGTAACATTAGTTAATTAATCAGTACTTGTGTGGTTACATTAAAGGACTTTTACAAACAATAGTGTGATGTTACCTTCCAAACATATCAATACACTCTAACAGCACAATTATCAATTATGTTGTCTAGGTGACTCGGGATATGGGTGTCTCCCTTGGCTCATGACACCTCTGCGTAACCCACAAGGCCCTGCACAGCACTGTTACAATGATACACATATTGCCACCAGCAATGTTGTGGAATGCACCTTTGGCGTACTGAAACATTAATTTTGTCTATTCCTCAAAACTTTGGAAGCTCAAATAACATGGAAAACCATCATTTATTTTATTTTACAATAAAAAATATTACTATACTGAAAAACAATAGTGATGTTTCTTATTAGATGATGGTGGATACTCCCTGCTGTCAACAAGTTTCTGTCATGTGTTTTTTGTATATAATTCAGACATATAAAAGACAAATGTAGTCTGTTCATATTGTGATACGCATTGCAATCAATAAACTATGTTCAAGAAATATATATATTGCTAATTTCTACATTTACAATAGTGTGCATTGTGTTTTTTGACAATATCAGCAGTGGAACTGCATTACCAAGCATGGCCACAAAAATATTTGTAACATTATCTTTACATGAGGCTACCAGCTACCTTGCTGGGATCTGTAGTGCCACAGCAGCACTATATTGTATAAAACATACCAACAAAGCATAACACATTTTTCAATTACAATGCTTATCTGTTTGTGCAAACAGTGGCGTAACTATAGTGCTGCAGACCCCGCAATGGCAGGGAGGCGCTGGCTAAGTGTGGGCGCCAGGGGTCTGCAGGCGCTATTGTTACGCCCCCCCTCACCCGGGTACGCTGCCCGTACCTGGGCAACGTGAAGCGACACCGCTGCAGTGTCCAGGAACTGAAGCGCTGAGAGCACTGCAGACGCCGCACCAGGACCCCCAGCACCCTTCAGTTCCCATCGCCACCGTACCCAGACGCTGGGGTACCACCTCCCCTCCCCATACATATATCTGTCCCAGCAAAGGTGGTTTGGGGCACCAACATTTTCCTGGAGTGTGGGGGGGGGGGGCGCATTGCTTGTTGTTACACCACTGTGTGTAAATATGACAACACTTACCCGGTTGTGGTGGTGATGCCCAGGGGCAGATTGGAAACTAAAAGTGGCCCGGGAAAAAATTGTAGTAATAACCTCACGCGAGCAGCACCAATGTAAATAAAAGTGGAGCCAGCACATCACTATACCTGGGTGAAAGCTGTTGGTTTCAATATACTTGGCAGTTTAGTGATCCCCAGATTGTTAAAAGCCGTTGTGACAAACCACAAACCTCAACATTTCAAATCATATCCAACTCCCCCCACTGAGACAGAAAACAGACTCCAATACCTGCATCAAGCAAAAAACAACTTATCACCATAACCCCCTGAATATACTGTAATAACCATCCCCAATCCTCCCCAGTGCAGCCCAAACACACCACAGAAACTGTGACACCACCAGAAAGCAGCGACTCCTGTCCCTTTAACAGATGTCACAATGGATATAGATTGGCGCCCGCCTTAGATCAGTATGTGCAGTATCAAGTGCTCTGCTCTGAGAACTGGCAAATGTTGCGTGTGTGGAATATAGGAGTGGGACACGGCCACTACTCTGGGCAGGACCAAATCATAAAAATAAGTGACTGGCTTATAAGTGGCCTCGACGATGTGTCAGCCTACCGGGAATCTTCCCTGTAAGGTCTATGGGCAATCCGCCCCGGTGATTCTGGCCTGTCTGTGTCGGCAATGTGTAGGCCGGGAAGGACCTCTGGTGGGATGACTCTCTTCAATTTCTCCTCATACTGTAGGCTGTGTAGGTAACTTTCACAATGGTTCCGCCCCCTGGGAGACTGGCCTCTTCTTTTCTGTTGCCATTTTTGTTTTGAGGATCCTTAAAGCGCTTCTTGACATTGCGCACTTTGCGTTTATGGTTGCTAACGGCATTCATAGCCCCAGAAATCTCTTCCCACATTTGCCACTTGCGCAGCATATTAGTGTGCGCATTATCTTTCCCAAGAAGATGGTTAAAAAGGGGCACAATGGCTCTGATAAGGGCAGAATCGTCTTCATACGAAAAGCACACATTGGAAGTGAGTTCTGTGGTAGAGCCAGGGTCACCCTTCATCTCTTCCTCGCCCTCCTCCTCCTCTGTGGCCTCCACATCCTCATCCTGGCCACCATCACCCTCCTCCTCCTGCCAGTCCTCAGACATGTCTGCCTCCTCGTGCTCTTCCCCACGGTGTGTGGCAAACAGGTCCTTCTGCGTGCTGCTGTAGCTGGCTCCTCCTCCTGCTGTGGCTGCTCCTCCTGCCTTCTCCCTGGCACTGCCCATCTTGGCACCATGCTGGCTCTGTCACTGCTGGTCTCTCTCATTCGTTTTCCACCTCTCTCACTACCTTTCAAAGGTCAAAATGTCACCGGATCCCTTTATATACAGTATGTGTATCATTTTTCGTTTTTACATGAGGACCCTAGATTTAGTAACTGCCTCAGCTGAAGGGGCGTGGTTGTGTTTTTATGGGAATTAATGGGGCTGTTAATGAAGAGCAGAACAAATAAAATCATTTTATTGGTTACTGGGAATTGCATCACTTTTTTTCTGAACACAAATTTTCTCCTTTACTCCAGCATAATGGATTATTGTCATCCACATATAGATCTATGATGAATCAGATAACGTACAACACAGAACGGATTCGCTTTGTGGGTCATTTACCATTTTATTTAATGAGCTGTTCTACGTGGATCTTAGATCATTGAAATTGAACAATAGGCAAGTGTACTCTGTATACCAGTATAATACACAGGCCAGAACTGTCTTCCTAGCTGTAGTGACATAACACAAAGATGAGCCATAAACTAGTTAATGCATTTTAATGAATCTCTGTGAAGGGAATATAAATGCTTGTAAGCAAGGATGACATTACAAAGGGGAAATCGGGTGTTACTAAAGGTGGCCATACATCAGAAAGACCTGCTTACAATCATGATTGTGTCCAACTTTCCCTTCAATGCCCCGGCAGTCCTTGGTGGTTCTTGGAAACACAATGTACTCACAATCCCTCATACAATCTGTCATACAATAAAGCTGCTGCATGAGTGTATGATGGAAGCTTCGTTTAAATAGGGGGCTGGCCTACTAGGATCAAAATGATACGAGTACCAAAAATTCCTGTATTTTTTAAATTCTTTTTCATTTACAGGTTGCCAGCAACTACCAATCTGCACACATCTGCTGTGCTACTCCATGATTAAATAGCACGAATGCAGCAATCCTCTGAAAACTGTTTTCAGAGTATTGACAGAATTGAGCAAATGCACATCCACCGCTCTCTTCAGCTGCCCGCCCGTCTGCCGCTTGGAAACTTCAGAGGCTCCCAGTGTCTTCACTGCCACGGGCTGCCCGGAAGCCACACCTCTCTTCTCTGCTAGTCAAATGACCCCGGTTGTATGAGCCTCCATCCCCCCCCCCAGGGCTGGCATGGCACGATTGTGTGCACATGATGTGCACACAATCTGCATACAATCCCTTGTCATTGCATGATTGGGTGCAATGTCTTTCAGGTGTATGGGGCCTTAGGATCGCTGTATCTCCCATGAAGTTAACAGTGTAATTGCTTACACTGCAACTCAAGGCCCTCACACATTAGTCCGACTTGTCAAGGACAAGTCAGACCTGATTGTCCCGGCAGCTCCCCGGGAGGGGTCACACACGATTAGGCACTACATGTGCCAAGTTTTGCATGCGATAATTCGCATATATATATTGCACAATTTACACGGTCATTTGATGAAATCAATTAACATAGTGTATAATGATCCAATACAACAGCAGGTCCAACGCGTTTCGTCAATTACGTGACTTCAGCATGCTTGATTTCATCAAATGACCGTGTAAATTGTGTATCTTTTATATGCCGTGTTGTAGGCTTTTATTAAATATTTGATATACTGAGGAAAAGTTGTGTACTTTCACCCTTAGCGCACTCTGTTTCTGCTTTGTATCTCTATCTGTTCTGGGTCCCGGCTAACAGGGGACTCTCAGAGTTGCTGCTGTCCATTACTAAGGCACGGATTTTAGGTACCTTTTGTTCTTTCTATATATATATATATATATATATATATATATATATATATATATATATATATATATATATATATATATATATATATATATATATATATTCATGTCTAGTGTCCATTTGTTTATCTCTGAAACACTGCCATCTGTTGGCAGAGAGTGAAGCTACGTACATCCCTTTCTCTCTCACACATGCACAAGCATAGAGGCACTCACAAGGTAGCAGACTAGTTTTCGAAGCATTTGCTTTGAGCGTGGTTACTAGTCTATGATAATAATCAATGTTTTAATAAAGTCATTATTTTTATTTATCTATTATTGTAATAGGTATAGTACATAAATGAGACATCAATTAACAAAAAGTCTTGTTTATATTTATCAATTAAATGTATTTGTAAAAAAGAAGGATCAATCTGAATATTTGGATTTGGTGCTAAAAAACGGTCAAAGAATTAAACAATAAAGTATATAATCAGGCATTCACAATATACATACAAAACAAGGTATTTATCTGGCACTTGGATAATATTGCTTTCATGATTTCATCCATGACCTTCAACAGAGAAATACAATAAAAATCCAACGGCAGAATTCATGTTTAGAGCAAAGTTTCAGAACTATAATTCTAATGAAAGAATTACATTTTTGGAAGCGCTACGATGTATTTGTTCAGGTTGCAGGCTCGAGGAGAGTGCCTAACATTTATTTCCTTACTACTAAAAAACACACGGACCCTCAATCCATATATTTAATTTATTTATAAGTGCAACCTGAAAAAAAAATAATTATAACATCACTATATATATATATATATATATATATATATATATATATATATATATATATATATATATATATATATATGGCTAAATCCTCCTCACCAAGATGAAGTACCTCCAGTGACCACTAGAGCCCACTTGACGAACCAAAATTACTCCGTAACAGAAAGTGAAACCAAAATGATATGTTTCAAACTTCCTAGATATGGAGAGAGGGAGCTGTGAAGACAGAGGGCAGTATTCAATGAGAAAAATTTGCCGTGTTTTATGGCGAGTTTGTGCTATTTTCGCGTTGGAAGGAGCATTTTGCTCTCCAAAAGTGAACCACCCTATTCAATGTGATATTTTCGCCGTCTTTTTCAGTGATTTTCGCCGTGTCTCTCCGTGTAGCAATTCTCCATCTTTTCATGGAGAGCTGGAATGTGAACTTTTAAACTAAAAGTTTTTTTTTTTTTTTTTATTTTGGTGTCAAAAAATCAGGATTTTTTTCTGTGAAGGGGCATGTTATTTTTATTCATGTGCTTATAGCTTATATAAATATGTATTTAATTTAAAAAATATATTTTTTTTGTAATTTTTTTTTTTTTTACACAGAGCAGCCAGCAGGGGGGCGGAGCTCTCAATCCGCTTATTAGATATTCATATATTCACTGCACCCAATCATTACATATGCACGATCGGGTGCAGTGAATACTGGGTCCCCCGCTGGCTATAGGGGGGGGGGCAGCTTGTGCTGCCTGGGTCCCGGGGAGCCCTCCTCCCCTCCACATATGTTCTGAGGCAGCCAGGGAGACTTTTATCTCCCTGGCTGCCACCGTCCCCCGGCTCCCTGCCAGCTCCCTGCCGCGGACGCTCGTCCGCTGCAGGGGTTAAGACTCGCCGCGAGTGGCGGCGAGTCTTAACCACATTGAATAGTGGGAGCAGGAGTGGCAGCGAGCCCTCCGGAACAGGGCGAGTGCATGGCGAGAGAAAAAATCTCTCGCCATGTACGGAGAATTTTTCTCATTGAATACTGCCCAGTGATTGGAGGTAGGGCTTTTAACTAGTGGCAATAATAAAAACACAAATTAAATTATTTAATTGTGTTTATAAAAAAAAAATATGTATTCAATTGAATTATACACAATGTCATAAAATAGCTGCTCATCCAACAGCAGAGGATTTACTGTTACACAGCTAAAGTGTAATAGTGTTAAACAGTATTAATGCCAACAGTTAAAATATGTTTTAAAAATTGTAATAAAAAACAAATTAAGGTGAATTTTCCTTTTTAAACTTCAATTGTTTTAGATATTTTCAAGTGCAATCTCTTATATTGCATGCCCTTAAACTATACCTTTTTGGCAGATACAGTATCCTTTTTTTATGGCCTGTGTCTTTCTTTAGTCACCAACTGCCCATTGTAAGTATGGGAAAGGGGGGCTTGGCCTTTATCAGTGGCCATGCCCCCTTTCCAAATATGTACCAGTTTTTGCTCTTCAAATGTTGGAGGGTATAATATTGCTAACAGGGAAGGATTTAAGTAACAGGCCACCCATAGGCACAACCCCCCTGTACCTGCTGATGTATAGTCGTCACAGTACAGGTCTGGGAGAGGCACCCTGTCCTGTCCTCCTCCCCAGTGCTGGAGATGTCACTGCTGCCACTTCAGCTGGTGCTCCAGTCACTTCCACAGTGCTGCTGAGATATGGAGAAGCACCCCCCGTGTTTCACGGACGGAATTTCCTCAACCCCCCTC
This sequence comes from Crinia signifera, assembly GCF_055691185.1. NCBI lineage: Eukaryota > Metazoa > Chordata > Amphibia > Anura > Myobatrachidae > Crinia > Crinia signifera. The sequence continues at coordinate 58,290,344 of NC_139217.1, forward strand.
CTGCGATTCGCGTATCCCCCCCCCGCATTTCACGGACCCCAACGCCCCCCCCCCCCCCCCGCCCGCAACCCCTCTCCTGCGATTTACGGACCCCTGCGACCCCCCCTCCCGCAATTCGCGGACCCCCCCTCCTGCGATTCGTGGACCCCCACGAGAAGGGGGGATGCCATGCCGCACCAGCAGGTGCCAATCCGGCCCGATTGCTAATAGTAGATTTCTGAATACAGGATATTCAGGGGAAATGATAACAGCCGCAATAAATTAAATAACACTTGAGATTGAGTCTTTAGAATTATTAGGAATTAAAAGCTAAGAAATAGAATTCTTTCTTTTATTTTAGAAGATATTTAACAGCACAATGTCCTTAAGATACTGTCATGAAAATATTCTATAAATGCATGTGGTTGTAGGTCTTTTACTGACAGTTAAAATGAAGATTGTTTTTAAAAAGACAAGAAAATAATAAAATAGACTACAGTTAAAAATGGTGTTATCACATTGGAATATGACAAACTATGGTCATTCCAACTAGTAATGTCACTCAAAGAGAGTTAAGTATGCAACAATGTCTGTTTATAACTGCTGACATGACATCTCACAGTGAAAGGTAATATTATTTTAACCTAAATGTTGCAGAAAATATTAGTGGGTGGGTGAAGACATAGACAGAGAGTGATAGATAGAAAGAGAGAAAGGGAAGGGAGCTAGAGAGGGGTGGGGGGGAGGGGATGGAAGAAGAGACAGAGGGAGTGAGAGTGAGAAAGTAACAGGGTTTTTGCAGTTCCTTTGTTTTATCTTAAAATAGAGATGATAAATAGACAGATTACATCTGCTAATAGGAAGGTAATTTAACTTTAACCTAAATAATATTTGCTGGACAGAGATTTAAATAGGTAGGAATGGTATAGAAATACAGTAGAGTTAGAAAAATATACTATTTAACTGTATCTGCTAATATGACATATAAAGTAGATGATAACAAAATGTTATGTGAATGCATGCAGGTTTCATTTCATCATCTCATTAGGCTAATCATGTGACTGGTAACATCATCAAGAGCCTTTGTGATGTCACCCAGCTTTGGAAGAAATGTCACTACTTGGTACAGGAATGTCAGGTAACTACTACATCTGTTGGTATGACATCTTACAGTGAAAGAAAAGCTCATTTTACCTAAATGTTATGTGCAAAGAATGTTAGTTAGATAAATAGATAGATGATACACAAATACAGTAAAATGCAATATATTGTTCTACTCTATCATCTGATATGACATGTTACAGTGAGATCTCGCACATTTTATCGCTCCGGTGCTCGCGCCCTCTAAAATTTGTTTGGGGGGAGTGGGCATCTTGCCCCACTTTGCAACACCCCTGATGTCCAGCAAGCGAGACTTGATTCACCCAAAAAAAGAGACTGGGCTGCAGGACAAGGAGGTGGGGCCTTGAATGGAGGCAGCATGGCTAAGTGCCACACCCTCTGTTTTTGTCATTTTAGGGGCATGCCCAGCAGTGCCTGAGGAGCTGGGCAGCCCACACGTTCCTCTCCCTGCACTTATAGCATAGCATCTATTCCGTGAACACTGGTTGTCCAACCAGTGCCCTTACTAGCAGAACATTGCAACCCACAGGTGGGACAGTGTCCAAATAGCTGGGCTGTCTCGCTGTTATCAGGACAATTGGGGTGTATGGTTTATACGTGAGCCTATGTATATGAGAGGTTCCTGTATTTTAAGTGCAATTCAGTGGTGCTTACAGCATATATGGCCATGTAGGAGTTGCAGCTGGCCTACAAGTGTTAAGGTTTTGATCAAAATATGAACCAGTTACTATTTCATTTAGTTAAATACACAAATAAAAAAGTTGTTCTCCTGTAATGTATTTACATATGACAAAACTGCCCTGTGAAATAAAGGATTCCCGCACCAGGGTCATATTACCGAAAAACAATGTAAAGGAGAGATATATATACATACTTGCCTGCTTTTAAAGTCTCCTCTCCGGGAGAACCCCGGAGAGGAGAATGTCAGCAGCACTTCTGTGGGCAGGGCCTGATGTAGACATCATCAAGCCCCACCCCCAGTAATGTAAATCCTGCAATTTGCGGGTCTTCGGGGGCAGAGCTAAAGGGGCACAATTTACATATTTAGCCCTGCCCCTCCCTGAAAAGCGGCAAAGTGCAGCAATTTATCGCTGCTTCCGGAGAGATGCAAGGGGGGGGGTGTCCGGCGGTATTGGGGAGGGTTGCCCACCTTTCTGGGGTGCCGGGAGGGGGACCCGATTTTCAGGAGCCTCCCGGCCATTCCGGGAGGGTAGGCAACCCTGGTGGGCATACTTTCTACATCTATCTAGTCTCAAAGTATCAGTTGCAATTGGTGATGTCCAATGGTTTCAAATATACCAAATTAATCAAAAGAGAGCAAGGGAAACCCATTAGTACAGGACGCACTTATCCCTCCACAGAATAAGTGGTTAAAATCCATGCAAACTAACTGCCCTGCATCTGATACGATAGGGAAGAACGAGCATTGCCACATTTGTTATATATGCATACATTCATTTATAGCGAGAGAGAGAGAGAGAGAGAGTATGTTAATACATCTAATTATTCCCAGCGAACCATGCCTGCCTGTTGTTGTCACTTGTGGATAATACCCTTTTTACACCGCCGAAAAATCCGGGTCAGCGGCAGGTCAGACCCGGATCTTCGGCGGTGTAAATCCCTAACGCCGTGTCCCTTTACACGGGACTTCTATCCAGGTCCTGACCTGGGTAGAACACGGCTAGGACCTGGGTAGAGGGCGGTGTAAATGGGAACGCAGGGTCGGATGACCCGGCTCCCATTTACATGAATGGGGAATGTCCAACCTGCGGACCGCAGCGTCCGCAGGTTGGACGGGTTGTCAGCTTGACACTGACAGCCGGCGCTGCTGTCTGCTATACCCTGCAGACAGCAGCGGTGGCGGGGGAGGGAGTTGAATGGATGCCTGTGTGCGGCATCCATTCACCTCCTGTGCGACGGCGGGGGGGTGCGCGCTGGGACTGGGGTCAGCCTAGCAGCTTACCTTAGTGCTGGGCTGCCCCCAGCAGCGTTCCGGTCCGGCGGCGGCGGTGATTGGCGCTTGGAGATGACATCATCCTGTCATCTCCAAGCACCGGGAGGGGAGGAGGGGGGGTGCGGGCCGGGCTGTCCGCCCGGTGTAAATTGCACTAAACGCCGGGTCGCACCCGGCTTGAACCTGGGTCTAAAAAAGCCGGGTGCGACCCGGCGTTTTGGTGTAAAAGGGGTACAGTTCGAGTATCCCGTATCCGAATATCCGTTATCCAAATTATTCCGAAAACCATACATTCCAGAAAGTGAAAATTTTTTTTTTTTTTTGCTAAAAACTCACTGGGGACATTTGTAACAGCATCACTGGGGACATGATATGTAACTGGCACTATATATGTGCAAGACAATGATTGCTTGGCATTCAAATTCAGTGCTGAGATAGTACACACATTTTGTTTCACGTTTTGAAACCTTGTTTTTTGAACAAATAAAATATATTTGTGTGTATTTTATGTGGTAATAAAATATATTTGTGTGTATATTATGTGTTTATACAGCATAAATGCAAGATACTTCAAAATACATCATTAAAATATTAAAATATTCCGAAATACGGAATAATCAGTTATCCAAAATTCTCCTGGTCCCGAGCATTTTGGATAAGGGATACTCAACCTGTATTAGTCATCCTACGCACAAGCACAGTTAAAGTACAATACTCTGTAAAAATTACTTTCTAAAAGCTATCTTTATTTCCTATTTGCTTTCAGAACACATGAGTACAATATAGCAACCTTGAAGGTGGAAGAAACTCAGTCACACACCTTATTATCTGTAATTGAGTTGAGGACCAATATATATATATTTTTTTTTTTCGGGACATAAATTATGTTTACGTTAAACAAAAGAGATGGAGTAATGTTTTGTCCTCTAATCAGCCATTTTGTCTGAGTTACACCGATTACCTTCAGCCATTTGTCATCATAAATGTGAAAAAAGACCTTTGTTTTGTACAAAGTGAGAGCTAAAGGATTTTTATCAAATAATAGATACTGGTCTGAGCCATGTAACTGCCAGATAGAGGATCTGCAGAGGTCGCTGCTATCATTAAACAGAGGTCACACAGGATATTTACCACTCAATACAGTTCTAATGGCCTGATTTCTATCTGCTTAAAGTTGTATAAGGTACAGTACAGCAGCATACCTCCCAACAGTCCTGATTTTAGCGGGACAGTCCCGATTATCAGGGCCTGTCCCGCTGTCCCTCCCGCGGTTGGCAGCATCCCGTGGTGAGGGGGGGCTGTTGGGAGTCCCCCCTGTCGGCTGCTAAGCAGCGGGGAATAAACATGCACACAGCGTCTATTCCCGTAGGCAGGGGGCATGGCTAGAGGCTCACAGAGCCTCTGGGTCATGCCCCCATAGCGTCAAAATGGGGGCGTGGCCTCGCGGGAGAGCCACAAGTATAGGCCACGCACCCAAATTAGGCCACGCCTCCCGGATTTTCCGAGGTGCCTGCGGCGCGCAGCAGCTGCGTCACGCAGCAGCTGCGTCGCGCAGCAGCTGCGTCCCTCCTCGGACTTTTCCAAAGTTGGAAGGTATGCAGCAGGGTTTCCTTCTTCCTGGCTGCCCTCCAGTTCAGTGAGGCACCGGGGGCAGTGCCACTAACAGGGTGGGATGGGGGCAGGGCGGCTGGCGGATGATCAGTGTGGGGGCATGGCCAACTCAATTGGGTCCTCTTGGCCATGCCCCCGGGAGGCTTGCCTACCTTTCCGGGAGGGCAGGAGGTTGACCCAATTTCCAGGACCCTCCCAGGTGGCAACCCTGTGTTACAGTGACAAAACTTATGGGGCCTACACACAGGCTGACTGCTGAGCGATCTGAGCAATGTCAATAGCTCAGCACACAGCTCTGCACAGCAATCTGTCAGGGCCAGTGTTCTACGGTGAGTTTTTTTGTCTTCTTTTGGTGAGTTTTTTTGTCTTCTTTTGACCCTGATTCGATTGAACTCCCCTTGAAAAATATCCACTAAGCTGGATCGAAAAATTAGAGTTTTTTCTGACAGCTACATTTGGTATGTTTTTTCAAATTTTTTCACTTTTTCTTTCATTCCATTTCTTTGCGCTGCTGATCTCACCATGCAGGAGAGGAATAGCTGTGTGTGATGCCCCCTCTCTGCTCGACCCACTCGGCACAGAGAGGCGCCGGACCTGCCGCAAGTCCAGTGGCTCTCTCTGTGCGCCGATCGGGAGGTGGTGCTTAAACCTTATGCCATCGCCCCCCCCGCACTGACCCCCGCGGGGGGCCAATGGCATATATATCATGTATGACTTGAAAAAAGTTGTGTAAATACAACTGAAACGTTGTCGCAGTATCCAATGTTGTTGGTGTGTTACTACTATGAAGTTCTGAGTGCGGCACCTTCTATGCACTCGGTTCTAATCTCCATGTGGGCACCTGTCAAATCTGCTGTTTATCATTGGGAGTGCCGGACCTTTGAATTCTATATATATAGATATATCTATATATATCAGGGTTACCTACCCTCCCAGAATGGCCGGGAGGCTCCCGTAAATCGGGTCCTTCTTCTGGGCCCCTGGAAAAGTGGCCAACCCTCCCGAATACCGGCGGTACCCCCCAAATTACCCTGGCCGCAGTGGTAAATTACAGCGATTCAAGGCATTTCGAGGGGAAGGGGCTGGGCTAAAGATGCAAATCGCATCATTTAGCCCCGCCCCTTCCCCGAAGACCCGCAAATTGCAGGATTTGCCGTACTGGTCGGGGGGGAGGGGGGGCTTGATGACATCTACATCATGCCCCCAGAAGTGCTGCTAACAGTATTCTCTCCGGGCTTCTCCTATAGAGTAGGCCTTTAAAGTAGGCAACCCTGAACCCTAATATACATACATACTGTACATACATAAATACTGTACATACATACATGTATACATACAGAGGGGTATTAATACTTTTGCATTTCTGCGTATGTGCTTGAGCTGGGTGAGCACACCCACTGCAAACAGTGGGATTGCTGGGTGCACGCACCCAGGACAGCGGGTGGAGGGGCGGAGAGGGGCGTGGGGTGGTGGGCAGCCCCATTACCATATGGGAACGCCCAGCATTTCAGAGCTGGTTGCAGTTTTGTGAAATGTAGACGTTAGGCTGCAGGGGATACCCAGCACAGACAATTTATTTTACCATCATAGTTTGTATTGGAAAATGTCAATGTGTGCCCTGTTTAGCATAACATTAGCCATAAAACCGCATGGTACCGCTCTTTAATGAAAGATAATTACATTTCACTAGAAAAGATGGCTTTGTGTCACCCCCTCAGTAAGTCATATTTACCTGGACTAACGGAAAGAGAAGACCAACAGCAAAGTTACTGATCCAATTGACGGAGCCCGCGATCATAAATGCTGAGGGACGCTGAGACTGTTGGAAAAACTCTGCGACCAGGATGAAGGGAATCCCACCTTAAACAAGACAAAAATATGCCGTCAATAGAACTCCAAATCAGATACAACTGTGGTCATGTGGGAAATAGAGCAGAGTACCTGGAACATAGGAGGCATGAGCAAGTGCCTTATATCTAGGGGTGAATTATTTACTAAAGAGGAAGTGTTGTCCATAGCAACCAATCAGATCATCTCTATTGCATCCTAGAACATGATAGATAGTGGTTGATGGGTTGCTATCCTCTTTTTTTTATTTTGAAAAGCTTTAGTAAAATGAACTCCTAGAATCAGACTGGCTCTTAGCGGTAATGCTGGAATCCGCTGCCAGTCTGTGTTTGCCGGAATAATATATGTGGCTAACTACTCCTCGCCTCTAAAAGGGGAAGTATCGCCACTGACTATTACTCAGAAAGTGAAAGCAAGTTTTGCAGGGACACTGATCTGTTTCAAACTTGCTGGGTATGGAGAGAGGGAGCTGTAAAAACAGGGGGAGATTCTCTAAACTAAAAATGCGGTAAAAATCCTGTTATCTGTATTTTTACCGCATTTTGGGATGATCTAAGCATCCCCTGCCAGGTTACCGCGACGGGGGCATCGCCAGAAAAATCTGGCGATGCCCCATAGAAGCCTATGGGTTTCTAACACGACCCCTCCACCACCCCGCACCGACCCCCGCCGCCCCGCACCGACCCCCCCCCTCACCTGTGTCCTCCTCCTCCCTGCACTATGATCCTCTTCTGGGTGCAGGGAGGAGGAGAGCCAGCCCGCCCGCCGCCGCAGCAGCAGCACAGTGCCGGGTAAGGGGGGGGGAGCTGCCGGTTCCCGGTGGGACCCGCTGACTCACCGCAAAGGACAGCTCTTAACGCAAGAGCTGTCCTTTGCCATAATTATCGCATATGTTACAGCATATGCAATAATTATGTATGCGGTAGCCGGTGGTAGGGGTCGGTAAGGGGGCGCAGATGTTAGAGCATCCCCCCAGAGACTGGAGGTAGAAGCAGAAAGGACTGGAGGTGGGTTGGAGAGTTTTGGGGTTAAAAACTGTCACAGCTCAAACTGAAAAAAAAATTGCAGAAGCCATCATCTTTTAACTAGTATATACAGTATATGTTAGTATTATAGTTCTTATAATTCGAGCAGTTAATACAAGCAGTCTGTAAAACAAGGGTATTGTTAGTATTTTCATTTGTTTAATTAAAATACTTTATAACTATTTATTTGCAATTACAGAACAAAGTCTGGGAAGCCGATCAAAATATAGTAATGTGAAAAATATGTGATATTTTCTTTACAGTTAAGGCTCTGTATAGATGCCAACTGTCTGCAAGTTCCAGCATCTATGCCAGATTGGAAAGAACTGGCCCTTGGAAGTTTTAACATAGAATTTGATGGCAGATAAGAACCACTTGGGCCATCTTGTCCTTGGAACGACTCCACAATAATATCCCTTGTGGTACCCTCTATTTCTAGGGCTAAAGATGGTACCAAATCTGTATTCTATTGCCACATTCCGCAAACATGACATGCTGGGGGTTGTAGTGCTCCGATATCCCCTGAGACAGCCTACTTATTACCATTTCAATGTTGATAGCCTAAAAAAATAAATAACTGGATACGGTTATGCTAGCTCAAAAATAATACGTTCACTCAAATGGTAGAAATGTAATTAAAATGTAAACAAGATAAACGCACATGATACAAATCCAATCTACAGAAAGGTCACTGCTAGCACTACCAGTACTACAGTATCAATAGGGTTGACCGCCCCTCCACACCAGAAAAAATGTAGGTGTGGGTGAAAGTTTCCCCATGTAATGCCGCAAACCTGTAGAAGATTTAAAAAATATATATATTTTCACCTTTTTTTTTGTACAAATGAAACTAAAAGTTAAAATCAAAAATGTTGTTAAAATATTATGGCGATTTGTAGATATTCTATCATTGCAATAATCCTTGAGATAAAAACTACCACCTATTTTTAGTAAATTGGCCAAAAAAGAACGGTCAGAAAAATTAGATTTGTTTACATTAAAAATAAGACATCTTCAGGCCCCATACATTATGCGACTTCCTACGGGAGAAGTTGCATCCAATTCCCCATGAATTGGGACCCTCCCATATGGCAGGATCGCATGCGGCCCTTCTGCATGCAATGTATCACATGCGTTGCTCTCTGCCGCCGGGAGGGGAACAAACCCGGAGATCATACTTATTAACAGTTTCTTATATAGCGCACACATATTCCGCAGCGCTTTACAGAGAATATTTGAACATTCACATCCATCCCCGCCCCAGTGGAGCTTACAATCTATATTCCCTACCACATGTACACACACACACACATTCTAGGGTTCATTTGTTGGGAGCCAATTAGCCTACCAGTATATTTTTGGATTGTGGGAGGAAACCTGAGTACCTGGAGGAAACCCACGCAAGCACGGGGAGAATATACAAACTTTGCACAGTTAGCACCATGGTGGGAATCGAACCATTACACCATCCATACTGCCCATACTTGCAGAACATATGATCTCGTTCCATCACAACTGACACATGCTGATTTCTCATCCCGATCCACTTGAATTGGGTGGAATCAGGCCAAAATCACATAGCCTTTAGAGTTGAACTAAATAAAATATAGAATTATAAATGGGGGTATATGCAAAAGAGTCCAAGTTTGCCGGGAATCCAGGGTACCTGCCGATCATGGATGTTTCAATCGGATGCGCAATCATGTACAAGGCAAAACCAACCCTTGTAAATGATTGCCGCTTTAAAAAAAGTTCAAGCTCTGCTGGCATTCTGCACATCCGGCAAACTTGGATGCTATTACATATATGCCCCATTAGGTCTATACAAAGATATATCAATCTCCCTCTCTCTCTCTCTCTCTCTCTCTCTCTCTCTCTCTCCATAGCCATACAGAGGACAATAATTCATCAATCATTATTGCAACATGCTTTAACTGTTAGTACAGGAGGTGTTCTTTACTATAAGGCTAGACAACAAGGTTACAACAAATATGTCTGTAAGTTGAACACATAGGGTGACATTCTATGGGATGAGATTTCTGTTTTTTGGCATTAATTAGTAAACAAAATGGCGACATCGCATTTTTCCGTCAAATCGCCTATTTAATAGGATGCGCTAAGGGACTGAAATCGCATATTATGTGCGTTAAAGCATGCGGACCAAAAGTGCGTGATAAATTCGCAATTATATCGCATCCAGATGTTTTCGTACAGAAAAGTATACAAATCGCTTATTTAATGCAATGCGTTTTTGCAAATCGCACTTTTTAGGTGTCTAATAATCGCACTTATTTCAGACCAGGTTCTGTTTGGCGATTTGGCCCAGAACTCACTTTGGTCAAGTGCACACATGGTTAATTTCAGCACAGGTGCCCTCATTTTTACTCAGAAACACCCCTACATAAACCCCAACATCATTAAGGACACCTGTGAGGGTTTGAGACATGGAGATTTTGCAGAGTGGTTTGGAGTTGCTTATTTGTGATGTGACCCATTTGGAGGAGCTGCGCAGGAGGGAGGAAGCTGCGCGCCAGATCTAGGTAGCCCCCCGACTACTGTGTACCCCACGTATGTATCGTGCTCGGCTGTACCTGGACTCCCTCTCGGATCAACAGGTTGTGGGGATGTTTAGGCTGAACCGCATTAACCTGTTGGACTTATATGAGCAGGTGAGAGATGATTTGGACCCTTTTGGGGGTGGCAACTATGCAGTGTCTGGCTGCACAAATTAATGTGTGCCCTCTACTATTTGGCCACAGGCTCCACTCAGTCTGTGACCTCATGGTCCTTGGGGGTATCACAGGCCACTTTCTCTAAGCATTTTACTCAAGTGTTGCTTGCTTTAAAGAAGTTGTGGCGCACATACATCAGATTCCCCAATTCTGAGTTGGAGTGGCAGGACCACAAGTTGGCTTTCTATAGACTCTCAGCATTCCCTCACGTGCTGGGAGCTATAGACTGCACACACATTGGGATTAGGGCACCGCACGTGCGGGGCCACGTCTACGTCAATAGGCGTGGGCGGCACTCCCTGAACGTGCAGGTTGTTTCCAATGCTCACCTCAAAATCCTGAGTGTTGTTGCAGGCTTTCCTGGGAACTGCCATGACGCCTATATTCTGAGACACTCAGCCCTCTGGAACCGATTTACCGACCACCAAATGCCAGAGGGCTGGCTACTAGGTAAGTACCTTTTTACATATTACCCTGTCTGTTCTTATTTGTACCTGCTCTAATGTGTGTGTTTCCTGTTTCACAAGCATATTGTTCTTCTACCAGTGTCTCCTGTTTGCAAAAAGCACATACCTTACCATATAAGGCAATCACTTCCTATCTGTGTTTTAGGTGACTCAGGATATGGGTGTGTTTCCTGGCTCATGACACCTTTGCGCTCCCCAGAGGGCCCTGCACAGCACCGGTATAATGAAGCCCATATTGCAACCCGCAATGTGGTGGAGCGCACATTTGGCGTTTTGAAGAGTCGATTCCGGTGTTTGGACCGGTCATCGGGTACGCTGCTTTACCACCCTGCAAAAGTAGTGATGATCGTCCAGGCTTGCTGCATGTTGCACAACATAGCCCTGTCCCAACATGCCTATGTGGAGGAGGAACATGCAGCAGTCGTGCAGGAAGCCCAACCTACCACACCTCGGGTAGTGAGGGGTACGCAGAGGGGGGATCTGGTGCGCACACACATCATCAGCCGTTACTTTTCTGGTAAGCACATGTGCCCTGTATTCCAAAATGTACCTTTGCTGTAAGTGTACTCATAAACAAATTATTTACCAATACCATCTGTTTCCACCCACATTTAGCCTAATACACAGAGCCCAACGGATGCAGCTGGTGGTGCTGACCTATCCCTTGCTGGTATCAAGCTTGTAAGTACAATTGATACATGTATGAATGAAGTTTGCTGTAAAACATGGCTCACTGGTGTTGTGGAACTACACGTGCCAGCATTCCCTGACACACTATAACCATTATAGTCCAAACCATGAGTGTCAGAGCTTGCTGGAATATGTAGTTTCACAACCTTTGACGGGCCAGGAGTTACCCAACACTACTTTACAGCAATCCCATTGTCATATACCATTACACTATGTCATAATTCACACAACAATTGGTTCATAAATAATACACTGACAAAATGGGATGCGGTTAGACATTTTTACTGCAGTATACTATGTCAGAAGCAATCTGCATTTTTGTCAGTAAAACATTAAAACTGTCGGGGGATGTAACAAGATGTATTGCATATTAGATGCAAATTACAAAAGTAACAAAAATATGACCTATCTTCTCCCACCATCAGGCCACCCTACACCACTTCTTGAACCTGCACCCAGGCCACCACGGATCCTAATACTCCGACGGGGTGGGGAAGTGGGGGAGCCACTTATTGGGGTGCTAGATACACTACTGAGAGTTGATGCTGCTGCACCTACGACATTGCCTTCCAGCTGCTGTAGTTGGGCCTGCATACCTATTAAGGCATTGGTCTGCGCTGTGCATGATTGGCTTAGTGCAGCTATACTTTGCGCAAGGCTGCCAATATGGCTATTCTGTTCCCTCACAGCAGAAGTTAGATCTGCAAAACGGGTGTCAATGCTATTAGCAATGTGCACATGAGTACCTACACCTACCCGTACACTACGTGCAATTTTTCGTAATTGAAGAAACGTGTCACGCATGTACCCCTGGATGTTACCTATTTGCAGGCTTTGGGAGGCCATAAATTCTATTTGTTTCTCCTTGAAATTGACCAAGGAGTTAGCTACTTGGGATGCAGAAGCTGCTGTATGGGGTGTGTTTGTGGGTGGGGGTGGGTTGGGAGACACCCCACTTGGGGGAAGATCACTCTGTGATGAGGTCTGTATTTCCTCCTCTGCCGCAAAGGTCTCCACGGGTTCAAGAATTATGTCCATTTCGTCCAACACCATCATCGAAGAATCTGTTTGATGTGTTCCTAGTTGTATAGTACCTGTGGATACAGATGAGGAGGTAAGTACTGATGCATATATAGGCCAGACCCTCTTCAGTACTGTTTTAGAAAGGGCTTGAGATGTTGGACGCACATACCTCGGGGTCTTATGTACTTACACATGTACCCCGATACAGCATGTAACATTGACATTAATAATAAGTGAGATGGCTAGGTCAGATTACATTCATTTCCGTTGCAATGTAGCAGCAGGAGATGAATGTAGTGTGACATATTGTGGATGTGACATGGGTGTGTGTACTGTATGTGTAATGGCGTGTTTTTTGTTCATTTACCTGCTTCCACAGATTCTGCAGCAACGGGCCTTCTTGTCTTGGATGCATGAGCACTTCGGGACGGACAATCTGTGAAAGGAAAGATGGGCAGCCATTATGTACCTTGCAATGGATAAGCATTTACAGCAAACATGCATTGAAATGACATTAATGGACAATACTTCCTTTGGTTAAGGACTACATTATTTAGTCCCCACATTATTTGACATCTGTTTTTTACCTGATTATTTTGTTAGAGTATTATTAAAATATTGGACACATTACAACTGTTGGATAATCTGTGGTATGTAGGCATGGCAGCTAAACCACCAGTACACCTATGTGTTTTTGGCCACATACATGTTAGGCTGCTAGAAAGAATGTTACAGTGTTGATCAATATCAGCAGTTGTGGAACTACAAGGCCCAGCATTATGAGCAATTTGAAAGTAGGAGCAGGCAATTTATTGTGCATGACCTTGCTGGGCTATGTAGTTCCACAGCAGCAATTTACTTAGCATAACAATTCATGTGAACATTACAGTTTGAAAACATTTGCATGTATGTTTAAGATTGCATGTGGTCACACTTACCAGCTCTGGATGGCGTTTGCAGCCTATCGGTATCCGCGACGTGCATGCCAGGCAGGACCTCAGGGGGTATGGTTCTTTTGAGCTTGACCTCATAGGACGTGTAGCAGACAGTGGTGGGGCTTCCTCCGCCAGTCTTGGTGGCCTTCTCCAACTCCATGGCCATTTTACTTTTCAGCTGCCTTTTGATGTCATTGAATCTCTTCTTGACATTTCTGACCAGGTGCTTGTGCTGACTTAAAGCGTTCACCGCCTGGGTAATGTCCTTCCACATAGCCCTTTTCCGCTGTGCTGTGGTCTTGTGGTGAGTTTTCCCAAGTAACCGGTCAAACACAGGCATGATAGCCCGGACAAGCGCAGCATTTTCCTCGTAGGAAAATCTGACCTTTCGGCCAGCTTCTACCTCCTCCTCCTCCTCATTTTTTACTCCAGCCATGTACCCCTCCTCCTCCATGCCAGTGTCTTCCTCCTCCACACCTCCATCTTCCTCCACCTCTGACATGTGGCCCTCCTGCAGCTGCTGTGGGGTATGGTCAAGGTCTTGGATATAGGATGGGGATGCCAGCGGATCCTCCACCTCCTCCTGCTGGGGCTGGAGGCCCAGGGCCTGGTCTGGGGCTGGCCTTGCTGTGGAAATGCTGCCTGCCACACTGCTGGCTCTCCCACTTGGCTGGCTGCTGCCACTGCTCCCTCTGCCACTTCTCACTCTGCCACTGCTCCCTCTGCCACTCCTCACTCTGCCACTGCTCCCTCTGCCACTCCTCACTCTGCCACCAACACCTCTTCCTCTACTCACACTGCCACTGCTCCTCTCCATGCTCCTTACTTCCGATCAAAGAGTGAAATGGCGCCAGTGCCCCTTTATATAGGGGGTGTGATGCATAATAGAGGGGACAGAGGTGGGCCAATAGGTTGGGGGGTTCTTAGTCATGCGGAGACAGTTTTGTAAATCTCACTCCGGTTGGTCCAAAACTCGCACATGACCGGCGTAGTAAATCGCACTTTTTTGTGACTTAAATTCGCACCACTTCGCCGCAATTCGCACCACTTCGCACTTTTCAGCCTCCAAAGCGCATTCCATTAAATATGCGAATTAATACAAAAAAATGCGATTTGAAAAAGGGCGAATAGCGGCGATGTGGTGCGATATAAAAACATGCGCATTTATCTCAATCCATAGAATGTCACCCATACTGTAGATTCCAACTTTTTAACTGCCCCTTTTGAGAGGGGCAGCTATGTGGGTAGATAGAAGGTGCTGTGCATGTAAATGAGTGGTGTGATCGGGCTTAAAATGCGAAATTGATAAAGGTAGCTCCGCCCCATCCACATTCTGTAACATACCACACTGTCTAAACAATTCAGAATAGATTGCATCAACGCCTATCCAGAAGTCACAGTGGACAACCTCTTAGGAGAATTTCCCACTCTTCCGGATGACCAGGAAAGCCATCCAAGAAACTCCTGGACATTCCAGAGAATAGGCAAACACGGTTTAATGAGAAGAAAATGTTATTGATCTAGCAAACATAAGACAATTTCTATTGTTGTGGTCAGAACAATTGAATTTTATAAAAGATTTAATCTGAGGGAACTTTTTTTTTTATATAGTTATGAAACAATATCCAGTGGACAAAAATAAAAGTACTGTAGTAGTTTATTAAAATATCTTAATTTATATAAAAAAAAAAAGATTTATATATGTGTTTTGTGATAAAGGGTAAAGCAACTTAATTCAGACAAACCGAAATGGGGAAAAAAAGAAAAGTTTACAGTGACAACTACAGTATATATAAATTATAAAATACCTTTACCCACTTACTGAATAACCACTTATGCCCCTTTCAGACTGCACTTTGTAAACGGTATATTGCCGTTTTTTTACCGTTTTAAAACGGTAATCTGTGCGGTCTGAAAGGTGCAGATCCAATTAACCGGTTTGAAAATACCGTTTTTTCAAACCGGTTAAAATGCAGGGTCCTACCCGTTTCAGACCTGGTATTTTGGGATCAAAATCGGGTCTGAAACGGTATTTAGGACCCAGCCAATGAGCTGGGTCCTAAATTCAGAGCAGCGAATATTTAATGAGCACTCATTAAATATTTGCAGCACTGGAGCCGCCCCCCGCCGCCCCCCCGCGCGTGTCGCCCCCCCGCGCATGTGTCGACACCCCCCCACGTGGCGCGTGTGTCGACACTCGCCGTGCAGCCGGTGCCTTCGTTGTGGATCCCGGCAGTGAAGTATGGTGTATGGTGAAGAAAAGTGACTTTCGGAAAATGGCTGCCCCCATACGAAAGACAGTTTTTTAAAACTGGTTTTCCTATGGGGCAGCCATTTTCTGAAAGACGCTTTTTTTCATAAGTGCTTCCCCGACCAACTGCAGTGCCGGATCATGCAACGGAGGTACCGGCTGCACAGGGGGGGGGGGGTTGTTAGCCCTGGGGTGGGGGGGATTTGGGGGTGTTAACCCCCGGGGGAGGGGGGGCGGGGCGGCGCGCGCTGAAGACTGGCTTTGACCCTGTTTTTGGAAAGTTTCCAAAAACGGGTCTGCCAGTGTCAAAAAAACCGCACTTAAACGGTAATATACCGTTTAAGAGATGCGGTGTGAAAGGGGTTTTACCTGGCAGACCCGTTTTTGGAAACGTTTCCAAATACAGGGTCAAAGCCAGTTTTGCGGTCTGAAAGCAGCATTAGTGGTTTCCTAAATTTCACTTCCTTTTCACAAGTATTAGGACTGAGTAGAATTTTGTTAATTAGATGTGCAAAAAATTTGAATATATATTTATATATACACCACTCGTATATATACTATCTGCGTCATTGTGCCGTGTTTTATTTTTAAACCAGGTTCACTTTTTTTTTATGTCTGCAAAATATTTGTGCTGCTCAGTTTGTACTGTATGTTAATTCAGCACCGGCTGTTTTATAGAATAATAAGCAGACTCACTACAGTACTACAGTAACACAATATATTCATAGTTTGCAAAAGGTTAAAGTTGGTTATTTGTGTATTATTATTTCCTTGTGCTTAATGTGCAAACAGCACATATCCAAAAGTGATAATATATCATCTAGAAACTCATTACAAATATTCATCCCTTTGCTCCCATACTTTACTGCAGTGTTACATATTCTCCATGTGTTTAATTACATCTCTACGCAATAGTGGCAGATCTGTAATGGGTGCAGGGAATGTGGTGTAACGGGTGCTCCCCTATGCCCGTGCCAGAGGTAAGAGTGTATGTGGAGCACATGGGTCTAGGGATGGCTATCGTTGCCTTTGCCATCGATGGTTGCCATATAGATGGTGGCAATAGTGCAACTGGCCATCGATAGTGTCAGACTATGCAATAGTTTGTACATATTGATGGTCATCCATTTTCTTTGACTGAGTGGCCTGTTGGCCAATCAAAACACAGGGGTGGGGCTTCCTGGTTGTAAGAGGCAGAGCTATCCTCTGTAACCCAGGCTTCTTGGGGGAAAAGTTTTGCACTCTTCTAGAAAGTGTATCTAAATATTAAGCCTTGTGGCTATGGTAAAATAGACTCCTAAACAGAAAGAAAGAGAGAAAGAAAGAAAGAAAGAAAGAAAGAAAGAAAGAAAGAAAGAAAGAAAGATGCCCCAATGATGCAGATGTCTTTTCATCCCTTCACTGGTACTCCTGAGAATTTTCCAGGTTATTCTCCAGTGCCCAGTCTGGCAAACCTCCTGAGATCAGCTTCATCCGCTGCCCCACTCCTGCTGCCCAGCCATGCCACCTTCCTCTGACTGTGTGTGGCATGTCACGCCGCACACAGACGAGTTGCCGGGGGCAGGGCCAGGCAGGGCTGATGGAATGCTCAGTGGTGCTGCCAGGCCCCGGGAAACTCAGTGGGGGTGGGGGGGTTAGAGAGCGCTACCCCAAAAAAACTTGCCCAATAGGGAGCGCTCTTTAAAAAAAAAAACACGGTACTCTTTACCTAGAAGGGCGCCCACGATTTTGATCGTGGGCATCGTAAGGAAAAAAAAAATTGCGTCGGTCGCATCAGATGCGACCAAAAAATCGCATGCGATGCGACCGACGTGATGACCGTGATTTCCCATAGGGAACAATGTAAAATGTCCCAATTAACCCAATTTCCCATAGGGAACAATGTTAAATGTCCCAATTGACCCGATTTTCCATAGGGAAAAATGTTAAATGGCCCACAGAGGCCAAATATGCACCCTGAAGTGTGAAATTGCCCCCCCAATTGTTAACGCCACCCCACGATCAATGTCAACCTGAAGCGTGGTGAGCACAGCGAGCCCGCGAGGGGCGGCGGTACTCGTCCTCCGACCTTTTCATACCCCCACTATCCACGTCGGCGTGGAGTTGAGAATAGAAAGTGTGGTGAGCGCAGCGAGCCACCGAGCCCCGCGAGGGGACGCGGACACCTTCACAGGTATACGCAACCCCTTGCGGGCTTCACAGGTGTCCGCGTCCCCTCGCGGGGCTCGCTGCGCTCGTCACGATTCGGGCTCGGTGGCGCTTTGCGCTCGCCACACTTTCTATTCTCAACTCCACGCCGACATGGATAGTGGGGGTATGAAAAGGTCGGAGGACGCGTACCGCCGCCGCTCGCCACGCTTCGGGTTGACGTTGATCGTGGGGTGGCGTTAACAATTGGGGGGGCCATTTCACACTTCAGGGTGCCTATTTGGCCTCTGTGGGCCATTTAACATTGTTCCCTATGGACAATCGGGTCAATTGGGACATTTAACATTGTTCCCTATGGACAATCGGGTCAATTGGGACATTTTACATTGTTCCCTATGGTAAATCGCGTCGGTCGCATCGCATGCGATTTTTTAGTGCATGCGATGCCCGCGATGGGCGCCCTTCTAGGTAAAGAGTACCAAAAACACCACTGAGGGGGTTAAGTTGCATTGAAAAAAGCACAATTCATTCTATATTGTTTTGTTTTTATTGTTTAGGATAAGGAACTAAGAGGTAGATTTATTAAGCTCGGTGAAGTGATAAAGTGTCTGGTTTTTATCACCGGCCAATCAGCTCCTAACTGTGAAGTTACAGGCTTGGTTTGAAAAATGACAGGTAGGAGCTGATTGGCCGGTGATAAAAACCGGACACTTTTTCACTTCACCGAGCTTAATAAATCTATCCCTCAGGGCAAAACAAGGCGACCCCCAACCCTTGCATATTTGTGTCATCATATCAAATAAGAAGAGTGCAGCTACAAGGTACAGTAAGTACTAGCCATGTACAATCATGTTTGCATGATAGACTATTCAGTGGTGGTTTTGTCCATAGTAATAAATCAGATTATGTCTATCATCTCTCTAGTGCAGTCTAGAAAAGGATAGTTAAAATTAAATTGGTTGCTAGGGGAACCCTACCACTTGTGTGCTTTAGAAGCTTCTGTAACTCTACCTCTCTGGGTCTATCATTCATGCAGCTGTTTACTATGCGTTCACTTTGCATTCAGTAAAAATAAGACAAAGCTCAATGCCACCCGATACAGGCAAATCTAATCAATTACCCTAATTTAAGATTTCACAGTTTCCAGCCACAGAAAATAGGAAGTCCAGAAATCGTTCCTATAAAGTAACTCTTAATTAAGGCAGTTATATATTCATTGAGATCTATATACATATCCAACTAAATAGCTGGATTATCATTAACCTAATGGAATGCTATAGACGTTTTCCGTCTGATAGACTTGACAAGATGATTGCAATTGAGTGATTTCTATTTAATGTATAAGCTGAAGTTGTCAGGATTATTATAATAGACATCGCTATCAAAGTGCACATTAAGTACAGACTGGTGGTTCTGCGCCTCTCCGGAGATATTTCATCTTGACGTATTTTCTGCAATACAATCCTTTTGAAGGCACTAAGGAAGGAATTTACTAAATTCTGGCATGGTTAACAAATCAGCAGTTCAAATCTAGGCAAAATGCAAAATCTACTTATTACATGTCAATTATGAGTGCAAAGTCACATGGGTGACATGCTTGAAACGGCTGCACACTTACAACCGGCCACCTTGGGCACTAGAGCTGACTAGTGTGGATATTTACTGACGGACACGTATAACAAATGCAGTGACTATTTTGCAGTGAATGTAGTTGCTTACGCCATGTTGAAGTAGTAACCATTTTAGGCAAGAATGATACATATATTGGAATATACTGAATTGAGGATGCGGTTTGATAGTCGCATGCAAGCCTGAAATTTTCCTCTGAATTTGGTGAAATCCGTTGTTAAGAAATGAAAGCCGGCTTTGTTTTTTTAATACAACATCAGTCCGTCTCCATGGTTGCACAGGCTTATCTGGCAATACAGTACAAATAACATGCCCATACTGTACAGCGGTGCCACATACTGTATGCCAATATACCAGACTTTCCACCACCACCCCTGAATTGGTGCCAGCAACCCAGCAAGAAGTGTGAGTTGCCCTTTTTGGGGCATAAATGCCGGCCGGGGACTTTTCCGGCATCCCGCCATGTTAATACGATGTTGGCAGTGGGAAACACTATCTACAGATTGGCATTGCGCTATAGAAGCCTATGGCCTTCTATCGCGCCTCCCTGTTGTGAGGGATCTAAGCAGATCCCTCTCCAGCATCTCCTGCAGCACGTGTGTCACCCAACACTCCAGGTCCTAAACTCGGAAGTGATGTTATGGCAAAGGACGGCTTTGACAAAATATTCCGGTATACAGCTTAGCAAACGCTGATAAGCATGCGGAGAGTGGCATATTGCGATGCTTGCTGCATTCCATCCAGGGTCAAAATCTGCTGTGAAATTACAGTGCAAATAATCCAACTTTTTTTTTTAGATGCAAATATTCCAATCAAAAGTAATACAAGATGTCTAGAATCTTGGAAATAAAAAAATCATTAGATACAGTACAAGAATGATACACAGACACTGTGCAGCAGCAGCAGCAACTATTTTTATTAATATCCGTACATATTTATATAGCGTCACAAGGAGGTTCCCGCAGCACCTTACATAACATATAGGCAGAAACCGTGCAGTACAATAGGATAAAAACTATATAACCACTGTTGCACATAAGTCTCACACCCACGGCAATCCCCTTTGGATAGCACTGCCCCGCTATATCTCCCATGGGCTGCAATGTCCTACTCTACTGCAAGGCAGCACACCTTTTCTGGAGAGTAGCTCAGGCATCAGGGCCTTCATAAAAATTTGTGGGGTCCGGGACTGTCAAAATAGACAGGCCTCCCTTGATTCTGCTGCACAACTCCACCCCCTATGTGATGTTACATGTGGTAGCATCACACATAGGTGAAGCATTGCAGACCTGCAGGAACAAGGGCTTGTTTTAAGAAGTCCTCCCTGCGTTTTGACCCACTATTGTTGTGCACCCTGGTGCAGCTCTCCAGGTAGGAGTCAAGGGTGGGCCTGCCTCACTGTCTGGGCCTGGGACTCTCTGCAGAGAACCCCTGATGGTAACCATGCCAGGCATGCACAAGGGGTCCGTATTCCAATTTCACATATGTTGGCTTGGGGTGCAAAAAGCCTATTTTGGTTAAAAGTCAGATCTGATTGCAAGTCAAATGCAAAGTTTCCCCTCAGCTTTTGAGCAAAAATGGGAAATGGCTTCTCCTTCCTATTGCTTATTTTCTGTTACTCTTACTGAAAGGCGAATGTTTAAAATTTTATAAAAAATATACAGAAATAGTTGTCTGTTCTTTTATGCGTTGTTGTATCTAGCCAGAAAAGACACATTAAATATATAGCCTGATTCAAACCCACTCGCTAGGCAGGGTAAGCACCGCCATGACGACTGACATGCCTGCATCCCCAGGGGAACGTCCAGCATTTCCATGGCGATGCCCATAAAATGTTGGGTGTTCCCCTGATGACGCCCTTCCCGGCCCCCTCCGTCCCCTCCCCTATCCGTGCAAATGCTTTGGCGAGTGTGATATGCACAGGGGGTCTACAAATGCGCAGACCCCCCACACCCAGCGGAACGGGGACGGATCGGCCCCTTCTGATCAAATCAGAATATAACCTACTATCTTGGAATCTCACTCACTTAAAAGCCTCTGTAACAACATTTGTGATATATAGCCAATAGGAAACAATAGGCTACAGAGGCCAACTGGTAAATCTGGAAGCATCTTCCCACATAGAAAATAGGAATCACAGCAAATTCAGAAGATACTTAATATTTGCAGTTAACCCCCTTAAAGGGGGTGTTTTGGGGGATTAAGCTGCAAAATATACAATGATAAATGAGCCCCACATTGTCATAGCATAATCTTTAACCCCTTCACTGGCACTCCCGAGAAATTTCTGGGCTATGCTAAAGTGCCCAGTTTGACAAACCCGGAAAATTCTTGGGGTTACCACTGTCTGTCTCTTAGTGCCAGGCAGCGACGCTGAGCTGAGCGCTAAACTCAGCTACAGCTGCTGACTGACCCCGCCTCCTCCCCCCGGTTGCGTGCTGCGTGGCTTGCTAACATCATGCCACGCACAGCTGGGTTGCCGGGGGGCCGGACTGAGCAGCGGCTGATGTAGTGCTCAGCGGCGCTGGCTGGTCCTGGGAGAGACATTGGTGGGGGTTTTTTAGGGAATGCTCCCAAAAAAATCTCACCCTCCCTAAAAAAAAAACACCACTGAAGGGGTTAATACTCTGTATTTTGGTCATGCTTCTATTATTAACATTCTGTATCCTGATGGACGTTACCATCTTTCCTCTGCAGCGCCAGTGTGTCCCTGGTACAAAATCCCATCTAGATTTCACTTCACTAGACAATCGATTCCCAGAGTGTACAGGGACATTAATAAAAGTGTCTTTAGTGTCCTGAAAAATGCTTAACCTCGAAAATGTGGACAAGTGGAACTGGGCAAACTAAGGACTACATGATTGTGACCACTGGGTCAACAGCAGCAGCACCAGCTCCGGCACCCGGTAATTTATTCAGTGTAAAAGGGTCAACGCGGGTCTTAAACCCTGGGTCGCCGACCCTGCTTTTTGCCAGGTTGGCTGCACCCTCAAAATGACCCCACACTCAAAATGCTGAGTAATTGCTGGGTCACAGGTCTAAATGGGGTATTACTTGCAGCAATAATGGCTTCTCCTTCCTATTGCTTGTTTTCTGTTGCCTCTGGATCACATTGATCTCTAGTACTACATGCAAAATATGTTTTGTTTAGTTAAAGAACCTCCACGTTTCCGTTCAGCCCAAACTCGATAGCTTTTCTTTCTTCTGTATAATGGAATTTCACTTTTGTTCACGAACCAATATATACAAAGCATTCTGAACTGTATGTACCATTACCTTAGAGAAGTATGCGCTCTGACTGAAAGGCGAATATTTCACATTTAATTAAAATAAACAGAAATAATTGTCTGTTCTTTTATGCAATGTTTGTTGGTCTCTAGCCAGAAAATACTCATTAAATACAGAGCCTGATTCAAACCCACTCGCTAGGCAGGGCCTAGCGAGCGAGTAAGCACTGCTTACACCCAGGAGAACGTCCAGCATTTTCATGGGGGCGCCCATAAAATGTTGGGTTTTCGCCTGATGACGCCCCTGCCTGCCCGTTTTTCTTTGCATTATGTGCTCTTTGGAGCCTAGTCCCTAAAACTGCCACCCTGTCTGCCACTCTTAACTAGGCCACATGTTTGTGCCACCTACTTGTGTCGCTTAGCATAATCATCCAGCTACCTTGGTACAATAGGACTATAGAACTGGACAATAGAACTAATTAGAATTATTAGAAGAGTCACGTGGTGCTACCTATGAGGATCTGCCTGGTGGATCCCAAAAATTCACCCCAAATAGTTAAAGTGGTACAAAGTGGGTAAAGGGAACTACTACTGGGCGCTCCCCTTCGATCGAACACAGGGTATTTAGAGGAAAGGGTGGAGTGGTATAAATTACTACTTTCCTTTTCTCCAGTTTTTCATTCCTCGCATATACAGTATTGGATGGTAGCCAGACACGGTTATATGAAAAAATGGAGAAGATGGAAAAAAAATTGCAATGTGAAGTACTGCAAATATTGTAGTATCCAATCAATTACGTTTAAATGAGTAATTGGTTGTGTACCAAACTCACAGATGAATGGGGTGGCATACCCGTACTCACGTCGTGATAAGATGACTGAAGCTCATCAAGGTTCTTGCTCCATTGATATTCTCTGCAGACCCATACACTGAGGCTGGTTATAGCTTCAGCTTCCTGTGACTAGCTTCCAGCTTCTTGTTCACAACTTCCAGTTACCAGTTTCTTGCTTACGGTTTCCAGCAGTCTTGTCAGTTTGGTCCATCTGGCGCCTAATGTTCCCAGCCGGCTTTCGTTTGCATGCAGCCAGCATGCAGTCAGCATCCAGCTTCCATCCTAGCTAATCTTCTGCTTTTCTTCAGGTTCCACTTGCTCATGACTTCTTTGGTTCATCTGCTTCTGGTATCGCTCATTGTCAGTCCTGGTCCAGTTCTGGGTAATCTTAAATTCTCCACGCTGGAGACCCGGTTTAATTTCTATACCATTTTATCCTGTTGTTATTTGGTGGACTGTGTTTTTCTTTATTCAGATAGTCCGTGCTGGCCCCTATCCCTCTGGGATCTCCTTAGTCCGTCGCAGGTCTGCGCCATTTGTTTATATTTACCCCAGCGGGGTGATTTCCTGTTTATGGTATTTCTCTGTATCTTTGTGTGGTTTTGCTGTGCATTTGTGTGGTGTAATATCGTGTTTTGTGTGGTTTCATTTTCTTATGTATGCAACGAGGTTGCCCATGGTATGCGACTTGGTTGCTTCTGTGTTTTGCTCCCTGGTTTGTCTGTTGTTGGCGGTGTGCCGTTAGTTTTATATTCCAGTCAGGTCCCTTTAGTTAGTTTATCCTCTTGGTCATTTCTTTCCAGATTACCAGAGTACCTTGTAAATTCGCAAGACCTGGTGGCACCAGAGTTAAGGGGGACTTAATCTGCCAAACGTGGCTATTTTAGGCGAAGTCCTAGTTTCCGCAGATATCCACCATCTTCTAAGAGGGGCCAACATAGGCAGAGTAGGGTGCACCATGGCCATCCTAAACAGCGGTTACGGCTGTGGGTTCACACCCAAACACCATAACAACATGAATCTGGTGCACATCCCTAATTTAAACCATTATACCACAATCACTCACTATTTGTATTTACAACATGTTACTGTGCTTTTATTATTTTTAAATATTCTAGTAGATTTCAGCAGCTGTTATGAGCCTGTATGAGCCATGGTATTGCATGTTTAGTTCTGGTTGGCTGAACTCATTATCACATCTCAGTTACAAGTGTGAATTCCAATAATTGTATGCTTGGTGCTTGGGGTCTGTCGAGTGCATACAGCTTCCCTGGTACTTGTGTAGTTTCACGGCGCCAGTATGGCGCCGTGCGTCTGAGTCCCCTTGCGGGGCTCGCTTTGCTCTCCCAAGCTGCGGGCTCGGTGGCTCGCTGCGCTCGCCACGCTATTTAAAATCAACTCCATGCCAACATGGATAGTGGGGGTATGAACTATCCATGTTGGCATGGAGTTAAGTTACTTTTTTTAACACAGTTTGTGGCGAGCGTAGAACCCAGAAGTAGCTGGCGCCGTGAAACTACACAAGTACCGCTTCCCTATCTGCAGGATACTGTTTGTCACATGCAGCATTGTATATATGGGCCCTGATTCTGAGCTGGGAATAAAGGGCCTGATCTCTATTTGTATGCAGTGATGATATTCACACAACTGAGTGATTATAGGAAGATTGCACATGTGATGTGATCACACTGGTACAGTACTCACGCAATGCCACTTGCAGTGAGGACATATTTGCTGAGTGACTGACAGGAAAGGACGACTTAGGTGAGGTAATGGGGAGTGCCAGCAGAAACACAGACATGCCATGGCCATTTTCCGTGTGTGTTTCTGCCTTCAGCTGCAGTCTTGTACATAGAGAAACAGAGTGCCAGTATAGCTATAGGCTGCGTGACCATAGACTCACTCAGGGAGTTGATATTACTTGTCACTGCATCGATGCTGTGTATGAGCTCGCAATTGCTGAAGAGCTTGCACTTATTTTCCAATGGGTGTCTGTAGTCATTTCTGGGTGGCCAAATCACTTAGCAAATATGTAAGTGGAAAAATGGCAGCTGCATAGGCTTTTGTGTACAAATTGGAATCAGGCCCAAAGTAATGCCCTATACATGCTATACGGTATCAGGTCCCTGGGTCAACAATGCCTAGTGCAAGTCACTAGGTCAACCACTAATGGTTGAGATTGACTAGGTAGACACCTGAAAATGGTTGACAGAAGGTTGACACAAGCTTAAGGTTGACATGGGCATGGTCGAAAAAAGTTGTTTTTTTATTTTGGTTTAGACCAACTTGGATTATACTTTACTATCCAAGTTGGTATAGAGTGAGAATATAACAGTGTGCCCAAAGCACAGAGGACACGGTACACTTATACGGTGTCCATGTCAACATAGACACACAAAAAAGGCGACAATTTTTTGTCAACCTTTTTCAGCTTCGACTATGTCCATGTCGACATTCAGCTTGTGATGACATGGTATGGTATGTTCAGGTGTCAACCTAGTCACTGTTGACCATTAGCCATCAAGATCTACGTACTCATGTACTCACCTTTTCCAAATAACCAAGTTAGTACACAGCTGCAGTCATTACTAACGGTCATGTTTTCAAACATGCTGCTGTTATGATCATGGGTGTGAACCCCAAAGCCATGATCGCTGTTAAGTATGGTCACAGCGATCTCCTATTCTACCCCAGTTGTGTTTCCCCAGGGACAACCAGATCCTGCGGTGCTAGGCTTCACCTATAATAGACACATCTAAAAGGGCGAATTAGGAACGACCCAACTCTGGTGCCACCAGGTCTTCCATGGTACAAGGATCTGGAAACCCCTGGAGGTAGGCAAGAGGAGAACTAACTAAAGGGCTACCTGCAAAAAATAAATAAACTAAATAAATAAAACTAAATGACTAGCTACCTCATTGCAAACAACCGAAAATCCTGCGACCTCATCGCAAACAACTGAATAACCGGTGACCTCGTCACAAACAACTGAATGACCTGCAACCTCATCGCAAACAACTGAGGAACCAGCAACCAGGCACGAGAAATGTGCGCTGAATAATCTCAGGGGATATAGACTCGCAATATATAAGATAAATACGCTCCACCAAAGTGCAATAATAAAATATACCAAACCATAAACACACCACACACATAATATGACAACAACCTGTGGAAAACGGGTAACTCACTGACTGATGAACAAGTCAGTGGGTGAAATCAGCAGCAGGAGGCAGAGGCGATGAAACCACAATTGGCGTGGAAAAGGCGAATGACCGGAGCCTGCAGAGGTAGCTGACAAGCAGCTATGAGCTGTAGCAGATGCTATCACCAGCATCTGCAGCCAGGCCTGACTTCCTTAAAAGGAAGTTACTGGCCAAACCATAGTGGCCAAACAGACCAGCATCCCAGCCCTCTAATAACAGCACCTGCTGTGTCTTGGCTGCTTAGTAAAAGCCGATTCCCCCCAGCATCCTCGGTCACTGGGCAACTGACTGGAGAGGAGACCCGGCGGCAGAAGTGATGCACCGGGATGGTTGCCTAGCGGACCTGGCTCCGCCTGAGCCCTCAACCGACTTCAAGATTCCGGGGACCTGGTTGCCTGAAATACATGAACTAGTAGACCTAGTAGACCTTAAGGACAGGTGTGGCCACTCCTGCCCTATAGTATAATCCACTAAACATCCCACATTGAACTACAGTAGTCAAAATTGAACTGCATGTTCCGCCGATGGAGAGGGGTGGGGGGGGGGGAGGTTTGCAAATTAGCAACCATGTGATCAGGTGTAATCAGGACTGAAGGCCTGAATTAGGACCTTATACTTAGTCAGTATTTACAAGAAACAGAATGATGTGCTGAAACAAATGATTACATGCGATGCTGTGCTGAGATCTTTGTATGTCATTAGTGATTGATTTATAATTCGTAATTGATTAAGCTAAAAAAGAAATTCTGTAAATGGTTAAATTGACAACTTGTGTGTTTAAACACGTTTGGTGATGAGTCATCTTTGAAAGGAGTCATTATAATTAATTTCACTTCTTTATAAACTTATCTTTGGCTTAGTTCAGGGGCTCACCACAAAGTGTATCAGAAATATAGATGCTGATTCAGAGGTGGAAAGAGACAGAAAGCTGTCAGTCCAAAGTTTCTTTCCATCTGTGCACTGCCTGGAGCCTGCAGATTCTCTTAGGCCTGTGGTAGCCAACTCCAGTCCTCGAGAGCTACCAACAGTTAATGTTTTCCAGATCTCCTCACAGAGGGCCTTATTTTGGTTCACTCCTTCTGGCAAATTCCTTCTTAGATGAACAAAATCATGTGCACTGCAGGTGATGCAGATGTTACTTGTGCAGAGAGAGTTAGATTTGGGTTGGGTTTTACTACAAAGTGAGATCTATATAGCAGTGTAAATATAAAGCAGTCAGTATTATCCCTGCACAGAAACAAAATAACTCACCCAAATCGAACTCTCTCTGCACATTTTACATCTACCCCCCTGCAGTGAATATGGTTTTGTTCATCTAAGAAGGAATTTGCCAGAATGTGTGAACTGGAATAAGGCCCATAATCACAAGTGAAGTAATTAGCTCCACCTTGGGACCTTTTAAAATGTGTTAGTGAATAATGAGGGCACCTTTGCATCAGCTAGGTTGTCTGGAAATTGTGAACTGTTGGCAGCTCTCGAGGACTGGAGTTGGCTACCACTGCCTTAGGCCTATGCTGGTTGCTCAGCCTGCCACAGCTTTCACCTAAGGTTCTTTCTTGCTGCACCTGGTGATGATATCATCTCTCCTGTTGGTGTTAATTCCATCTGCACAAGTGGACGATCCAGTGCTACCTCTGTCCTTTTTGGCTCTTTCCCCTGTGTCTTTTTCAAGTCATCTGGATTCAGCTATTATCATTGTTCTTCCAAAGGTAAAGCATTTCAGAGACTTCCGGTTCCGGCATGGAGATGTGAGCTAATCTTCTCCTGCAGCTCCGTTACCCACTCCGACCAGAGCGGCTGAAACCCTGTCAGAGACACGCAGATCCCACTCCCGATCTTCTCATCCACTACCCGTCGACATGGACAGATTCCTAGGCTCAGCTCCGGCGGTGAAACCCTCTCCGGCGCCGCAGGATAAACGGAGGGGTGAACACAATATGGCGCCCAATGCAGACAACGCCCAGGAAACACCTGTAGCAGAAAATGCTATTGCAGGGATAACCACAGACCTTGATGGCGCTAAAGATTGCTCAGGTGCATCACTCTTTTCCTATGACGATTTAACATCAGCTATCCAGGCCACACTGTCTCCTCAGTGTCTGACATTACCACTCAGATAGACAGATTGTCTCATCGGCTCACAGCAGCAGAGACACATATAGGGAATAACACTGATGATATTACTGCTATACAGAAGGTGGTCCAGAGGCTTGAGACTGATAATAAACATTTCACTGAAAGCCTTGAAAATATTGAGAAATTATTGAGAACAGAACACGACGTAATAGCTTGAGGCTTACAGGATTACCGGAATCGATAAAAGGTTCTCAACTCGACCATTTTATCCGAAATACACTACCCAGCCTTCTTCATATGACATCACAGTGCTCTGACATTGTGATAGACCGTGTGCACAGAATGGGTTCTTTTAATTCTCAAGTGCAGACCAAACCGAGAGTTGTCATTGCAAGATTTTGAACTATTTACACAGGAAAGCTATATGGGCTGCGTCACAGAAAAATAATCCTATTACATGGGAGGGCCATACACTCCGCATTTTTCAGGACTTTTCTATTGAAGCATCAAAAAACAGACGTGCCTTCTCCCCAATATGCTCCTCTCTGGTAAAAGCTCATTGTAAATTTCATATGCTGTTCCCTGCGTGTTTGAGAATCTTTTCAGGACCCAGCTTTCATGATTTCCATACTCCTAATTAAGCAGAAGAATTCCTTGCAAAATAATCTGTCCGTCCGACAGAAGAGGATATTGCGGATATTCCTGTTGGATGAGAATGAGTTGGTATATTCTGAAAGTCCTTGTTAGGGACAAATACTGGACTCGGACTGTCCATGTCCTTTTCGGATTTTTCTTTCTGGTTCGGGATAGTTATTCTCTTTGATGGTTGAGAAGAGTGTTTAAGTATCGCTTCTGATATTGGTCATCACAAAAAAATATATATTATCTCATTTGAATGTTTCTGACGTTATTGTTGCTGTTCCTTAAATACTCTGGTCTTGAGGGTTGATGGAGCTGAGCTGTTGTAATTTGCTTTATTTAACTTTCTGGTATCTGATGTGTGGCTCATGATGGACCGGATATCAGATTTTATTAGGAAGTCCATTTCTGCTGCTTATTGCTTAAGTTTTTTTTAATTCTTGTATTTTTGTCTGGTGTTATCCTTATGTGTCTCCCTGCTCTCCTTAGAGATTAATATGATTTACTGTCTGTTTTATGTCATAAATGTCAATTAAAGTAGGTTTGTTTAATATTAGAGGAATACATTCTCCGGGTAAGAGGAGAAAACTCCTCACATTCCCATCTGATTCCAGCTGAAGTTAAAAAACTTCAGATGATGAATTGGGTTGTCCTGGGTTCGGCCTCTCTGAACTCTAAATCATGCGGTGTAACCATTTTGGCTAAAAAGTGTTGGATGTAAAGGTGTCATCGGTTAGCTCGGATCCTAGCGGCAGGTTTCTTATCATTAAAATTGTACTTGCAGGTACCTCACTAACTCTTTGCAATGTCTATGCACCTACCCAATACAAAAAGTCATTTTTTTTGTTAAACTATTAGCAAAATTATATATGTATGACTCTACAACCTTAATAGTATGTGGCGATTTGGTATTGTCACCTGTTTTGGACAGATATCCTGTGACTAAGCGAATAACGCCACTCCCAAAATTGGAGTTCTTTACTTTGATAAATCACTTAACCTGATAGATTCATGGAGAGCCCATAACCCTATTGAAAAATAATTTACATGTTTGTCACAGAGGGCAGGATGTATTAAAATACATCGCCGCCCTTCGCCTGGCAGCTGCCCTAGCATCGGGTTGCGGTGACGGAGACCCCCACGATACCTTTGATGTGGTCTGTGGGGGTCTCCGTCACATCCCGGCGGCTGCCAGTGTCCCCCTGCGTCTCCTCCTCCCCCCTGCAGCCGGATGTCCTCCCGGCTGTGACACCTGCTGGGGGAGGAGGAGATCAGGAGGACGGGAGGGGGGGGCGCGCGGACGGCGATAGAAGCCCATAGGGGCAGACGGGTGATGGTAAATAGGAAAATGCGGTAAAACCCCCGTTTTACCACATTTTCCCTTTAATACATCCCGCCCTTAAGCTGGGTACACATCTATACAATCCCTGTTTTCTTGCGACCGTTCGACCGACCGTAGACACGTTGGACTGTCCACAAACAACAGCCGATAAGCGCGTACACACCTGTACAATTTTACTTGCGACCTCCGATGTACTCCCGTCCAAACAGTCGCAAGAAAAAGATTGTACCACTGTACACACTCTCTCGATTGTCATTGCATGATGGTGCACCCCTGTTGCACAGGTACTTGTAGTGCCACGTAAAAAGATGTAGTCAGCCGGCAGGGTGACTAGAGACAGACATACAGCAAATAGCCGGGTTGCGCGTCTAGATGTAGTCAGCCGGCAGGGTGACTAGGGATAGACATACGGCAAATAGCTGGGGTGTGCGTCTAGATGTAGTCAGCCGGCTGACTACATCTAGACGCGCACCCCGGCTATTTGCCGTATGTCTGTCTCTAGTCACCCTGCCGGCTGACTACAACTAGACATCCAGATACACCGTTCTTCAAAGCGGTTTGCCGGACTTAACTTTTTACGTGGCACTACAAGTACCTGTGCAGCAGGGGTGTTAACCATCATGCAATGACAATCGAGAGAGTGACTACAGGCTGTGCTGTAGGAGAGATCATGCAGCTATGGAATGTATGGTCGCCAGAATGTCCAGCATATCGATCGAACGTGCGTACACACTGCACTTTTGTTCTGATATGGACCTGGCCGGTCGGATGAAAATTAAACAGCAATGAACCTTCGACCGACCGAGTATGGATGGACAAGACCATTTTTTGTCCGTTTATCGCTCGTACGGGACACCGTACACACCTATACAATTGAACGGCCGTCCGACCCAGAACGGAAGAACGCCCCGACTATTGTATGTATGTGTACCCAGCTTTACTCATAATACTTGGTCCAGAATTGATTATGTCCTTGAACCTTTGTTTTCAAAAGTAATCTCTTCTTTTATTTTCTCTCCCACGTTATCAAATCATGGATGGATTTCCATTAAATTACACCTCAGGCAGTCTACTAATGTAAAACCTGTATGGAGATTCCCTTCACACTTGGCTTAGTCTCAAGACTTATGTGAAAAAATTTCCACGATGTGGAATCAATATCGTGTCGATAATGCTGAATATGAAAGGAATAATCCTGTTACATTTTGGCAGGCAGCGAAAGCTGTTCTACGAGGTGAGATCATTGCATATGTTTTGAGACTTAGGAAAAATCAGACTGCTAAGTATACTAATCTACAATCTGATTTAACCATTTCTTTTCAAAATTTAAAATTGTCTCCAACCCCAGAAAATAGAGCAACATACCAAATGGCTTAAATACAATTTAATGAATATCTTCAAATATCTGGGGATAAATATTTATTTAATGTGAATTCTAAGTTCTACAAGTTTGGTAATAGAGTGGGTAAATTGCTTATGAACCTTCTCCAAGGTTCTAGACAACGTATGACGATCCAACCTTTGCTGAGAGAAGATGGCTCTCTGACTGCTAATGATAAACAGATAGCTGATATTATGAAAAAATATTATGAGAACCTTTACTTTCCCCCACGGGCTCTCTCAAGCGAATCTACAGGAAATATTGCGAATCCCTCAACCTCTATGGACGTTCCTCCCCCTCTGTCCTACTGGGAAACTTTAGCCTTGCCTCAAGGTCCTAATTCAATCTCAGACACTTTTATTACCCCAATTACTGTTGAAGTCGAGTGGGCGATTGGGAAGCCAAAATTGGCCAAAGCTCCAGGCCCTGATGGCTACTCGAATTAATTCTTTAAATTGATGTCGTCAAATATAGCGGAACCGTTGGTTTCCCCTCTGATCACTTTTCAGAAGTCATTATAAAGGCTTTCCAAAGGCTGGCCGTAATTTGAACCTACCGGGATGTTACAGGTCAATCTCTCTTCTGAACATCGATTATACATTTTACCAACAAAGGGAATTGCGGGGCTCGCTTTGCTCGCCCATGCTGCGGGCTCGGTGGCTCGCTACGCTATCTAAAATCAACTCCATGCCAACATGGATAGTGGGGGTATGAACTATCCATGTTAGCAGGGAGTTAAGTTACTTTATATTAGATAGTTTATGGTGAGCGTAAAACCCAGTAGCAGCATTTGTTCCACATACAACCCCCCCCCTTTCCTACCTTACCTGTCTTTGTGATTATGTTCATGTTTGTTTGCCGTCTTTAGCCATATTTTGAAAAATATTCTTTTGATGAATATGCATGTGTAAGGTTACTTTACCAGTTGTATTGTATACTTAAAAAAAAAAGTCCAAGTTGTCTTTATTCTTCCAAATATTCTATCTCCGAGACTATGCTCTAAGTTTGAGCTATTATGATTAAAGTTCTAATTACGATTTTCTATTGCAAGTCAAAGGAATTGTTGCTCTAGTTCCTATTACTCCTTGTTGTTATTGATTATTCTTAGTCCTGAAGTTTAAGGCTGTTATTACTCCAAGTTCTTGCATTGTATATTTCTAAGTTGGTTTGTAATCTTTATGAACAAGCATTACATAAAACCTGCAAGCTTTAACCTCAAGTCGTCTGTCTCCATTACTCCTGCTGCATCACCAATTCCATCAAACACTACAGCTGTGACACCGCCACTCACTGTTCACTGATGAGTCACATAGTCACTGGACTGCACGATGCTTAATCATTCACCTATCCAATCAGATATTGGGGGCGGCATGGCAATAGAGACCAGTCAGTGCTGCATTTCCTTCTATACTAGAAGCAGCCATTTTCCCTGAGAGTCTTCCATAAAATGACCTCCCTGTCTCAACTCGGCACACTGGGGACAATTTGGAAAGAAGCATGTGTCATAGCTCCTGACACAATGTAGCTGATTGATCGGACAGAGGAAGAGGACTGACGGGGACAGAGGTTCCAGTTGGGGGTTAAGCAGCAGTTGCAGCAATTAATGAGCTGCTGGCCGTGAGCCGTTACAAAGAACCATTTCTTTTCTGTGAGCCGAACTGTTCAGAGCCACTCAAGGAAAAAAGCTGAGATGACCAACTCTACTTAAATTACATAAATCTAATGCCCACTATGCTTCATGTGCGTAGAACAACCTTATATAAAACCGTACACATATCAAAGACAGAGAGACACATCATTTTGGAAGTAAAATATTAGTTATTTAAAAATACATTGAAAAATGTCCAAGATCAATACAACACAAAATACACCCTATCAGTGAAGAGGTTCCTGGGTACTACACTAACCTGCCTACAGCCTCCATATTAATTCACATCCATCTCATTGAAATCTGCCAGGACAGGGTGAACTTGAGTTTCTGGCTGTGACTGTAGCGGGCAAGGGTGGGTGCAAGGAACTAGAACTTGGGTGGTGTTAAGGGCACTGAGGGCAAAGAAAGTGTGGAGGAGTTGGCAGATATCCAGAGCAGAGGCGTGGAATTTAACCCTCCGTCGGTCTTCAACAGGGATGGGATATGGACTTCACAACTGCCAACGTGTAGGTCGCAGCCCTGTCTGACTACAAATGTAAACAGACACTTCAGGAAATTAATGGTGGATAATCGGTTGGAGAACCGATGGTTCTGGAGACAGACTTGAGTATTGGCTTGGGAATCAATGGCTGGAGGTCGTTTAGAGAACCAAGGGTCTTGATGCTGGCCTGAAAACCAATGTTCATGGGATTGGCCTGAGAACCGATGTTCACAAGATGGGCTTGGGAACCGATGTTAACAGGATCGGCCTGGGAACCGATGGTTTGGAGTATTGGCCTGGGAGCCGATGGTTTGGAGTACAGGCCTGTTCTGCAGAACAGGACAGCAGATAATCCTAATGGAGCACTGGAGCTGGATTCTTATGAGCAGAATTAGTAAGCAGCAGGTGGGTATGCTGATCTGCAGGGGAAGCAGCAAGCACTGGTAACCTTACAGGGAAACAGGTAACAGAACTGGAGCCTAAACTAAAGCTTCAGGAAGCGATGAGTTTTTCAAGGCACTGGAGGATTCTGGAGCCCCCTAATATCCCACAAGTGGCAGATGATTGGACGTCCAGGCACATGACTGTAGCAGGATACAGGATTGAACCAAGGATTACACAGAGCAATAGTTTGAGGTAGGCAACTGATTGTCTCCAGCATAATGGTGCCCAGTATGCAGACAAACAGTTAGCAGTTAGTCTATGATTACTGCAGCAATCAGGAGTTCCCACTTGTGCACAATCAGCGAGGAATATGATGATTCAGTCCCAGCAGCTATGGTCCCCAAAACAACGCTGTGATACATACATGAAATAAGTCAGGTTCGTGACACAAACCTTCTGTTTTAATTAATGCTGAATGATGTATTTGTGTAAGTTAATGGTCAATCTCCTGTATCATATTGGGGGGAGTCAGGGCAGCCGAGAGGGGGGGGGGGGAGCGGGTACTAATTACCTGGGCCCAGGCTTGCTGGAGGGGCCCCGCAGGTAACCTGGTCCGACCCCTCCCTTCCCCCTCCATCCCTCCCGGGTAGCAACAGCAGCACACACTTCTACAGCATGTGCTGTGCTGACAGCAGGCTCAGCATGAGTGTCTCACTGACAGCGTGAGAGGTCATGCTGAGCCTGCTGTCAGCACAGTACATGCTGTAGGTGTGTGCTCCTCCTGAGATGACAGTTTTTATAGTTTTCTTTCACCCTCCTCTAAAAATGTTGGGATGTGGCCTAAGTGTGGGAGGTGCCCACACTTAGACCACGCCCCCAAAATTTTACCGGGGCCCATCATTCCTCTCGGCTGCCCTGGGAAGAGTGGTGACAGTTGACCCCCTGGGAGACCTGATCCCTCGTTACAATCTTGCACTAGAAGAAGTGATTATTGAATTTTGTGATTTTCCGAAAAGGAAAGAACAGAGACAAGCAACTCAACAACATTTGGACTGACTAGTGTCAGTTGTACACAGTGGCGACTCCTGCCTTTAGGCTTAAAGGGGGCTGCAATTTCCTGGGTACTGCTCATTGCAAACAGTCATTCATTATTTGCAGGTTATTAGTTTGATTTGCGCTGTACAAGTGTTTGTACGCAATTACTGTAATTAAATTATGTACTCATATGCACATAAACACAGGTACAGACTTTTATAAATACACACTTTTAATAACTTTAATATTAATTAAAGTATACTCTTAATAAAGATCTACACACAAATATTATTAAAATAAAATAAACTTCCATGCACCTCTCTTGCAATGCATACCTTCCTTCAGCTGCATCACACTGACTCACTGAAGTCTGGGCATGCTCACTGCATAGGATTTGCTTCTGCTGGGCTGCACAGGCAGCAGCCCATAGAAGCACTGTAGCTCTGGAGATGTGCACAGAATGGTTTCCTGCTAGAAAGCTATGGCTGTCATCGCTCCATGTACTGGCAGCCCAAGAAGGGGAGGAGTTTCTAGCTCTGTGGCTCTGTGTATGATGAGCAGTAGCAGCTTCCAATAGTAGGAATCTACTACATGCTGAACGCCTCCCCACAGGGTTGGGCTGTTGCTATGTCTGCAATGCTGCTTCATGGAGCCTGGTGAGAGAAGGTTACCAGCGTGTCAGACAGCCAGCAAGCACCAGCGCTCCGGAGGTGGGGGGGGGGGGGGGCAGGGAAAAGCACCGGAGCTCAGGTAATGTCTGTCTGTGTCTCTGGTGTTGGGATTTTGACTGGAGGGGCTGCAGCCCTGCAGCCCTAGAGCAGGAGCCTCCTCTGGTTGTACACATGTTTTGCGCAATATTTAATTTTCTTTTCTAGGAACTTTTTTGTCTGCATTATAATTTATCTGGAGATGATAGATATTCACGGAAAATAGATGTGACCCTCACCAGCCCTCTCTCTTTCCTATATTCTCTCTCCTTTAAGGGGCCTTTCTTTCTCACTATCCCTCTCTTTTCCTGACCACCCCTCTCACCTCTCTTTCCCCAGCACCACTTCTTCTGCCTCCCTAACTGGCATTGTAGGGACAGAAGCACAGGGAGGGGGGGTTCGCCAAATCCCAGTATGCAGGGGAGGCCTGCTAGCACTTGTAGTTCACCTGTATAAAGCAACGTGATGTATGATTGTTTTAACCCCATTAGGCTGGCGTCCAATGGCCAGGGACGCTGGTGACAGCCCCGGATTCAGCCACGGTGCTCATGATACGGCCGGGGACCTTATGTAATAAGTTTCCCCTGGCTGTGGCATGACACCGCAGGCTATGGGGAGCACGGTGCTGGTTTCAAAATATGGGGGACCCCCAGATTTTTTGTCCCCCAGATTTTTGGAACCAGGACCGGTCCAAGAGTCCGGGGATGGTTTCGGAAATACGGGGAACCCCTACACTTTTTGTCTCCCCATATTTTTGGAACCAGGTCCGGTTCAAAGAGCCCGGGGCTGGTTATGGTCAAGAGGGGGGACCTCACCACCAGCAGCAGAACACAACTTGGGACAGAGGCTTCTCGCAGCCGATACAGACCCTGTTGCTTTGCCTGAAATGCAACTATGATACACGCTGATTGAGTGCCCTGGTGATTTGAACTACCCCTGTGAGACGTGCCGCACCTGCTGACTTTCACCCTGCTTACCCCGCAACACGAACTCTACAGACAGCTGAGTGCGATACTCTTGCTTGCCCCATATCATCTTCTGTGGATGACAGGCATGGTGCAAACATGGGGAAAAGGGGAATAGGGTGGTTTTACCTATGCACTAATACCCACCAATAGTTGT
Source organism: Crinia signifera (assembly GCF_055691185.1). Classification (NCBI taxonomy): domain Eukaryota; kingdom Metazoa; phylum Chordata; class Amphibia; order Anura; family Myobatrachidae; genus Crinia; species Crinia signifera. The sequence goes on from NC_139217.1 coordinate 58,327,841, forward strand.
TTTATAGATAAATATCATCAATAAAGTATCCACGTTTTTTGTAAATGGATGTGCCTCAGCACAGAGATAAACTGTGTGGAGGTGCTCCCCAGAGAGTAAGGTAAAGTCAGAACAGAGAAAAGCAAAGTACTCTCTTTGTTTGGGGGCACACTTTTGTTAAAACTTAACGTTTAATTATTAATCATTAAAAAGGTAATTTTTTCATGATATCGGACATACATAAAACATAATAGAGTATATTCGCTAACTCACCCACAGCATAGAGGTGTCCTCTAGTAATTTCCTTACCATTACCGCAAAAATATAACAGTCTCGCTTTATTGATATTAATCAAACCAGGGAATGTGACCAACAATATTAGTCAAACCCTGGGTAGGCAGACAATATTGTTTATATAAGGCGGGGATTTTGAACAAGGAACCCTTCTTTTATGTATATATGTTACGTGTGTCATGTATGTCCGATATCATGAAAAAATTACCTTTTTAATGATTAATAATTAAACGTTAAGTTTTAACAAAAGTGTGCCCCCAAACAAAGAGAGTACTTTGCTTTTCTCTGTGGAGACAGGCATGGACCAGTAATTGTAAAGGCTGCCACCCATCCACGCCGCATATGTTATTTAAGCCACGGACATCTTACCATCTATGAGCATACTAACGGCTACCAACAGTGCACTGACTCTAAGCCGGACATTGTCGGGACCTGAAGATAGAGTAACAGTGCTCCCACTATAAACTCTATAGTTGAAGTTCCGGCTTCTACAATTATCCATTGAGCTTTAACTATTCTGCCTTGAAGAAGGATCGTATAAGGATTTAAGCTTCATATGGGGAATTGAATCACTATACTAAAGACCTATCACCTTACATTAGCCTTCAGCAGTGGCTGTTTTATTATACATTATTTGATGTTTTATTAATGTGTTATACCCCCGGGAGGATATCATTTAAATATTATTCTGTATTTGTTTTTTTTTCCGTGTGTATTTATTGTTCTACTTTTATATTGATATAAAGGAACATATTATTATTGGTTGCGTATTTCTGGCGCCCACCTTAGATGAGCATTTGAAACATCAGGTATTCTGCTCTGGGAACCAGGAAAAGTGCATTGGCCTACCGGGAATCTTCCCTGTAAGGTCTATGGTCAATCTGCCCCTGGTTATCACTGCATACTGTACTGTACTGTACACTGTACTGTACATCTCTGTATACTGCACATCAGTGCATACTGTACTCTTCATCACTGATACTGTACATCACTACACACTTTACTGTACATCACTGTATACTGTACTGTACATCTCTGTATACTGCACATCAGTGCATACTGTACTCTTCATCACTGATACTGTACATCACTGTATACTGTACATCACTGCACACGTTATTGTACATCACTGCATACTGTACATCACTGCATACTGTACTCTTCATCACTGATACTGTACATCACTGTATACTGTACATCACTGCACATGTTATTGTACATCACTGCATACTGTACATCACTGCATACTGTACTCTTCATCACTGATACTGTACATCATTGTTTACTGTACATCACTGCACACTTTACTGTACATCACTGTATACTGTACATCAATATATACTGTACTGTACATCACTGTATACTGTACTCTTCATCACTGATACTGTACATCACTACACACTTTACTGTACATCACTGTATACTGTACTGTACATCTCTGTATACTGCACATCAGTGCATACTGTACTCTTCATCACTGATACTGTACATCACTGTATACTGTACATCACTGCACACGTTATTGTACATCACTGCATACTGTACATCACTGCATACTGTACTCTTCATCACTGTATACTGTACTGTACATCTCTGTATACTGCACATCAGTGCATACTGTACTCTTCATCACTGATACTGTACATCACTGTATACTGTACATCACTGCACACGTTATTGTACATCACTGCATACTGTACATCACTGCATACTGTACTCTTCATCACTGATACTGTACATCACTGTATACTGTACATCAATGCATACTGTCCTGTACATCACTGTCACGTGTATTAGTCATAGAGTTGACAAGAGGAAGGTCGACATGCATTAAGTTTGACATGTCTGAAGGTCAACATGGGGTAGGTCGACAGGGTCATTAGGTTAACACAAGCATTAGGTCAACATGGGCAAGGTCGACAGTTAAAAAGTCGACAAGGGGTTTTTCACTTTTTTTATCCCGAATGTCGACACAGTCGACATGGACACTAAAAAAAAGTGCACCCCATCCCCTGCGCTTGCCATGCTTTGGGCAAATATTTTATTCTCCAACTGCACCCTAGTGGATGGTAGGGCATGAAATACCACCTGTCGGCACATGTCGGCTCAAAAAAGTGAAAATACCATGTCGAACTTTTGACTGTCGACCTAGCCCATGTGTCGACCTAATGACCATGTCGACCTTCCTCTTGTTAACCTAGTGATCGTATACCCCACTGTCACTATATACTGTACCAGTGGCGGATTCAGGGGGGGGGGCACCTGGGCACGTGCCCCCCCTGTCATTTCATTGTAGCTGAGGACCAGGGCTTTCCAACGAGCCCAGCCCCGTGTCTCTAGCCCCCTGGGAACCGGAGATATCCCCTGGCAAAGCTGTAACATTTTTCCCTCATAGGATAATATGGGACCCGTCAATTCCGACCCCCACCCAGTTCTGACGGCTGCCAGTCCCCCCCCTGGCATCACAGAAGCTTGTGGCTCATTCAATTCCAAATCGCTGGGCCTTCAATATGATACCAGGCTGGTCAATCGGTTCCAGAGATATTGCGTGTAAACCAATTTTTTTTATTTTTGAAATGTAATTTCATGGCTGTTCATGTTCTTTGAGGGCAGATTACTCTGGAACCAAACATTACAGTTTCACTGGACCAAAATCATTCAAAACCCACTCAAAAGTTCTTCAATATGATACTTGTCTCATGTAAATGGGTCAGTTGGTTCCGAAGATATAGCCGGTTAAATGAGATAACTGGTTAAAGGGGGAGGGGTGGTTTTCTCTCCCGCTTACACCAGAATATGCAGGGACTAGGCTGGTGTAAAAGGGGCCAACCCGGGAATGTATTTTCTGGTGTGAAAGGGGTATTATTTCAAATAGCCGGGACCTGAATACAGCCAGACTCTGCCACTGTCAGTGGCTATCACTTCTGCCTGCGGCTGTCCCCCATTTACTGCGAGCATGTATTCCCCCTTGGCAATAAGCATGTAATCCCACAAGGCAACGAGCATGGAACCTCTGGCAATGAGCATGGAACCCTTGGCAATGAGCATGTAGATAAGCAGCACTTATGTAGCATAATTTTTAATAGGCATTATGGTGTTTGGCATAATACATAATGGACATAATGGCGTGTAACTTAACGTCTAATGGACATTATGGTGTAAATGTTTAATGCACGCCTTTGTTGGAAATGTCCATGTTTATGAAGCGTATTGTGAATTTTGGCTTAATCCATGTGGCATTATGTGAATTCTGGCTCAATCCGTGTTGCATTATGTGAATTTTGACACAATCCATGTGGCATTATGTGAATTTTGGCTCAATCCGTGTGTTATTGTGTGAATTTTGGCTCAATCCATGTGGCATTATGTGAATTTTGACTCAATCCATGTGGCATTATTTCAATTTGGCTCAATCCCTGTGGCATTATGTGAATTTTGGCTCAATCCATTTGTCATCATGTGTAAGTATAATGGGGTCTAGTATTTTGTTGCATAATGTGTAGAAGTTGTATATGGTGTTGTACACTACACTCAAGGACACACACCCTTTTCCGGAGCACGCCTTTGGCGCGCGCACAACTACATCCTTCAATTTTGTCGCCATGGTCGGCCTGTGTACTTTAAATGCCAGGGCCTATTTTTAATCCCATTCTCTCTCTCTGCCGCTCTCTTAGCATGTACACTGGCACCACTAACACCGCCCCTCCCCCACCTAAACCCTCTTTAATCATGGTGCCCCCCCTGTCATTTTATCCTGGATCCGCCCCTGTACTGTACTATACTTTTTATTACTGTATACTGTACATTGCTGTCTAATGTACTTTACAATATACTGTATACTTTATGCATCATTTCTGGATCTTGCGTCTGGTTAGTGTTCAATGTGTCAAACGCTTTTTGCAAACCGATTCCTTTAAAAAACTCTGACATTATATAAGATGCTATAAGAGCGCTGTCTTGTAGACATAAAAAGCCATATAACCATAGTGGCAACAGAGAGGTGACACAAGTTAAAGCTTCCTACTGCAGGGGGATCTCATCTTAAAAGCAAATGAACCCAGATCTCCTTGCATGGTGCCCACTTTGAAGTGTTCCTGCAAAAATATTTTCTTTCATACCTCCTAGCTATTTGCTCTTTGAAGAGAGTCTTCGGAAATAATTTATTTTGTGACATTACGCCATTCACTTTCACAGAAACTTGTGTTGTATTTATTCTCCTTCTTTGAACTCTATTTGTGACCATTATAACATTGTAAAAAAATAAAATAAAATAATTACAAGAATAAGTGCTATTAAATCCGATTTCCTGATGTCTGATTATGAACATTTCGAGCAGTGCTCTGTGGGGTTCTGCATCTCATGCTCCGTTTAAATGCACAGAACAATCCATTTATTTTATCGCGCATTCTGTGTGGCGATGGCGGCTCTGTTATGTAGTTTGGGCTGCAACTATGCAATGTAATTATTCTCTCTGTGTGTAATTGCTCTTTTTGTGAAGAGACAATTTACACAGGTGGTGAAAAAGAGCATTATTCTTATTGGCCAAACAAATGGTTTCAATGGTAGAAGCACAAAACTACAGGGGTTATTAATATTAATTCAAAGTAAAAACATAGTAGATGAAGTAAAAGTATCTCATTTTTAATTTTTAGTAGGAAATTGAGGGGGTTATTCAGACCTGATTGCGCGGCCAGATGATTATCGAATGACTGGGCATGCGTATGGCTCGCAGTATGCATGCACGATGCCATCTTGCGATAAAATCCAGCGTCTTTTTTTTTTAATCGATGACGGTATGCAAGTTGATTGACAGGAAGCCGGCGGTATAAAAGGATCCCTGTAAAAAAGCCTGGGTCCAGTGACCTGGCCTTTCAACCTTGATAGCTTGTAGGGTTGGACACGACAAGGAACCTGGTTATAGGGCAGTGTAAACAGGTAACAACTGTCATTCGACTCGGGTCCTTTTTAAAACCCAAGGAGAGCCGGCTCACTAGTGCTTGGAGATGATGAAATTGCCAAGAACCAGCAGAGGAGATAACACTTCACATGTACAGGATGCAGTGTGATCAGAGCCTATACTGGGTCCAACTCAGCTTGGAACCATGGGGCAGATGTATTAAGCTTTAACAAGATATAAATCCAAGGGTGATAAGGAGAGATAAACATCCAGCCAATCACCTGCTAACTGCCATGTTACAGGCTGTGTTTGAAAAATGTCAGTAAGGAGCTGATTGGCTAGACGTTTATCTCTCATTGGGGCCACATGTATCATGGAGAGTGATAAACAACCAGCCAATCAGCTCCTACCTGTCATTTTTCAAAACCAGACTATAACATGACAGGTAGGAGCTGATTGGCTGGCAGTTTATCACTCTTCATTTTATCACTTTGTGAAGATTGATACATCTGGCCCATTATCACCCTTGCTATTATCTCTTGTTAAGGCTTAATACATCTGCCCCCATGTTCCAAGTTCTAAGTCAGACCCAGGGTTTTGGTCAAAAAGAGATATATTTCCATTTTTCAAATATTCTCCTCCTTTCATAAATACCCCTTTCACACTAAAATCCCGGAACCAACCCAGGTTGGAACCGACATGGTTCCAACCCGGGTCAGACCTCCGTCACAGGTTTTTCCAGGGTGCATTGTTATCCATACTGCTGGCACTTTGAGATGACATCTGAAGAGCTGGGGGTCCGACCCTTCCATTGATCTAAATGGGACCCGGATACTGCTCCTTAACACAGGACTTTCCTGTGATCAGGAATGCCAATGCAGCATAAGCAAAACCAATGGGAAGGGATCCAATTTAAAAAAAAAAATTTGATCTGTAAATAAAATTCTCTATGTACAGTACTGTAAATGTAATTTTTACAGTACCTTTTTTTTCCAAAGGAAACGTATATTAGAGGCTGTAGTGGGGGAAAGTTCCCGACAACCAATGTGAGGAAGAGGTTTTGCAAACAAATAAGCTTTATTTCCAGCTGGAATGCCTAAAATTACGATATAAAGGGTGAGATTTAATAGGATGAGAGATTCAGAAAGTGAGAGATTTTGGAAGAAATCTCGAGTTTTTTTAAAGCAGCAATCATTTACACTGCAAGATCAGTTTGATTTTAAAGTGTAAATGATTGCCGCTTTAAAAAAACCCTGGAGATTTCATCCCAAATCTCTCACTTTCTGAATCTCTCATCCTATTAAATCTCACCCAAAGTATCTATAAAAAGCCATTTAACTTCAAAATGGAGGTTAAGACCCCCCCCACCCCCACCACCCCCTGGGTTCAATGTGTTAAAATCAGAAATACATTTATTTTCTTCCTGTGCTAAATTGGTTGCAAGATTTCTATTTATGATGTTGGTTGATACTCTTTAGATGACCTTTCCATTTGACCTTTTATATATCCTATTAATTTATTGTGTCAAACTAATGTGCCATGTTTCAGTAATTTTATTGGGTCATTATTTATTTCATTTTGAGGGAAATTTTTGGCCTATCTCTATATGGTCATCCACCTATCTAACCACCTAAAAAACGGAACCATATTCATTTAGGCTGTTATGAAGGAGGGAGCTGTCATGGATTACTGCTTCCGTTGGAAGTGCAAAACCCAGAAATGGGGCATCTGATTTGAAGTGCCACACATTACCGGAAGTTCGGACCAGAAGTAAGGTCTAGTAAGCACAGATGTACGGGGGCAGGATGGCAGATGATTGGAGATTGGCCATCATACCTGTCAAATGTGGACTCTGGTTGGAGGACAGAAGTACTTATACCGCAGACTTGTTAACGTGAAACACTCTCCTTGATAAAGACCACAGTGGTGGTTGAAAGGGCGTTTGGAGCAGAGACTGTGGTGTTTTGTATGGATCTGGACTTTTGACCTTCACTCCTGATGCTGACAGTGAGGGTGCCGGATGACTGCCCAACAATTGGGATCCGTACAGTCAGTATACCGATGTTGGAATCCCGACTGCCGGTGGTCCGACAGGGGGATCCCGACTGACAGGGGCTATTCTCCCTTGTGGAGGTCAGCAAGGGGCTTCTATGTCCTCGCCCCCCTGTTGGATCACCGGCACTCGGGATTCCGATGTCAGTGCACTGACTGACGGAATCCTGATTGTCGGGCAGTCATACCACACTCGACGGCGAATCTTGGGTTGTATCACCGTTATGTTAGGCGAGATTGAGAACTGAAGCTACTCCAGTTCTCCCACCTCTATGGTAATTGTCCACATTCCCTACACTCCCCAGCCTCATTGTTTTCATCCTATGTGTTTTTTATTAAATGGTATTATACTATAGACTACTTTTCCTCATTTTTTGGGTTCACCTTGAGCAACCATTTGCCCACATATCCTGGGTATGATCTCCAGACAGGACCCCTTATAACATATGGTTGTTTTCTGCGGTTATGTGAGGCGGAGAATAGGATCCATTCCTCTTCTAGGAGGAAAGTGCGGTATTCATTAAGTGTTTTTATACCACCTAGATGTTCTGACTGTGCGGTCGAAGAAGAGGGTCGTCTTATAACCACACAAGGATGTACAGTTATTGTTAAAGTGACAGTGAAGGGAACACTCTCACACACTGTCTCTTTGCATTATTTTATATGGTGCGGGGTCACCACTTTGGGTGCAGCGACCATAGGCAGCTTTTGCGCACTTTGCAGATTTTCTCTATCCTTCTGCAACCTAATTGTTGCACTTATCTGATTGGCTAGTGAAGATGCCATGTTTATTTTTTATTAACAGTTAGTTATATAGCACACACATATTCCGCAGCGCAATACAGAGTATAGTTGAACACTCACATCAGTCCCTGCCCCAGTGGAGTTTACAATCTATATTCCCTACCACATGTACACGCACACAGACATTCTAGGGTTAATTTTGTTGGAAGCCAATTGACCTACCAGTATATTTTTGGATTGTGGGAGGAAACTGGAGTACCCAGAGGAAACCCACACAAGCACGGGGAGAATATACAAACTCTGCACAGTTAGGGCCAAGGTGGGTATTGAACCCATGACCTCAGTGCTGTGATGCAGTAATGCTAACCACTACACCATCCGTGATGCCCATGTTGTACCACAGTTCCATGTGCATTGGTGGCAGTCTAAGCACACTTAAATGAAAAAACTGAAATATCATAAGCAGCGGTGGCTCTTACCTCTGAGTAGGGGGCCTGTCGTGGAACGCAGTAGCTTCTTTGGTCATGTGCATGCGCCGGCCCCCAGCTTCTATGGGCTGCTTTTGCAGCAGCTCCCAGAGGCATATTCCGGGTCCCAGGTCCGGCGCATTTGCAGTATCGTCCTCGTACTTTGCATGCACGGAACCCGTTTTTTTATGTGCTGCCGATCAGCAGCCCATGTAGAGGCATCCTGGAGGGAGGGGACACCTCCCAATTGGACTGCCTTGGGTGACTGGCAGGTCGGACTTCCAACAGGAAGTAACTGCCAGTCAGAGTGAAGCCAGAGCAGTCTCACAGACTGCATCTGGGTTCACTTAGGCAGGGAACAATGGCAGATTTTAACTGGTTTTTACCTTAGGTAAAAAACTGTGAATGATCATAAAATAATTTATAGCTGTGTCTCAATTTTTTTGACTTTTCATAAACAAACCCCAGAATATTATCAATCAACACCCAACAATGAATTCATTCATGAAATTATAAAAAATACATTACTGTACAAACCAAAATAGCAATTACCCTGTATTATCGGGGCCTTAGTAATGTATGTGATTTATTATTTATCATACACTGTGTATATATATATATATATATATATATATATATATATATATATATATAATTTTATATCATTTGTAAAGTTCCTGAAAATATTTATTTGTGCCCTTTATGGTCTAAAAAGAATGACTAATTTTTTTCTTAAAGTGAATTTAAAACCGTTTGTGTTTATTTTTTTAAAGCCCAATTCCAGGACTCAGCTTACTTTGCATAACAGGCAGATTTCCTACTCCACTTATCTTACAGTAATTTCATTACTTTTCCATTTTTTGTGCCTGAAGAAGGCATTTTGCTACTACAAAGTAATGACTGCGTGATACGTTCAGTTCAGAACTAAAATATATTGCTAGGATATTTTATTTTACTGAATTAAATGAGCTTCATCATCTGCCTTCAGAATTCTGTGATGTTTGCAGCAGTCAGCTTGAGTTAATGATGAAATTCCCCGACTCTTGCTGCTATAGTGGATGCTGAATCTGATATTCTCCCAATTGCTTCCAATCAAATTAAGCTGTTCCACTGTATATCATTTCTCCAGGCATTACCAGAGCGAGCTGAATTTTTATATTTTTAATGGGTGCACTCACAAGGACACTCAGCTTGTCCTTGCTTGCGGACCTGACCAACAATCGTCTTTCAGAGGATTTTGCCTGGGAAATAATATCATCAAGCTTCAACTTTCATTGAATTTTGATATACAGACATACGTCAATAAGATTTTGTAAATAGGGTAATATATTTTAAATCAGTAGCATTTAGTATGTAAAAGGTTGATCTCCCTATCCCTTTATTTATGTACATTGGAGATTTAACCGTGATCTACAACCCTAGAGAAAGCAGTCATTAACCCTTTTAGTGCCAAAGTCGCTGTGAGTGATCCTCAAAATATTCGCTTAAATTGCCAGCGTTTCTCACAGCGGCTGTTTTTTTTAGTATATATAAATACAGCCAAGTAGATAAATATTGCACCCAAAAAAAGACCAAGTCGCTTTGATGCCGCGGTGGCATTTTTAACGGATATTTTGAGGATCTTTCACAGTACCGTTTGCACTCTAAGGCAGGGGTGGGAAATCCTTCGGGGGCCATTTATAAAAAATTCTCTTTTTCCCAAAATACTGGTGACAAAATGAGTTGGAGTCCCCCATATTTTGTATATCAGCACTGGGCCCAAACAGCCATCAGGGTAATGGAACAACCATGGGACGCTATTTATGCAAGGTCCCGCACCCAAAGCATCAACCTGTGGCTGATCAGCCCGAGTCAGGACACTGGGGGAGTGGGGACCACCCAATAAAGGGTTCCCCCCTCCAGGGGAACCGCCCATGTTAAACTTTAACATATGGCGGAAACTATAGTTACTATAGTAAGTTTAGTAAGTTTTTCTGGGGCTGTCCTGCATCCCACCATTCTGATATCCTGTCATAGTCCTAGGGGGCATGGCCAGCAGCTCACAGCGTGATGGCCATGCGACCACAGCGGCCAAAACAGTCCCCGTGGCCACGAGGCCAAGCACTTAGAATTCAGGCGCACACCTCCGGTGCACACAGTCGTCCCTCCTTAATTCTGGGCAAATCTGGGAGGTATGCATTGTGTAATGTGTACCCACATCTCACAGAGTGTCCAGTCACTCACAAAATTAACCCCTTACATGCTTTTGTAACTTATATTAATATTCTGATACCGGGACCAGAGAAAAAAAACATTTTGTATGCAGGTACAGTCGCATTACACACAGAACATAGGCATGCTGCATATCATTTTAATCAGCAGCAGCTGTTTGTGCATCCTATGTGCATCTCATATTGAAAAATGTTCAACAATGACATGTCAACCTTTTTGTATATCAACTTTTTCCTTGTGTTGACCTGTTTGCAGTGTGCATGTCAACTTTTTGGGGTCAACCTAGAAATAGTTTACCTACACATTGTTCATCTGCTATACCACACCCCCTGTATTGCCAATGCAAAAAGGCTTGTTTTGTAATTTTAGGTACTGGGTATGCGCGAGTCAATAAGGTTGTGCATGACCAATATGCACGTTCCCTGATAGTGCATACTGTGATTATTTACAGCAGCTCATGATTTCTCCTGCCTTCGGTAATAAAAGTCAGTCTGAATGGACTTTTACTGTATTACAGCTGCCGAAAAGGGGGCGGGCACAAACGTCATGTGACATCAGATGTCCTGCCACGAGGAGGAATCGGGCCGCCTGCATTTCCAGGGGAATGTCCAGCGTTTTTATAGGGACACCCATTAAATGTTGGCCGTTCCCCTGATGCCTGACCCGGGACAGTTCACGTTTCCCAGGTCACCTAACATGGACACAGGTGTAGCCATAACTCATTTGTACATTTTAAAAGATTCTCAAGAGGGGCTAATTATTTCACTTGTGGTGTTGTGAGGAGACCTGGAAAATATGAACTGTTTCAGGTCCTGAGGATGGAGTTTGTGAATCACTGGTATGATGGGATCCTTACGTTTTGCCATCAGTCAGAATGTTATTGTAAATGCACAAACGACTCAAAACATTCTTGCCCTTCAGAGCAGTAATATTATTACAAGGCTGTTGAATTACAGTAGCATCATACAGATTACAGGGTGATACAAAGCATTAATATGTTTACTGAGCTACATAATAAAATGCAATATCAATTTATGTTTGTTTTTTGTTTGTTTCTTAGTCCATATGGACATACCCAGCACATACCCAGGATCAGGGCCACTGAGAGGCATACCAGGCCCCGGTAAAATTTTGGGGGTGTGCCCTAATCACGGGGGCTTGGTCACCTACCGTGATTAGGCCATGCCCCCAAAATATTTAGGGGGTGAAAAAAACAGTCTACAGTTGAGGGGGATTGTTGGTATTGTCTCCCCCCCCCCCCCCCCCTCAGTAGCAGCACACACCTACAGCATGTTCTGTGCTGACAGCAAGCTCACTCTGTCAGTGAGACGCTCATGCTGAGTCTACTGTCAGCACACCACATGCTGTATGTGTGTGTGTGCTGCCGACTTGGAGGGATGGAGGAGGGTAGAGACTAGTTCCCATGCAGTATTGGTTACAGGATGTGACGTTCAGTGAGGGCGGAAGTTGTTAGATGCCCTCACAACGTTTTTTAATTTATGTGTAATTCATGTAGGTCTCGGTTATTTTGTTTTATTTTTGCAGCATTGTACCCTCGCGGGTTCGCTACACTCGCACGCTTCGGGCACGGTGGCTCGCTTCGCTCGCCACAGATTTATATTCCCCCTCCAGGTATACGTGGACCCAGGGCATGATGGGAAAATTACCAAAACTGCATGGGATCTAGACACTACCGATGGGGGAGGAAGGGGTTGGACCAGGGCCCCCGTCAGGCCCCTCCAGCAAGCCCGGGCCCAGGTAAATAGTACCCCACCCTCTCTGCAGCCCTGCCCAGGACTTGTTTTCAAAGTCACAGCATGTCAGTCATTTGGGGTGAAGATAAGAACTGTTTTACAGGACATTTCATCCCACTGGGTACACGTACTGGGGCCAGGGTCCAGGGCCGTCTTTCCCATTGGGCACGATGGGCACATGCCCAGGGTCCCTAGGACCTAGGGGCCCAACCCAATGGGATAGACGTGGGGGTCTGGGCTGTGGGGTTCAGGCGCATACCCTTAGGTTCCGGACGGCTGGCTCGCCGGTCTTCCGGCAGCATGACCCATGAGGGGGAGTTGCTGGCCAAGACTACAATTCCCTAGGTGCCCTGCGGGGGGACTCAGCACCTACTGATGAGCAACCCTCCTGCTATCACGTGCAGCTGGGAGAAAGTCAAGGTAGGAATTTGCGGGGGGGATGCCGCCGCGGGGAGGCTGCTGCGGGGTTCCTCCCGGCAAACTACTTCACAGGGAGTGAAGGCTGCCAGGGGGGGGGTGTTTTCCTGGCAAACTAATTCACAGGGGGGGAAGGCTGCCGGGGGAGGCTGCAGGCGGGGTCCTCCCGGCAAACTAATTAATGGAGGGGGGGCAGTGAATAAGTTTGCCCGGGGGGCCCTCACTAATATTAAGACGGACCTGGCAGGGTCTGCATCTTGCAATTCCCGATTTTCTTTCCCAGCAAAGGAGTTCCGGCAGTCACTGTGAGAGAACTTATTCTCAGTCAGATGGGCAATTCTCATTCTAGACCTATTTTATCCTGTGTTAGTTTGTATTGTGGTGTTATCAGTACTAGAATTTCATTTGCTATTGTAAGTTGTTTAGAGAGGGGTTAATGAAAAGCATTTATTTACAAGGGTGGTAACAAATGTGTGACTTCCTCGTAATTCTCCCAAGCACCTGTTTCCATGACTATGTGCTGCATCGAGAGCCCACTTTTCTGCAAGGAAACATTGTCTGTGCCCCCTCACAATATTAATCACTACCAATGAATTCATGCATCACTTCTGCTGCTAACGTCTGATTAAATGGCGTTCTAGACTCATTTATAGCACTGAGGCTGCATGCAGAACGATAGGACAGCTCAGCCAACGTGCTGCAGAAGCTGTATGAAGTGCAGAGGTCAGACTCGTTTCACCCACAGTGTACAGTACTTCCACTGTAAGGACGACCTCAGATGCCCCCTGTAAGATAAAGGGCAAAGATTGCAAATGATTCAAGTAGATGAAAAGATTCTGATGGAAAAGTAAGGCAATGCTAGTGTGGCGTTCGGTTCCTGTGCAATAATGTGTTCCCCTCATAAGCAGGATTATGTTTTGTTCATAATAAAACACCATGATTGTTCCAGAAACATTAATACAAATTTCCGACACAACGAAGCCGCACACCGGGAGAGTAAGTCATTAAAACCGCACGGTAGGCTCTACATTTAAATAATAAAGACCAAAAATATAATAGCACGGTGAAAATAAATCAATACAACAAACCAACCTACTTATCTTGCAAGCAGCATGAGTTCAAAGGAATTATAGAAATGTTATTGCGATATTTTAGTAAAGTCACCAGTGTCTAATATGTACTGACCAGAGTAAGCTTCAACAGGAAGTTCAAAGCAGCCTTTAGCACGTATTGTATGAAGTCCTCTTACCCGACCGTGGAAGGGTCCTAGCGATAACAGTGTAACTTGGGTGATTAAACCTGTCATGGGGTTAAGCTTAGAGTGCAATCATGGGTTTAGCCATAGAGGGTATAGGGGTGCCTTTGCTGTGAGGTCGGGAGACTTAGGTGTCCACAGAAGTGGTGCAAAGAGTGGGGGTAGGTGTTACTAATAACGTGGGTCTAGGTTTGGTGGAGGGGACCAGTTGGACCAGCAGCTCTTCTCAATCCACACATGCTGTGGTGTGCTGGGCTGCCGTGTGGCCAATTTCTTTGTATTTTATTTAAAGGGTGCATTGCCACGCCTTCTGCTATTAGGTCATGCCCACTGAAAAGTACCTGGGCCCGGCCAAGCTCTCTACTGCCCTGGTCCCCAGACCTAGATTATATTGCCGTCTACTGTACCAAGTTCTTAGAAATGCCTGGTAAGTAATTGGGTCTGGCCTGTTGCCTGCCATGAAAAGGGGGCTCCTATAAATATCACCCATATAGGTGGTGGTCTCTGTCTTTACCTGACCTTACTCCTTTACACCGTCCCAAGCACAGCAGAGTAATCAGTGAGCCCGTCACCGTTAAGGCTTCCCCTTGATTACAATCCATCTTGCTATTAGGCAGATGTACTAAACCTTGGAGAGTGATGAAGTAGAAAGAAATAAAACAGCCTGTAACATGGCAGTATGAAGCTGACTAGCTTATTCTTTATCTCTCTGTACTTAGACTCTCTTTACAGCTTAGTACATCTGCCCCTATATATTATATCCATTTTATTATAGGTTATATTCATTATCATGTACATACTGTATTGTATCCATTTCACTATATACTATGGCCCTTATTCTGATCGGTGCGGCCGGATCCGATTATGCGGCCAGGACCGTGCGTGCGAAACCCCGCCTTCCATACGGATCGCCAACTCCGTCCGTACGTGGTAAGAAGCTGGCCGAACGGACCGCACGTGTATTTTACACGGAATACGCCTCCTCCATCTAAGGGAACCTCCCCCATCATTCGATGGTCGCAGACCATCGAATGCAGGACCGAGTGGTCCACCAGCTCCCGCAACCTCAGACCACACGGACATTTTTCCGTGCAAAAGCAGGGATCTGGGCGGGCAGCTGACATCCGGCGATGTCATATGTCCGCCCCCTACACGTGCGTCACGGCCGCATTACCATACGTACGCCCAGCGTTTGCATGGGAACGCCCATGAAACGCGGGGCGTATGCATATGGTAATGAGCCCAAATAGCCCTTCACGCCCCTCTCCACCCCCTGTTCGGAGTGTTCACATATCATGCGGGATTTGGCCGTACGCCCCGCTCGCACATGCGCAGAGACGTCTCTGCACATGCGCAGACACAAAACATCGGCGGGCCGAACGCACGCGGATATATCCGCACCGACCAGAATAAGGGCCTATGTTATTGTATATGACTAGTAAAATAATATACCATATGCCATTTACAAAAAAGTGGTTTTAATGAATTGCATGACCTATCCTACTATTAAACACCACAATATAGGGGTTAATCCTATTGTACGTGGAGGGTGAGAAGTGTCATTGACGCCAGGGGCGCCGGCTTACGTTTTTGCCGGTGGGTGCTCGTGGGTGCCCCCCAGTCCTGGATGGAGGTAGGCATGGGGTCCTGGCAGTGCAGCAGCAGGGTCCCAGCAGCAGATATGCCGTCAGCAGCAGGGTCCCTGCGGAAGATGGGAACTAGCAGCGGTATTAATACCGCTACTAGTTCCCATCTGCTGCAGGGACCCCCGCTGCTGACTGCATATCTGCTGCAGGGACCCCGCTGCGGCGCTGCCAGTATCCCTGACGGCGAGCAGCGGGTGAGCATCCTGCAGTGGCCCGTGGGTGCTCACTTTCCATGGGTGCTCGGGCCCCGGAGCACCCACGGTTTCGTCACCTATGATTGACGCAGCATTTAAACGCCAGCAACAGCACTCGAACTTGCACCCTTCGCAGACTGGGAAGTGTTCAGCGCAGAGAAGTAACTCTGGGAGGCAATGGAGTTATCTGCTGCCGGGCTCCTGCTCCAAAGGGGGCACCTCTCCTCTCCTGCGAGTTTGATTCAGTCAATATTGCTTCTGTGGCTGACTCCCCCTCCCAGCATCATTTTTGCAAATGCCACACCCTGTATTAGAAGCCATGACCTACTGGAGACAGACACCTTACTGAATGAGCTATTTGGGGGTGGGCACCAATATTTATCTTGCCTCCAGGCAACTGGGACGAACTTACGCCACTGGTTCAGAGTCCTATCGGAAAGTGAGCATTTTGTGGGCCGCTGTAGAAAGTGGCCACTGCCTCAGAGGCAGAACTCTGGGAGGCAATGAAGTCATCTGCCGCCGGGCTCCTGTTCCCAAGGGGGCACCTCTCCTCCCCTGCAATTTTAAATTCATTAATTGAAAGCCATTGATATCACTTCTGAGTTCTGAAATATGTGTCGTCCCCCCCTCTCTCTCTCTCTTATATATATATATATATATATATATATATATATATATATATACTAGGTGATTCATCGCGCCCTACGGGCGCTCTTCACACCGTCGTAAGGGGCTGCGCCCCCTTAATTTGTGAACGTTTGTATATGAGAAATATGGTTAGAATTGTATGAAAGATGCCCTGTATTGCAACTTAGGTGTCCGCGAATCGCGGGAGGGGGGGGTCGCGGAGGGTGCCGCGAATTGCAGGAGGGGGGTCGCGGGGGGGTGCAGCGAATTGCAGGAGGGGGGGTGGATGCTGCGAATCGCGGGAGGGGAGGGATTGCAGAGAATCGCGGGAGGGGGGTCGCGGGGTGGGTTGCCGCAAATCGCGGGAGGGGGGTTACGGGGGCGGGGGTTGCGGCGAATCATGGTAGGGGGGGTCGCGGGGGATGTGCCGTGAATCACGGGAGGGGGGGTTACGGGGTGGGGTGCCGAGAATCGCGGGGGATGTGTGTGTGCCGTGAATCGCGGGAGTGGGGGTTGCGGGGGGGGTGGGGGGGTGTGACGCGAATCGCCACAAGAAAAAATCAACACAGAAAGGTCAACACATGTAAATGTTGACATAAGTGTGGCACTTCATTGGTGTCCATGTCGACACATGAGAATGAATATGAAAACATTCAAAAAATGAAAAAAAAAACTTCAAAAACTCATGTCAACCTTTTTCATTGTCGACCATAGCCATGTCAGTGTTTTCCATGTGCAATTTAATTCTGGAGCTGCCGCGAATCACGGTGGGTGCCGCGAATTGCGGGAGGGGGGGGTCGCGGGGTTGGGTGCCGCGAATCGCGGGAGGGCGGGGTTCACAGGGGTTCCGGTGGGGGGGTTGCCGCGAATTGCGGGAGGTGGGGGGTCACGGGGGGTGCCGCGAATCGCGGGAGGGGGGTTTGCGGGGGGTGTGACGCGAATCGCCACAAGAAAAACTCAACACAGAAAGGTCAACACATGTAAATGTTGACATAACTGTGCCACTTCATTGGTGTCCATGTTGACACATGACAATGAATATGAAAACATTAAAAAAATGAAATAAATCTTCAAAAACTCATGTCAACCTTTTTCATTGTCGACCATAGCCGTGCCAGTGTTTTGCATGTGCCATTTAATCCTGGGGCTGCCGCCAATCGCGGGGGGTGCCGCGAATTGCGGGAGGGGGGGTCGCGGGGGTGGGTGCCGCGAATCACGGGAGGGCGGGGTTCACAGGGGTTCCGGTGGGGGGTTGCCGCGAATTGCGGGAGGTGGGGGGTCACGGGGGGTGCCGCGAATCGCGGGAGGGGGGGTTGCGGGGGGTGTGACGCGAATCGCCACAAGAAAAAATCAACACAGAAAGGTCAACACATGTAAATGTTGACATAAGTGTGCCACTTCATTGGTGTCCATGTCGACACATGACAATGAATATGAAAAAATTAAAAAAATTAAAAATAAATCTTCAAAAACTCATGTCAACCTTTTTCATTGTCGACCATAGCCATGTCAGTGTTTTGCATGTGCCATTTAATCCTGGGGCTGCTGCGAATTGCGGGGGGGGGGGGGGGTGCCGCGAATCGCGGGAGGGGGGTCGCAGGGGGGGTGCCGCCAATCGTGCAAGGGGGGGGTCGCGGGGGGTCCTTTTTGCCGCGAATCGCGGGAGGGAGGTCGCGGGGGGGTGTTTTTTCCGCGAATCGGGGGGGGGGGGGTCACGGGGGAGGGTTTGCCGCGATTCGCGAGAAGGGGGGGTCGCGGGGTGGTGGTTATGCCGCGAATTGTGGGAGGGGTCGTGGGGGGGTTCTTTTTGCAGCGAATCGCGGGAGGGGGGGTCGCGGGGGTGTTTTTGCTGCGAATCGCGGTGGGGGGGTCGCGGGGGAGCGGGTATTTTTGCCGCAAATCGCGGGAGGAGGCGCGGGGGGGGGGTTTGCCGCAAATCGCGGGAGGGGGGCGCTCACCTGGTGGCTGTGGAGTAGCAGTGCTGGGCAACATGGGAAGGCAGTGGGTGTCTGGCACTGTCTGTGGGCTCACTGGGCTGGTTCTCTGTCACATACCTCCCAACATGACCCTCTCCAGGAGGGACACAATGCTCTGTTTCTAGACTTCCCCTTAATGTATGATTGCCATCACCTGTTTTAAACTGGTTAATTTCTCAGAAAGGTGTTCAGCACAGATGAAGGTAATCACACATTAAGAGGAAAGTCCAGGAACAGAGCGTTATAGACACAGACACCCACTTTGAGTGACAGATGTAGCCAAATATATAGGAGATACTGTATACAGGGGGGTGGGGGGGAGCAATACACATCTTGCCTCCGGGCAACTGGGACGAACTTACGCCACTGCACTGCCACAATAATCATTCCAGACAATAGGATTGACCCTGTTCGTTTTTGTATTTAACAGTAAAGTATCTCCATTATCTGGTATGAGCCTTTGAATAGGCACCTTGATCAATGCTACTGTTTATTGCCAGACATAAAGGCTATTAGTGATAAATAGTTTTTGTACATACTGTATTTTCAAGCAATTGACGTCTACTGTTATGAAAAGCCTATTTACTGATAAACAATATGAAAGGGAATGAAGGAATAAGAGGTCTATTTTTTTTATGGGTTTCCAATGACCCTTTTACACTACTATATTACATAAAACTTCTTCATAATACACACGCTGTTTTTTCAAGGTTCTTTTTCCTTTGATATAAATGCCATCATTTTCTCGGTTAAACAGTGTACGGAATGCATATTAGCCCTATTTCCCTTCGGGGGAGGGAGGAGTGGGGAGGGAGGAGGTAATCTCTCAGGTGGAGTTGTGCAATCCTAGGTCCTATATCCTAATTCAATGAGGCTGCAACAGATCTCCAAAAAACACTATTTGGACCAGTTGCGGGACAGGACCCTGTGTCTTTTGGGAGCAGACCGCTCAGGTATGGGGGGAGGGGGGGCAGTGGCGGCTATTTGACATCATCCACAGCCGCCGCAACCTGAAACATGGCCGGCCCTGCGTCATGGAGCAGCCAGTGATGTACGAGTTCTCGGCTCTAAGATTACTGCAGACATTGGGCCAGATTCTCTAAGCTTCAAAAGTGATAAAATGGAGAGTGATAAACAGCCAGCCAATCAGCTCCTATCTTACATTTTTTAAACACAGTCTGTGGCAGGTAGGAGCTGATTGGCTGGCTGTTTATCACTCTCCATGCTACCACTTTTGAAGCTTAGAGAATCTGGCCCATTGTGTGCAGAGGTCAATGGCTAAGTGTACGTTTATGTCTCAGTAAGAATAAGCAAATAGATTATAGAAAATTGAAGTGTTGAGCAATTACCGCTATCATGGATGCTGAAAAAGATCAGCTAAACAGTTTATCCAGGGTATGTAGCATGCTAGATTTTATTTATTTATATAAAGGGGGTTATGTATAAAAACTTTTTTAAGAGTATAAGTTAAGGTATTGAGATCACTAGGATTCTGGCTTTCCTTTTATAGCATGTACTAGAACACAGGTTATCAAAGTTGGTCCTCAGGACTACACACAGTGCATGTTTTGAAGGTCTCCTCACAGAATCAAGTAAAATAATATGCTCCACCTGTGGATCTTTTAAAATGTGTCAGCCAGTAATGTATGTGCCTGTCAGATGACCTGCAAAACTGACCTGAGCTGTGTGGGGGGTCCTGAGGACCGAGTCTGGGAACCACTGTACTAGATAAATATTAGCTGGAAGATTATTGGTTGCTAAGGGCAACGTGTCCACTTGTCATCTTTAGATAAACCTCCTTCTAATAAGATAATTACTAACAGATCAGGCACAAAGTATCAATCAATTAATTAGTCTCTCTATATGTATCACAAATAATAATTAAAGAGTACTTAGGTTTGGTATAGATGTGCAGTTCTCAGAAACAATAATCAAGAAAAATAAAACTAATTAAAGAGAGTGCATATATACCAATTAATATAAATATTTTGTAAGAGTATATCAATAATTAAAAATACATTTAATATTAATATCTTTAATAAAACACATATATTGCAACTTATTGTACCCCTTGAGCATTGTCCATTTATCTAAACATTTTATTTGCAATGTCAAGAATCATATATGCATAAATGTCAGAGTTTTTTCAAAGCACAGATTATGACCAGTACTCAGTGGGTCAATATATATCCAAAGTAGCTGTATTCGTACTTGAATTGATTTGTTTCCAAAACAAGATATGTCGCCACTTGTATTTTACCCTAAAGGTTTAATTAAGTTTCTGCGGACAATATTGTAGTTGTAGTTCCACGCAGGTTTAAGTGAGTCTCGTCATTGATTACAAAGGACACTAACCCGGAGCTTATCGGGTCCTAGGGCGAACTGTCCAGCAGTGTAGATGTTCAAGGCGCCGTCTGCATAGAGTGGTCCTCAGCGGGGCACGTCAGGAGTCTGACGGGCACCAGATAAGATGTAGATCTGCGTGAGCCGCCTGCAGTGCGCAGCCCTCAGCGCCGCAAGGTCAGAAGGCCTTCTGAGGAAACCATCAGATTTTCAAGATGGAGAAACGCGTCAAGGATAGAACGTGCCCCCCTTGCGTTGTCCAGGACTGCATTTGCCACCCTTGATAATACCCACAGAAGCACGGAGTGTTAAATCCACTTGTTGCGGTACCCATGCCACACCACTGATCCGGCAGCGTGACTCCAGCGTCCATACCAGCATCCAGCGCCCGTTGGGAGACTGACGAACAGCGCTGAGGGATGCGCACTGCAGATGGCTCACGGAGATCTACATCTTATCTGGTGCCCATCAGACTTCTGACAGGTGGCGCCGAGGACCACTCTGTGCAGACGGCGCCTTGAACATCTACACTGCTGGACAGTTACCACCAGGACCCGGTTACTGTCCTTTGTAATAAGTGTTATGAGACTCACTATAACCTGCGTGGAACTACAACTACAATATTGTCCGCACAAACTTAATTAAACCTTTAGGGTAAAATACAAGTGGCAACATATCTTGTTTTGAAAACAAATCAGTTCAAGCACGAATACAGCTACCTTATACCCCATTCACACCAGCCTAAATTCCCGGGTTAATTCCGGGAACAACCCGGTACTAGCGCTGGTGTGAAAGGTTCCCGGGACAAAATCCCGGGCAAAATTTAACCCGGCTAGGTACCAGGGTTGTTCCCGGGTTCAACCCGGGGACCTGGCTGGTGTGAAAGGTACAGGGTATACTTACCCGGGTTGCCGTATCCTCCGTGTCCTGTCCGTCAGGAATTCATGCAGGCGGCGGGCGCAAATGACGAGACAGCCGGTGGATGATGATGACGCAGCTCTCCGGCGGCAGTGAGGACGCCGGAGAGCTGCGTCATCTTCATCCGCAGCCTGTCCCGTCATTTGCGCCGCCGCCTGTGTGGATCACTGGCCTGCACGGAGGACCAGCAACCGGGGTGAGTATTCTCCCCACCTCCGCCGCCATCCCGCCGACTGCCCGCCTCCTCCCCACCTCCTGCCGGCCTCCTTTCCGCCCCCTTCTCACACCAGAAAATGCAGGGACAATGGGTCCAAACCCGGGAATGTCCCTGTTTGTCCCGGGAACTGAATTCCTGGGTTTGTCCCTGCATTTCTGGTGTGAATGAGGTATAAATGGATATATTTACCCACTGAGTACTGTTCATAATCTGTGCTTTGAAAAAAAACTCAGACAAAATGTTTATATAAATGGACAATGCTCAAGGGGTACAAGAAGTTGCAATAGATGTGTTTTATTAAAGTCACTGATATTAAATGTATTTTTTAATTATTGATACTTTTACAATAAATTTATATTAATTGGTATATATGTGTTATCCTTCTAACAAGCCCTTAAACTTCATGGACATTTTAAATTTGGGTTGAGTCATTTAATTTAAATATGTGTAGTCCTTTAAATCCACTAACTAAAAGCTTTTCCCTCCCATCTCGTGGTCTGTTGCTGAGTTATAAAATATCCCCATGCGATCACTGTTTTCTGATAGGATGTGAAAATGACACAAAAACTGTTAAATCTATGTTTCTGAAAAGGGAAAACATACAAATCCACACGATAATAATTCTGATGGCAAACTAGGTCAATGTGTTGCTTTTAGCTAAACCCTTTATCCTGCAGAGATGCTGATTTAGATTTTGCCCTGTGACATACATACACAATTCTGCTCACACAAAATATCTGATGATGGAAGGAATAAACTAATCAATTATACATTTAAGAGACTAACAAATAACGATCGGAAGAGAACAATAGAATGCGAAAATTCTAAAGAACGGATTCATTATATACAGAAAGAAAGTGGCGATGAAGTAATAAACTATTATTATTCTCAAGTATTTGTATAATTTTAACAACAAAAAATGATAATTTCTTGAAATCTGCAAAAAACTGCAATTGGCGATTATCTTTGCCCCCAAGGGATGATGAAAATATTTTTGACCAAGGTGGTTGGAAAACCTGTAAATTATTCCTGCCACCTGTAGTACACATACGGTACTTATGTAATATCTGGGCTCCCGTTTTTCTTATGAGACCGCGTCCACTCGCCACGCTTCGGGCACGGTGGCTCGCTGCGCTCGCCACACTATATAAAATCAACTCCATGCGTAGTTGGATAGTAAGGGTATGAAAAAATGGGTGCATTTAACATGGGAGCCCAGATAATACATAAGTACCACACATACAAACTAGGGGTGAAATTTAATAGGATGGGAGATTCAGAAAGTGAGAGATTTGGTAAGAAATCTCCATTATTTTTTTAAAGCGGCAATCATTTTCACTGCAAAACAAGTTTGATTTTGCAGTGTAAAGGATTGTCGCTTTAAAAAAACTGGAGATATCTTACCAAATCTCTCACTTTCCAAATCTCTCATTCTATTAAATTTCACCCAAGGGATGGATCAGAGAAAGATAGTTAGCAATCATTAATGGCGTAAATCTCACAGTCCAATGGATTTCTTTACATATACTGTAAGACAATCTACCAGTCCTATAGTTATGCCCTGGAAACTGCCAAACACACATATTTCCAAACTCTCATTTCTGCTCAAGCTTCTAACCCAAAACGTATTTTTAATACATTTAAATCCCTTCTCAACCCTCCCTCAACCAAGCCACCAGCCACTATCCATGCACAAGATTTTGCTTCCTACTTCAGGGATAAGATTGACAAGATCAGAGATGAATTGGTACGCTCCAACTCAGTTGGTGATATGCTCAATTCCACACCTGAGCCCTCTGGCGCATTTACTTCATTTGATCCCATGAATGAAGATGAAGTATCAGCACTTTTCTATTCCTCCCACTCTACTACCTCTCCTCTTGATCCTATGCCCTCATAAATAAGTAAATCTGTCTCCTGTGCTCATCCCAATTTTAACTAAAATCTGTAACCTCTCTTTCTCTAGTCGTGTCTTTCCTTCATTGTTCAAACACGCAGTTATTACTCAGATTCTGAAAAGACAGAATTCTGATCCAAGCTCTCTTTCAAACTACCGTCCCATTTCTTAACTTCCATGCACCTCCAAGCTACTTGAAAGACTTGCCTACACTCACCTCACACACTTTTTTAACTCGCAGAACTTACTGGACCCGCTTCAGTCAGGCTTTCATGCCCAACACTCCACAGAGACAGCACTGACTAAAGTTGTGAATGATCTGGTTACTGCTAAGTCTAAAGGCCACTATTCACTACTAATTATTCTAGACCTCTCTGCTGCTTTTGACACTGTTGACCACACACTTCTCATACAAACACTACAATCCCTAAGTCTTTAAGACACAGCCCTCTCTTGGTTCTCATCCTACCTATCTAACCGCTCCTTCATACATACATATCTAATTCTCCTTTAGTGTTCATTTCCCTGATTCTACCTCCTCTTCGCTACCTCTTTCAGTTGGAGTACCTCAGGGTTCAGGCTCAGTTTTAGTCCTCTGCTTTTCTCAATCTATACCTCATCTCCTGGCAAACTAATCAGCTCTTTTGGATTTCAGTATCATCTGTATGCGGACCTATCCTCCCCGGACCTGTCCCCATCTGTATTGAGCCGTGTCTCTGAATGCCTTTCTGCTGTTTCATCCTGGATGTCATCTCGCCACCTCAAACTTAATATCTAAAAAACAGAATTAATTATATTTCCGCCAATAAATAGTAGTTACCAACCTGATATCTCTATTGCTGTTGAGAAGATGACAATCACTCCTACCTCTCAAGCTCGCTGCCTAGGTGTTATCCTTGACTCTGAACTTTTCTTTGTACCCCACATTCAATCTGTCTCAAAATCATGCCACATGCACCTAAAAAACATATTTAAAATTCGCCCTTACCTTACACAAGACACTGCAAAAACTCTAATCCCTGCTCTCATTATCTCACGCATTGATTATTGCAATAGTCTCCTTAATGGCCTTCCCCAATACAGACTCTCACCACTACAGTCCATTATGAATGCAGCTGCAAGGCTAATCTTCCTAGCTAGACGTTCATCATCTGCAAAGCTACTCTGTCAGTCACTCCATTGGTTACCTGTATTCTACTGTACTCAATACAAAATTATTTTACTTACACACAAAGCCATAAACCAAACTACACCAACATACATCTTCCAACACGACCTCTACGCTCCTCCGAAGATCTGCGTCTCTCATCCCCACTCATTACTCCCTCCCATTCCCGATTGCAAGACTTTCTTCGGGCTGCACCCACTCTGTGAATTGCCCTCCCAAGCACAATAAGACTCTCCCCCGTCTCCAAACCTATAAGTGTTCCCTAAAAACTCATCTCTTCAGGCAAGCTTATCAAATTCCAGAACAAGTCACAGAACCTTGCATTCTGGTGGAATCGATGCAATAAAGAATACAGTATCTATCCTAATGTATTAATACCTATTTCCCTATATATATTGTAAGCTTGTGATTGTAAATACCCTGTTTGTTGTATCACTGTCTTCTTTGTAAAGCGCAACGGAATATGAAGAAACTGTTTATAAATAATAATAAATAATAATAAATTAATTAATGTTCCCTACTCGATGATTATGGTTTTTCCATTGGATGTTGCATTTTCTACATGCGTTTTCTACATATTATAAAAAGGCTTGTTGCGATGGTTTCAACACACCACTCCTCAAGGGCCATCTTTCCTAACACAAACAAAACCATTGAGTACCCAAGTGGGCCGTGGTGCTGAAGGGGCATGGGCACGCCCCATGGTAGTGACTTCCCATGCACCCTTTAGTCTCCAAAGAGGCTCAAACTGGGCGTAGTTATGCAGTTTTCTTAATATATTTATTAAATGTATACATTTATTTACACCTAGTTATTAGCACAGTTACACAATATATTTGTGTGGTTATAATGAAGGTCGTGCTGCATGTACAGGATCTGTAGCAGTGCACTCACCTCTGATATTGGCTGTGCGTGATTCAGAGGGTGGCTGATTAGCTTCACAGGCCGAGAGGAATGAGAACCTCTTGTAATGCTTCATTTCATCGATAAATGTCCTTTTCTGCAGTAAATCAGCTTAAGGACTCATTGCAGGCTTTGTGGCTTGATCACAAGAGGCGATATTAACACTAGGATAAAAGTGGTCTACACTTCAGTCATTCTTAATTAACCTGTGTCATGACTAACGGTACAGTACTGGGAATGCAGGGATGAACTGGTTATTATCTTCTACGGAGCGGTGTAGAGGAGACGCGGTAACCGTGCACTTCTTATATCACCACTTTATCTATTACAGGGGGCATGTTTAATGGTAGTAACACTACTGCTGAGGGATTCTATGGGTTTGGATGGAATTTGGAAAGGCGATCACATAAAATACCTGTAAACTAATAAAAAAAATAACCCTTCGCCTCAGCTCATTATAAATTAACGATAATAATTGATAGTCATAATGAAATAAATCTGGTGCCCAATCACCTGCGTGGGCTAACTAATTGCGAATACCCCTTTTTTCACTAGCAAAAATAAGCTGGGATTTTGCATGGGGATGTGCATCAACCCGGGTTATTTGCTAGTAGAAACACATCCGAAAGAAAAATCCCGGGTCAAGTGTCCCGGCAATCCAACCCGGGTAAATATTTGAGTTGGACCCGGAATGCTCCCGGATCCAAGGGCAGTGGAAACAGGTGATCTGGAATGATGCGATATGGGTCCTATTCACTGCAATGTAAAAGCTGCCGATGGGAGAGGCTCGCATCTCCCAATGCTGCCCGGCCCCGCCTCCTGATGACGTCACCCGCCCAGCAATATGTCAGGTTGGGACACTAGTGGAAAAAAAGGTTTGCAAGCCAGGTCGCACCCGGGTGCAAAATCCCAGGTGCAACCCGGCTTGTTTAGTGGAAGGGTGACGGACGGCTCCCCGACAGTCGGGATTCCGACAGTCAATACTCCGACGTCGGAATCCCGACTGCTCCCTTGTGGGGGTCCACGACCCCCATAGAGGGAGAATAAAATAGGTGGCGAGCACAGCTCGCCACCGTGCCCGCAGCGTGGCGAGTGCAGCGAGCCCGCAAGGGGCTTCATTGTGCTCCCCACGCTGTGCAGTCGGGATTCCGACGTCTGACTAATGACTGTCGGAATCCCGACTGTCGGGTAATTATAACACACCCTAGTGGAAAAGGGGTATAAATAAATGACTAGATTCACCCTTTTCTATAGCTAACACTACATAGGTCCATGATTCCAGTGATAGTGTAATGCCTGGACTTTTGGTTTGGAGATATCAGGATGTAGTGACTTGGTGATTTACCATTACTTATGATTTGAACGCAGAAGGCCAATTGCCACACTTATCACTAAATTAAGCCTTTGTCTGCAAATTGCCCTTTGCGACATCTCCACCTGTAGTTTCCTTCCCCTGATGTATCATCTTAGGTACCTCGATGGCTGTGGAACACAAATTAGCTGGCAAGACAGCTTGCCAAAGCCCCCCAAACCTTGCTCTGTAGGAATACCCAGTGTCCTCCTTCACAAAGTCAGGGACAATATGTTTAGGATTCAGAACCATTACTGCTGACGTCTATGTTCACATGGAAGACCATGTAACAGGACATTGCCAACCATTTCTCCTGCATTCTCTGAAAGATACCGCAAATACTACGTAAGACGTCAATTCAGAGTTGAATGTACGGCTGTTGCAGAGTACAGTCTATTCCCACTGCATCTGGTCAAGAACTGATGATGTGCAAGCACGGACATTGATGAGATGCACTCACTTCAGTCACATTACCTCTAACTGGGCTGAAACAGGGTGTTGAAAATGCTGTGCTGTTAGGTTAATGTTCCTTTAAGAGTGATAACACCATGAGTGAATACACAAAAACAGCAACAAGACTGTTTCAGAAAAATATAACAAATTAATTAATTCGTTGAAAAAGTCCTTTTGGAGGGCGAAACGCGTTACAAGCTATCCCCCAGCGACTGGAGACATATTTCTACACCAGCCCGACAGAATAGGACGACCGGACTCATATTGCCATTTTTTTGCAAAATCTATGGTCTTTCCGAAAAATGGCTCCACAACCTAGCCGTATAAAGCCGCAGCTCAGTCATTTAATGGAGAATGCCAGCAGGAGCATTTGATCCACGTGGGTGAGAGACATGCTGTGATCGGAGTTCTAACCACCGACAGCGTAGGTGCGAGGCAGGCTGGCCGCACTTGTCTGCTAAATATTCCAACAAACTCCTCACGGCGGGACACTCCGGTACTCACAAGCAGAAGGACATTCCTGCATAGAGGTATAGGTGAGATACATAATTAGCACACACCAACCTCTAAATTATCTGCATTGATATAGAAGAACTGTCCATCTGTGAGCTATTTTCCATTTTAAAAACTCTATGTTGTGAAGTGCCGTGGCCCGGCATCACTACGGGTACAGCCCGGAAAATTTATTCTTATATATAAACACCATCTTTATTTTGAAAAAAAAAAAAAACTTTGGATGCTGGATAAGACAAAATATAGTTATTACTAACAAAGCTCATTCATATGCAAATTCCATTGTCTAATGGTCTTTAATATATGCACATTGTAATTATTTATGATTCTATTGGTATAAATTATGTGTAATTGATTTAAATTGTTTGTAGGTGGCCGCCTATTTCATTAAGATTTTTTTATATATGTCCAAATTAATTAATTTGTTTTATTTTTCTGAAACAGTCTCCATCTTTGCTGTTTATGTGTATTCACTAATGGGGTGAGATTTAATAGGATGAGAGATTCAGAAAGTGAGAGATTTTGTGAGAAATCTCCAGTTTTTTTAAAGCGGCAATCATTTACACTGCAAAACCAGTTTGATTTTGCTGTGTAAATGATTGCCGCTTTAAAAAAAACTGGAGATTTCTCACAAAATCTCTCACTTTCTGAATCTCTCATCCTATTAAATCTCACCCACGGTGTTATCACTCTTAAAGGAACATTAACCTAACAGCGCAGCATTTTCGACCCTCGGGGGTATACTTGTTTCACCTTGTGTGGAGTCCGGACCCAGAATTTCTGGTTCCGGACCCAATACAACTCATATGCTCAGACACTTGAGCATATAGAAAATCTGCAGCACACATATATTTAAAAATTAATGGTTATCCCCATTAGTGTTGTTACTATAGATATATCAGCTCCTGATCTGGTCACTGAAATTCAGTGACCAAATATTTGTTGTGAAACGGGGTGTTCTCATGTTCTGTAGGTAGAGTTCAAGCGGAAATGTGAGCTATGTAGAGTTATCCAGAAGTGTTACAGTATTTCACATGTTTATGTGTATGTTTTGCACCTGGAATATTGTGGACAATTATTGTAGTATATTTATATAGCAGCAATATATTATGTTGCACTTTGTAATTAGAGCTGGCACAAGTGTGCACTGCTGCTTTATTCCTGTGGCCACAAATCTGGAACAATTGTAGACCAAGTGGGATGTACTATGCATCAAGTGATTGCACATGTCACTAAAGGTTTCTATAAACATCATTGGTGAACTTGCAACCCAGAATGCCACATGTGCCTCTTCTAATATTGTGGGGAGGGGAACTCAAGCATGTGGTTCTTCCCCGATCCCCTTGGAGAAGTTGCACAGTGTATGGGGGGGGGGGCTTAACACTGAAAATCTCTAGTAGTGCAGAGATTATCTGCAGCAAGGGAGATTGATCCTTATGCCCCCTGACATACACATTACTGTGCTCAGAATCTGGAGGATGGGGAGGTAAGTGACACTGGAGGAAGGGTAATTCCAATATTGGAAAGTGGGACAAATCAGCTGGCACTGTGAGGAGTAATGCTATGATGGCCCAGAAAGGAGTATGGGAAATGGGAAGGATGGATAATACTTGACAGAAGGCACTAAGGGGCAGTGCCAGAATGAGACAATGGGGACTATGGACACCAGGCCACCAGAGGTGTTTTTCCACAAGGCAACCATGATGACATCACACAGACCTTCCCACAATCCCAATCCATTTGATGGACTATTTGGACACACAAAATGATCTCATCCACTGTATGTGGACAGTCAGTTTACTCCACATGTGACACAGGTAGTAAGCCAATTTCCATAAGACCTGGAGCCTGATTCAGATTTGTCGATCAGATTTGTCGATCACAGAGCTGAGCATTTATCGGTAGACTATGCAAGCACCAAGGTACTCTAACAATGCCATCTGCAATTATCAGCAAAAATATAGTGCTATGCATTGTTTTAGGGAGTATGACCCCCAAACTGGTATCTTGCTTACAGCTGGAGCCCCTGTCAACTTTGTTCCTTAGGTCGTGGCTCACCATGGCTAGCCATGGCTATCCTATTGTTCTCAGCAGCAATACAATACATAGAACAACACAGTAGGGGATTAGCATAGTAATCCTATGACTTAATCCAATTAACAGGCTCAATGAGGAGGGCTCCATCTGTAGGTCCCATTGAGGTCTATATCCACCTCTGTAGGCCACTGGTGATCTAGATCAGTGGTCAGGGAACTTGGTCCGCATTACCCCATGCAGTGCATGTTTTGCAGGTCTCCTCACAGAATCACAAGTGAAATAATTAACTCCACCTGCGGACCTTATAATATGTGTCTGTGAGTAATTAGCAAACCTGTGCACCTGCTGGGTTACCAGCAAAACATGCACTGCGTGGGGTAATGAGGACCGAGTCCCCTGACCACTGCTCTAGATGCTATTGGGGATCTTTTTTCACAGAGAAATCTATTGCCACTGACTGAGCTGATTAACAAGTTTAAAGTAAAACAGGTCTGCCTAAAGCCGTTACATACATTTAATAAATAAGTATATATCGCATTTCTGAATTTGGTTCACATGTTTTAAAATGTGTTGCAAGAATATGTTGACCTATGTTATTACGAAACACAATTTGAAGCACACATTTCAAAGCTTAATTTAACTGTTTCATATATAAGTTTTCAAAATGACAACAGAGGTATTAAGACTTTCTAACCCAGTGTGTAGTCATGGGAACAGTACCCATATACACTAATTAGGTTTGCAGAAATTCCGTTTGTCTTTAAAAAAAAAACAACTATACACTATAAACTAAATGCCGACTATAGCTTGAGACATGAGACTTTAGGAAAATCTCAAGCTTTCATCTCACAAAGCGCACCTATTGGGAATCTAAGAGACGATCAACTCGCACGGCTTTGTAGTGCTGCCTATAAGGATTGTGGGATATATCAAATGAAAAACACTTCTTTATCATCAAACCAGCAAAGGGTTAGGCTATATTGAATACTTATGGGGGATTGAGGTTTTAAAAAGAGCAATAGCATAGAAATACTGTAACAAAGAAAGTGAAATGTGGTTGAGGTGGGAAACTTTATGACTTCGAGAAACAGCAAAACAAGATTTATGTTCTACCCCTTTCATACCAAGCTTCTGACCTGGCTTGGCGTGAGAGGGTCTACCGGCGTTGTACTACTCACAAATCTGACATGGGTTTCTTCAGGGTCAAATCCAGGGGCAACCAGGTAGCTTGTAGTGTGCATGGCGTCACCTGGATTATTCAACCTGGGCCATGCTAAATGGACCAGAGACTTGGATCACAATGACATCATCTCCAAGCCCCGGCAAATCAGGCAGATTGAATTTATAGACTACAATTCATAAATGCTACCTCAAAGCAGATAGGTTGCTATGGGCATCCGATCTTCTCCACTGGTCCAAGTCTCCACTCTAGTTACTGCTTGATACATCTACCTCATTGTCTCATGAGGTTCCAAGCAATCCTGACTACACACCGGTGGTCGTCACTTTGTCAAGCATGCTTGGACAACAATAGTGTCAGTAGCAGCGACATCATTCTGCCCAAGATCCACTAAAAAACCTTTAAGCCTATATGCATCTTTTGGGGTTGAATTGGATTGGCACAGGTATTGGACAATGGATGGAATAAGGTAGTGACCAACATATACACCGTTGCTCTATTATACAATTTTAGGCAAGGGTCGATGGTTGGTGGTGCTCCCAAATGGAGTTCAAATGTTGAACTAGAAGAAAAAACTCTAGAGACGACTTAAAGGGAACCCGCCAAGGTTTTTTGGGGCCCTTTAAGTCGTCTCTAGACTTTTTTCTTCCAAGCCTATCTGCATGTAAGGATTTTTCTACTGTATATTGCCATATATGAATAAAAATTTTTTTTTTTTTCTCACCAGCCTCACAAGCAGATTGCAGATAAATGAATTTGTCTAAGGGTGCAAAAAAAGTCTAATGTGCCCTCTACTAAGTAAGATTCTCGTATACAGCCAATATAGGTTGATACATTAACAGTAAAAAGATAGATACAGTAGGTTGACCCCCAAATACATGACATGTAAAAAGTTTAACAAGTTAAAGGTAAACAGTGCTAAAGATCAAGGTTCCAAAAGTCACCAGCTTCAAATGGTCAACATGACAACGGCCAACATTTTTTTTTAATTACATTTTTTCATTATTAACCATCTACGTTGACTATGATTGGGAAGAGTAAACTGTGCCAAGCAATGCGGGAGCAGAGGGAGGCACTTTGCCTGAAGCATGGCAAGTGAAGTGACCTTTTTCATATTTACCATTTGGGGTAGACTGGTATTCGAGTACTTGTCAAAAGAACAGATGCACCAGTGAAAGATGCACCAATCTGTCCAATCCATCTTCTGCATCCTGCCTTTAATAGAACACTGGCTTGTGGTGGCACAAATAGAATGGCTTCTCAATAAGCAATACAATGAACCATAGAATAGCGTCGGCCTCTATGACATCACTAATATGTGTGTGTTGGGGGAGGTGAAAGGTCAGCACAGGTGAGTCAATATGTGTTTGTCAGCACGTGGTTATTGACTGCAAAGGGAGAGGACCCGTCTGCAGTCTCTGCTGTGGGCCCCCTCCTTTCTGACAGCAAGTAGACTCTGGCATTGTGCCAGAGTCTACAAAACTTGCGCAGGTCTCCGAGAACATTGTGCCAACACCAACTGCCATTGAGTCAGTATGGAATGGCAGTTGGTGGCCAGTGGCGTAACTATAATTTTTTCTCCCCCCTGCCAAAAAGTTTGTGGCGCCCCCCCCCCTCCAGGCTCCTCTCCAGCATGTTTCCCTAGCATGTCACGTGATGATGTCACACGCATAACGGAGAAGCTGAAGCAGGAGGGAGGCAGAGAGACCAGCAGACACTGCTGCTTCCCTTGGCTCCGAGGCATCCCAGGCCACCCCAGCACGCCAATCCGCCCGCCCATCCTGTACACAGTAGCCAATAGCCGGCTCTGTGTACAGTCAATTGAATCAGTGGGGGAATCTGTCATCTCTGCCATGGCCCCACCCGCGCTGCGGCTGACTCGCCTCCAGTGCCACCCCAGCACGCCAATCCGCCCGCCCATCCTGTACACAGTAGCCAATAGCCGGCTCTGTGTACAGTCAATTGAATCAGTGGGGGAATCTGTCATCTCTGCCATGGCCCCACCCGCGCTGCGGCTGTCTCGCCTCCAGTGCTCAGTCAGTGGGCAGTGGCAGGCAGCAGCATATCAATGCATCGAGTGGGTGCCGGAGCCCACACAGACCCTGCTGCTGCTTGCTCCCCCAAGCGGATGCTGGGGCTGCCTTACAGTAGTTACGCCACTGTTGGTGGCAGTTGTAGTTCCCTATTTGAATTTTGAACTGTGCTGCAACCCCACCTCTGGATCCTCCCCTGGGTAAGTATAATATATGGGTGCAGGGTGTGCGGTGTGGGCCCCCCTGGACCCAGGGGCCGCACGCATCGATCCATTTATAGAAACAAAAATACATTTTAGGGCAGGGCTGGGCAACACCGGCCCTCCAGATGTTTATGAACTACACATCCCAGCATGCCTTGCATCAGTTTCAGCATGGCCACATAGCAAAACTAATGCAAAGCATCCTGGGATGTGTAGTTCACTAACATCTGGAGGGCCGGTGTTGCCCAGCCCTGTTTTAGGGGAAAAGAATGAAGCTCTGCACTGAGAACAAGTGGACTGTATATAAAAGATTTATTCTGATCTGTTTCTTTGAAACATTTTTAGCAGATCTATTTGCTAACTTAAACATATAGATACATTTCTGATACAATTATAACATGTTTTGTGCTACAGAATCAATCTGCACCTCGTTTACAATGAAAGGTATTTTTTTAAAGAAAAAGCATAATAAAAGGAAGAAGAAAAAATAAGTAAATTAATTATATAATCCTAGAATGTCTGTGTGTTCGTGTACATGTGGTAGGG
The DNA here is from genome assembly GCF_055691185.1 of Crinia signifera. Taxonomy (NCBI): domain Eukaryota; kingdom Metazoa; phylum Chordata; class Amphibia; order Anura; family Myobatrachidae; genus Crinia; species Crinia signifera. Next base: position 58,362,116 of record NC_139217.1, read on the forward strand.
AATATAGATGGTAAGCTCCACTGGGGCAGGAACTGATTTGAATGTTCAAATATGCTCTGTACAGCGCTGTGGAATATGCACTATATAAATAACTGGTAATAAATAATAAATTAATGTTACAATGTAAGGGGAGCAAATATTTTGTAATATATATATATATATATATATATATATATATATTTTTTTTTTTTCCTTTGGCTGCAGGGTACATAACAGTAGACCAATGTTCCCTCTAATTTTATGAACCCTGTGTGCGGCAAAAGATTTTGGCTGTGCAACTTTGTAAGGAAATTTACATTTTTGTGCGTCACATACAATGTTCCCTCTAATTTGACAAAGGCTGTGTGCGGCAAAATATTTTGGCTGTGCAACTTTGGAAGGAAATTTCAATTTTTGTGCGTCACTTATATATCTGGAAAATGGCGTTCAGCATTTGTGTTAACTTTCAATGTTTAATATCATTTTGAAGTAAACATTCAAAACACAGCACACAATGTAGTTAATTGGTGAAACACACATTAATTGAGTCCACAACTGCAAAAATGGACCACTGCTACTTTGTGCGCTCTGTTGTAATGTCTGTGCGCACGCTCATCGAGTTGTGTGCGCGCGCACGTGCGCACAGCTTAGAGGGAACACTGGTCACATATATAACTGGAAAATGACGTTCAGCATTTGTGTAAACTTTACTCCAAAAATATATTAAACATTCAAAACACAGCGCACAATGTAGTTAATGGGTGAAACACACATTAATTGAGTCCACAACTGCAAAAATGGACCACTGCTGCTTTGTGCGCTCTGTTGTAATTTCTGTGCGCACGCTCGTCAAATTGTGTGCACGCGCGCACAGCTTAGAGGGAACACTGCAGTGGACTGTTTATTTTTCACTGCAATTTAGATATTTAGGGCCTTATTCTAGTTCACTCTGTATGACAAAATCCTTCTTAGATGGACAAAACCATGTGCACTGCAGGTGGGACAGATGTAACTTGTGCAGAGAGAATTAGATTTGGGTGGGGTTTTACTTCAAAGTGAGATCTATATTGCAGTGTAAAAATAAAGCAGTCAGTATTTTCTCTGCACAGAAACAAAATAACTCACCCAAATCTAATTATATCTGCACAATTTACATCTGCCCCCCTGCAGTGCACATGGTTTTGTCCATCTATTGTAAAGCGCAATGGGATCTGCTGCGCTATATAAGAAACTGTAAATAAATAAAATAAATAAATCTAAGAAGGATTTTGTAAGAAAGAGTGAACTAGAATAAGGCCTTTAGTCTGGACACCCCACTCTCACAGTTACTTATTTTGCTGTGGTCTCGGAACTCAGCCACAGGTACAGTGCAGTATGTAACAGTCCAAAACTGCAAATCTCCTGTTACTGTATGTCCCCGCTTCCCTTAGTCTTTCTGCCCTCAGGAGAGTAGACATTTCGGATTAAAGTGGACGCCAGCCGTATCGAAAATAATGAGGCCCTGATGGATAGAGGCCTTCCTGGATTTCCTGAGCGGAAGGCAACGCAGGTCTCCTTAATTACTCTGTTATATGCAGTTGTGTAAACCAGCTATCTTATTTGCATTGCACATGTGCAGGTGGAGTGCATTGAGTGACTGCCCACTCTAATGAGCAACTTCTAACCATGTGCAATTAGTAACAATGTCATAGTTATCGCTTCAGTATATGCAGTCACCAAACAGCAGTAACTGTCAATGCAAATAAGGAAAGTATCATTCATCTCCTGTATAGTCGTTAACAAGCCCATTATTTATTATCTTTTTCCTAAGGAGCCGTTTACTGTCTGCGCTGTAACACAATAAATATACACTCCCATTGGATGCCTGTTTCTTTAGGCTTGTTTGCATCTTGAGCATCTGAAACACTGAGCAATTAATGGTGACTTCTGGGAGTTTGTGGATTTGTACATGTTTTTATTGTATTGTTATTGTAATCATTTTTACACTATACTTTAATAATAATCGACGTAATGCTGTAGGTCACAATCATTAGCAGGAGAAAAAACGGTACAAATATATTGTATATTGTTTTCGCATCGCTATTGCTGGCTCTGACCTGGGACCGGCACTTTTGCTTAAAACACACAGATTACATGACTAGGTGAAGGGTTATATAAACCAATAGGCTGCAGCCTAGGGCGCCAGGACTGGAGGGAGGGGCTTGCAGGTACAAGCCGAAGAATGAAATTAATTTAATCCATGCTTTTTAGCTAATACCTGTCCTGATATACTGTTTGGCTAAAGTTTCTAAGGTGACTGCCAGATGGCTTTGCCAGTGTAACTTACTGATGGAACCATTCCTTTATGTATATTGTGCTACAGCACCAGCTGGGCAGCCTAAGGCCAAAGTCTCCTTCATATACCACAAGGATAAGATCACTTAGAAATGTCCTTATTTTTGACAGAAAAGCATTTTTCTTTTTCCAATGAGGATAACATTAAATTAATCAAAAATACACTCTATACATTGTTAATGTGGTAAATGACTATATTAGCTGCAAACATCTGGTTTTTAAAGGAATATCTACATAGGTGTATAGAGGCCCATTTCCAGCAACCATCACTCCTGCGTTCTAATGGTACAGATGCTTCATCTGTACCATTAGAACACAGGAGTGATGGTCTTTCATCATTGCAGGGGCTGGCAGTGAATTTGCCATGCGTCAGCCCCCGCCAGACTTCGTAAGGGGACGCGGTGCACGAGATGCGCGTGCGTCCCCTACAATGGAGCTCCCCCCGCCGCCGGTCCCCACCATGTTCCCCCACCCCCCCCCAACCTTGCCCGTCTCCCTGAAGCGGAGATGAGCAGGGTCCCCATATTATTGTGCCTAGTGGTACGGCAGCGCAATAAGTAGTACAGCTTGGTGTATGGTGTTACTGGATGAGTGCAGTACCAGCAATCATCCACCAGATGTCACTTTTTAAAATCACCAATGCGCATGCGTCAGATGTCTAATGCAAAGCTATAGCGAAAGAATCCGGAATGCGTGTGCATGCTAAGTCCGTTGAGATGCATTGTAGCACAAGAACTACTTTACTGTAAATTACTGTACTGTTCTGTATGTTACATAGACACTTTTTTCCAAACATACTATTACATAGACAAGAGTCTCATTACGCTATTTATAATAAGCTATGGGGATAAGAGAGCGAGTAAACAGTACTTTAGCAGAGAATGGGGCAGGCGTGCTTGGGAGACGCAAACACAACTGCAGATCCATACTGTAGGTTCTACTTGTGTAAGGGCACTGCTGTCAGTGCCTCTCATTACGCTACACTGGTTAAACATAGATTTATGCTACAGTAGGAATGTCATACAGTACAAGCAGGCCAGGCTCGAGCACCGAGGGGGTTAACAAAATGGCTACCGGATTCTTCATGGGAGCCCACAACTATGGAGCTAGCAATGGTATAGGCTCCACTTGTGTATGTACACTGCTCTACGTGCATCTCATTACGCATCACTGGTTAAACACAGAATTACGCTACAGCATAAATTACATACAGCTCGAGCAGGCCAGACTCATGCACTGAGCGGGTTAACAAAATGGCTGTTGAGCGTGAAGCAGGGCTTTGTGGAAGCCCACATGTATGGAGTGAGCAATGGCATAGGTTTCACATGTTTCACATGTCTAAGGGGAATGCTGAAGCTGCTCTCATGCTATTTAACACAAAGGGGCTGCTGACAAAGGCACAGATGCTGCAATGATCAACCCGCAGCTACGGTCCCCTACCCGCACCGCTGTCCAGGTTTGGGTGCACATGCTGTGCAACAGGGAGCTGAGCACCTGGCAGGAGCTGACCCATCTGAGCCAGGATTGCTCACCGTCACCTCCCTGCTGTCAGGCAATGGCGCCCTGGAAGCCAGAAGTCCCTGCAAGCTGGGTGGACAATTGGAGTGGACCCCACCCATGGTTTCTTGCCTCTTCCCTTGCCGGTGTTACACAAACTAATAATCAGTCTTTCATATGGTACCAGTCTTGGGTCTCCAGTACGAAGAAGATAACAAGTATCTGATGGTGCGCCATAGTTTCTGTGCCACGCCCATAAAAGATATGAAATAAAAAAGGGTGTGGATGACGGCGCTATGAATACTGTATATGTGACAACGTATACACACAATTTAATAATTAAACAAAATGAATAAACATAAATGAATAAATAAAAGCAATATTAAAATAGGTGACTGTGTAGCTCAGTCTTTTTGTATATTTATATAATCACCCATAGGTCATTGGACCTGTTGCAGGTATGTGTCCGTTCCTGGTGGTGCCACATGACAATAATAATGGGCAATAAAGATATATAATAAATAAAGAAAATACCATAACCGATATTGCATATATCTATATTAGTGCCGCCCTACAGATATATGCAATATCGGTTACGGTATTATCTTTATGTATTATATATTTATATAATATGTTTTTATACATTGTCACAGCGCACCCTTTTTTCTTTGAGTATCCAGGACTCCTAGAGCCGGACACATTTTTCTCATAAACTATAATGGGCCCATTAATTCAGACCCACCATGGGTTCTGATGCTTGCCGTTAGCCTTGTAGTTGACCTTTAAAATCTGTGAGAGGTTTTTTTTTCCCCACTCTGTATATACAGTAGGGATACCAGTATGTATAGGTGTGTGTGCAGGTCCTTAAGTGCAGCTTCATTACTGCCCCACCAAAGCAGCTGCAGTAGAGCTGTCTGAAGCATCCTGAAGTGCAGATCTCCCTGCCCCCTTGGTGACATCACATGCTCTGGGGTGTGTTGTCAGCACTGGATATCAAATTGCTCTGGTACAGTGTGGTGTACTGCAGATCACAAATGGAATTTTTTAGAACCGTGTTTTCAAAGAACAGAAAGCAGGAATCTCTCCTAGTGTATACTCACTGATTCCTTTTGATATACCAAAACACTGAAGAACTATAAAACTGGTGTTCCTGACTGCTTTAGCGAAGGCAAGATATGTAATAGGCAAGTCATGTTGGAGAACGCACTATGAACAATGATCAGATGTCTGGGTGGGCCTCTGACATCAGCGATGAACACTACCGGCCCGATTCTTGAGCAGATTAGTGGAAGCCCTAGACTGGCAAAAAAAACTGCTCGATGGTTTGGTTTTTGCGAATGGATCTGTGAAAATATGGTTATTTGCGATGAATTCGCAATTATTCAAGGGCCGTCTTTTTCTCTGTCCGGGCAGCGGCTTTCCGCTTGCAGTCCATCGCAAATTCTCCGATTAGCCATCCATGCTGAAACAGGCCCCATGTTATTACAGCTTTATAAAGAAACTTTTGAGCACTCTTACTTCTTGCTGAGAAATGACTAATTGCAAAAAGACTACAAGAGACAAGATGGAACTAATCTATCTCTCTGTATAATGGGAAAAGGGATTTGGGGACTGAATGAGTCACCGCTGGCTCACAGACATAGCCGATAAGACCTCACGTACATTGAAGTTCCCAGTACAAGATTTCCCCAGAAAGCAGAATATACATGTTGTTGATGCACCGATTCTAACTTTATCACGGGGGTCTGGTAAAATGTTCTCAAGCATACTTTATAGGTACATTGGCGGATTTGAAGGGTTTTCAAGATAAATTTGAACTGCCAGACTTTGATTTTAAAAATATCTACAAGGCAAACACTGGCTTCAGTCCTACGATCACAAAGCAAATTGCATGCCTGTCCCTTTTGGAGTGTTATGTGAGAAAATAAATATTGCACCAGAGTTTGGGTCTAACTACTGTGAGAAAGACGTTTACATTCCGTTTCCTGCAGTGTCAGGAGAGTGATACATTGAAATCACAAAAGCTACCGGCTGCACTAAGCTCCAAGAATCCTGGCAAGCTTACGTTACCAGCTACTGTAGGCTTAGCAGACCATGTTCTCCAGTATAAATCTGTGTCAGAGACAATGCTTCCTCCTAGCTATTAGGCATTTATTTGCTGGTCAGGCACCAGTTTCTAGCAATGGATTTAGAACTAAAATGGCTCAGGAGAACTTTCTAGAAATGGCCACACATGGGCAGTGTCAAATCAAATGTAAGAGGAACCAAAACCAAAATAGGAAGGATTAATACATCAGAAAGGGCGGGATGTTCTAACATCTGCAGCCCAGCTCCGCCACCCTTCGCCACCCATAATTATCGCATATGCTCTAAAATATGCAATAATTAATTTAATTTGCGGTGAGTAGGGTTGCCACCTCAGGCAGAGCTGCCCACAGGTGAGGGGGGGGGTGGTCGGTGCGGGGCGGCGGGGGTCGTGCGGGGCGGCCGTGGGTTGCGGTAGAAGCCCATAGGCTGCTGGCAATAACCCCCATCATGGTAACTTGGTGGGGGATGTTTAAAGCATCCCAAAATAACGGGGTTTTTACCGCATTTTAGAGAATCTAATTACCATTACTCTATACAATTCCAAGAATACAGGCATTGCACAGCAGGGAATGCTACAATGACAGACCAAATTTCCAGGAGGCTGGAGCAGTCACCCAATTTTCAGGAGTCTCCTGGAAATTGCTGAAGAGTAGGCCAGTAGGCCATGGATGGACTACACCGCGGAATACACCAATTATCTTATCGGAGCCTGTGTCCTGACAGTACAGCTTACTCTATCACTTCATTGCCAGGATCAGACCGTGTCACTCATGTGCAAATAACTTACAATGGCCTTCACAGAGGAAATAAAAGATCCTGCTCCAGCCAGGCTTTCCACATAGGCAGTGTCGGACTAGGGCAGGAAGGGCCAACCGGAGAAAACAGTTACAGGGCCCATGTTTAGGGGTGTCGACAGTCTCCAGAGGGGGTGTGGCCAGCTGGCTAACCATCAGAGCCAGATGTATCAAGCTTCATAAAATGGAGAGTGATAAACAACCAACCAATCAGCTCCTAGCTGTCATTTTTCAAACCCAGCCTGTAACATGACAGGTAGAAGCTGATTGGCTGGTTGTTTATCACTCTCGATTGTATCACTTTTTTGAAGCTTAATACATCTGGCCTTTAGAGAGCAAATAGTATAGTGAAGTAAATACTGCTAGTGCATACATGCTAATGTACCAGATTGATAATGGCAAGGCACTGTAGAAAAATGCTTGTTTCTGTATCGTCAGTCTGAAATTTACCAGTAACGACAAAATCATTCCCTCAACTGTACCGTACACCACCTTGAGTGGAGTGTAAACAGGTAGGAATGCATGGATTTCCCCTGTATCTGCCTTAGTAGTAAATATGTATACATAATTAAAATAAAAGGAAACGTTATAGTTTACAACGTTTTTATTATTATAATACATTCTGAGGGCTTACACCCAATCAATAAAAATAATTGGTACTCTTTACCTAGAACAGCGCCCATCGCGACCATCGTATGCACTAAAAAACGGGTGCGATGCGATGACCGCGATTTCCCATAGGGATCAATGTTAAAAGTCAGATTGGACGCGATTTTAGTGTTCAATGCCTCAATGCCCGCGATTTTTCCATAGGAAACAATGTTAAATGGGCCACAGAGCCCAAATAGTCACCCTAAAGTCTGAAATGGCCCCCACAATTGTTAACGCCACCCCACGATCAACGTCAACCCGAAGCGTGGCGAGCGCAGCGAGCCCACGAGGGGCGGCGGTACGCGTCCTCCGACCTTTTCATACCCCCACTATCCACGTCGGCGTGGAGTTGAGAATAGAATAGTGTGGCGAGCGCAGCGAGCCACCGAGCCCGAAGGTGGTGAGCGCAGCGAGCCCCGCGAGGGGACGCGGATACCTTCACAGGTAAACGCGTCCCTTCGCGGGCTTCACAGGTATCCGCGTCCCCTCGCCACGCTTCGGGCTCGGTGGCTCGCTGCGCTCGCCACACTATTCTATTCTCAACTCCACGCCGACGTGGATAGTGGGGGTATGAAAAGGTCGGAGGACGCGTACCGCCGCCCCTCGCGGGCTCGCTGCGCTCGCCACGCTTCGGGTTCACGTTGATCGTGGGGTGGCGTTAAAAATTGTGGGGGCCATTAAAGACTTCAGGGGGACTATTAGGGCTCTGTGGCCCATTTAACATTGTTTCCAATGTAAAAATCGCGGCCATTGAGGCATTTAACACTAAAATCGCGTCCAATCTGACTTTTAACATTGATCCCTATGGGAAAATCGCGGGCATCGCGTCGCACCCGTTTTTTATGTGCATACGATGACCACGATGCCCGCGATTTTTTACCCCCGACGCCCGCGATGCCAATCGCGGGCGCCGTTCTAGGTAAAGAGTACCAAATAATTAATATGAGCATAGGGGGCAGCCATTACTGCAGGGTTGCCTACCCTCCCGGAATGGGCAGGAGGGTCCTGGAAATCAGGCCCCCCTCCCGGCCCTCCGGAAAGAAGGGCAACCCTCCCCCGCAAAGCCGCCCGGCTCCCGCCCCCCCCAAACACACCCCCGCCGGCACCCGTGACCCCCCCCCCCTCGAAGGGGGGGGGGGGTGTTCCGCAGGTCAAATGACGCGAATTGCGACATTTTAGCCCCGCCCACTGCCATGCGATGCCTTTAAAATTGCATTGCATGGCGGTGGGCGTGGCTAAAATGACAAGTGCTCTGGCTACGCCCACAAACAAGTAGCCACAAGTGTGGCTCCGCCCGCATCCCACCCCTTTTCACTCCCCACAGCCCCGCCCCCCCCGAGCTGGCTGCCCTCTCCCGGAAAGGGCAGCCAGAAAGTAGGTAAGTATGCATTACTGTTGTGCCTGGGGGGGGGTCCAGATTCCTAAATCTGCCTTTAATCTTATAAAAACTGTATTATGCCATCTAACCACCACAAGTTCTGGGAAGCTAAGATTCCAGAACTTGTTAAATAGTTTAGTTCTGCCTCAAACATGCAGAAATAGCTGTTTTATAAATACATTCCTTAGGGGGACAAACACTATATCCAGGGGCGTAACTAGATATTCATAGGCCCCATAGCAAAAGTTTGTAAGGGCCCCCTATTTAGCAACTGATAGTGATAAATGTATGTAAAACATATTACTTAGACGGTAAAGATGGGCCGCCTTAAGCTATGGGCCCCATTGCACCTATGGTAGTTACGACCTTGACTATATCAAAGAGTGAAGACGTTGCCCATAGCAACCAAACACCTTCTACCACTGCTAGTACAAAATGATAGGTAGAACCTGATTGGATGCTGTATGTGCCTTCTCTGCCCATCCTCTTTTGGTTTGTTATATCGACCCCTAAGGAGCAGATGTACTAAGCCTTGGAAAGTGATATACTGGAGAGAGATAAAGTACCACCCAATCAGCTCATAACTACAATGATACAGGCTGTGTTTCAAAAATGACAGGAGCTGATTGGTTAACAGTTTACCACTCTCTATGGCTTAATTACATGGGTCTTCAAACTGCGGCCCTCCATATGTTGTGAAACTACAAATCCCAGCATGCTTTGCCACAGTTTTAACACTCCCTTATAGCAAAACTGTGGCAAGGCATGCTGGGATTTGTAGTTTCACAACATCTGGAGGGCCGCAGTTTGAAGACCCATGGCCTTAGTACATCTGCCCATAAATCTTTAAATGTACATCCTTATTCCTTTCTCCGACTAAGCCTTCCAGTGACCGTTTGACCCATACATCGGTGCATAGGGTTCCCAGTTACAGCTTATTAATAATTACGTTCAGCCTTACTCACAAACTATGTTAATTTTTGTCCTAATCTTACTCTGACTGCAGAACCATTCAGATAAAAATAACTCCGCCAGTATTGTAATCCCCCGTATAAAGCTGCCTGGCAGAGCCAGTCTAATCCCCAGTATTATCACTGGAAAACATAGAGCCTGATAACCCTTCATCTACTGGAGGCACTTCAAAAGAGATTGGGATTCAGCCGGCGTAAGCACCTGTTACACCATTATTACACCATGCTGTAGTCTTTCTTTGTTTGCAAGGAGGGTTTTAGCAATCAGCACAAAGGTGTGGAAACAAAATTAATTCATCTTCTACCTTCTGTGTGCAATTGGTTTCCTCAACTCTTGTACACAGAAGAACGTCTGTTAGGTACACTCTGTTATAAAGTGTATCCACCCAACAATTGCAAGGACATACAGTATCTAGAGCAGGCATGTCGAAACTACACATCCCAGCATGCCTTGCCATAGTTTTAGCATTCCCTAATAGCAAAGCTGTGGCAAGGCATGATGGGACTTGTAATTTTAGTTTCACAACAGCAGGAGGGCCATAGTTGGGACATGCCTGATCTAGACGAAGCAACACCAGTGACTACAAGAGAGGGGTGAATTGAGAGGATTTTTGGCAGTGACAAATCTTCTTGACCTAAAAATGTTATTGTTTTAATGCAGAGATGATAGGCGGAGATATATCAGGGGTATGGGTAAAAACCGGACAGGACTCCAGTGCCTGTCCGGGGGAGACCTGTCCGGGGGGGACGGGGGGGGGGACGGACAGCTCGCTCCTGGACAGGCACTCCAAAGAGAGGAGGAGGGAGAGAATAAAGCTTCCCTGTATGGTCCGGGGATGTAGCAAAACCCGGGATGGTCCGGACCACAAGGGGAGGCTGTAATTTCCCCTTCCCCATGTCCCTGGTGAAGGCTATTACAGGCATCCCCCCATGGATGGGACACCCCCGGACCGGACACAACAAGGTCTGGAATGCAGAATTTGATGTCCGGTCCGGCATGTTGGGGTCTTGTCCGGTTTCCAGTTTTCACTTAGTCCTATATATCAGCAACAAAGGGATACTGAAATCTATATATAGTATACAAAACCACATTATCAGTGCAATTATTATTATTATAATTTTATTTATAAGGCGCCACAAGTGTTTCGCAGCGCCGTACAAAGGAACAATACAGGGAGACAAAACTTGGCATAACATTGAATAAATAACAAAAATACAGTACAAATACAGAGCGCCACAGATCAGTACACATTACAGCTTAAATATAAGTAGTGAGGACTCAATCAACATACAACAAGAGGCTTGAGGCCAATGATGGAGATGGGTATGCGGATGAAGATGGTCACTGAGAGTTGGAGTATAGGAGAGCTGTGAGTGACATGTGAAAAGAAGAGGGCTTTGACAACAGGAGGGAAGAGGGCCCTGCTCGGAGGAGCTTACAATCTAGTAGGAAGGGGAGACAGACAGATTACAAGAGGTGCAAGCGAGTGGGTGGTGGTTAGATAGCAGGATGTAAAAAGGCAAGGGGTCGGTGAACCAGCTGGTTTATGCAGTGGAAGGGTACGCTTTGATGAATAGGTGAGTTTTCAGTGCCCGTTTGATGCTTTGCAAGGTCGGGGAGAGTCTAATGGAGCGAGGGAGTGCGTTCCACTGAAGGGGTGCAGCACGGGCAAAGTCCTGTACTCTAGCATGGGAAGCAGTGAACAGGGTGGAGGAGAGACGACAGTCGTCAGCCGACCGTAGAAGGCGGGAGGGTGTATGAATGAAGATGAGGTTAGAGATATATGGAGCAATGGAATTAGAGATGGCCCTGTATGTGAGTGTGAGGTGTTTGAAGAGGATTCTGTAGGGGAATGGAAGCCAGTGCAGATTTTGTTGAAGGGGAGTGGCAGAATTAGAGCGGCCAAGTGCAATACACAATAACATGTGAATGAGCCTCATGAGCTAACAATCTTAAGGAAAAACAGAGACATAAGCCACAAGGTTGGAGTTTCAAAAAGGAAACATCATTAGTTTTATGTTTTATGAAATAACCTGGAAAGAATTCATAATACAGATGTTCTACTACTGGTGCTGCTCCATTGCAGCCACTGACTGTATGATATCCCAGACTCCCCTGCTCTCCTCTGTCCCATTCTGCTCTCAGATCTTGTGTTTCAGAGCAGAGAGTACTCAGAACAGTCGCTGTAATATATGATATTGGTGACACCGATAAGGGGAATGCTGGAGGATTCAGTGATGTGTATACTGGGTACTTAAGCAGTATTTATGAACCCATCACTCACATTATTAATACTGCAATGCAATGGGGAGGATTAAGAAATGTTTAATGGTGACAGTAGTAAATCATACTGGCAGTCCACTGAAATAGAGGATTTGACGGGTTCACTTTAAAGCTACAGTACATCTCTGCCCCAAGTGATTTAAAACTTTTTAGTCAAATCACAGTGTATCGTCTAGGTCAAATATCATGTCATAACTGAAGTAGAACAGATATTAAATAGGTTCTAGATTTCAACGTATTTGATTTTCCCTTTCTCTCCCCCAAAGTAACCTATTTTCCTGGTTTACAAAGACAGTAACTTCCTAATTGTATATACATTCCAGCTATGTCAGCCACAGCGGCAGGGCTGGAATACAGAGGGAGTAGGGGGGAACAGGACACACACTGGCCCCCTATATAGCTCCTGCCAACACTGGAATGTACTACATCATATGTGGAGCTGATTTATGGCGCTGTTGGCGGTTAGCGATAGTCTGCGTATGTGTACAACCTGTAGTGCGCATGGGCGAGGCCAACCTGATTGGCTCCTGATCGCGATATTTAGGGGGAGGAGCCACAGAACATAAACAAAGCTTTCTGCGGCTCTTTTCAGTTCCTTAAGGGATCGCGACCTGCCGTTTTTTTGTTTTGGCAAGTACCCGAGAAGCCTACATGGATTGAAGAGGACGTGATCTACGCTGGAGGACCCTGGTGAGTATGGTTACCTTCCACAGGTACCCTATATGGATCACTACAGGACTAGTGGACAGAGGGATAACTACTTATGTGTCAGGATAGGTAAGTATCAGAATGTATGGGATCCCCTTCCCCGCCGCCACTGCTTTGCAGCTTACCGTGTCAATTATAATCACCCTAAAAGTCGCCATTAGCGGCGAGACATGGGGATCTGTCTGACTTTTGTCTAGTATTGTTACAATTACATTCCCTGAAATAATAAATAATTCCAGGCACGAATAATAAACATCTGGAAATCAGGGAATGTTGGACATGTAGGCAGGGCAGCCGAGAGGAATGCCAGGCCCAGAAAATTTTTTGGGGGTGTGGCCTAAATGTGGGAGATATGGCCACCTCCCGCACTTAGGCCACCCCCCCAAAATGTTTAGAGGAAGGTGAAGGATAACTCTAAACTCAGCAGCAGCAGCACCCTCTTCAGGGCCCCTCTAGCAAGCCTGGGCCCGGGTAAATAGTACCCACTCCCCCCCCCCCCTCGGCTGCCCTGCATGTAGGATACACATACACTTTCTCTGCAGTTCAAGTTTTGTCTTATTGCTGCAATTAAATTACTGTAAGTTCCTTTTAAATCACTTGGGCCCTTATTCAGATCTGTGCGGCCGGAGCCGCATACGGTGCTCCGGCCGCACAAACCAATCCCCGCCCACAATACGGATCGCCACGGCCGTCCGTACACGGACGGCTGGCGATCCGCATGAAAATGGTGGGGCGTACGCCTCCACCATGGTGGGAGCTGCCCCCTGCATTCGATGGTCTGCGACCATCGAAGGCAGGGCCGCACGCCCCACCAGCTCCCGCAAGCTGAGACCACACGGACAATGGTCCGTGTGAAAGCTTGTATGGGGGCGGAGAACTGACATCCGGCGATGTCAGCTTTCCGCCCCCATCACTGGCGTCATAGCCTCATTACCATGCATACGCCCCGCGTTTGCATGGGAACGCCCATGAAACGCGGGGCGTATGCATAGGGAAATGAGGGTATGAAGCCCCTCACGCCCCTATACGCCCCCTTTGCGGCGTAGAAACTTTATGTGCGGCGATTTCGCCTGCACATGCGCAGATTGACCTCTGCGCATGTGCAGAGTGAAAACATCGGCGGTACGGCCGCACGTGGGCCGTACCGCTCAGTTCAGAATAAGGGCCTTAATGAGAACAATTTAATTCAGCCAATTAGAACAATATATGCTCACGATTCTCAGCAACACAATGTGAATGACATTAAACAAGTTTTAACATTTCAGGTCAAAATAATAACAACATGTGGCAAAAAGAAATGTAAATCAGACAAATGCTTACAAAGCAGCATAATTAGCTGTCCTAGTAATTAACAATAGATCTGCTTACAGTATATCAGTAGTCCAAGCACAACAGTGCAAATAAGTCTTACCTGGTCCAATGCAAAACGCAGCAATTACGCCGAGAATACACACAATGCTACAGTAAGGAAGCCACGATGCGCGGTCCTGTAAGTAACACAGATCACAAATCAACTGAATAAATATTGGCGTAAGAGGAGAAAAACACAAAAGGCAATGGGCAAGATGTACTAAGCCCTAAAAAGTGATAAACCAGAGAGTGGTAAGCCTGGCATGACATGGCAGGTAGTAGCTGATTGCCTGGTGTTTTATCACTCTCTATTTTATCACTTTTCAAGCTTAGTACATCTGGCCCGATATCATAGCATGACTGCAAACTCCTACAAAGTCAAGTTACTCATACATAAACCTGCAAGGCTCATAGATTCGCTATCTCTAACCCTTTTCTGTGGATTCCGGTAGAATGGTCGACAATAATCTAAAATGTCACCCTGTGAAATGTCAACATTTGGAGGATACCGATGGTTAGGTATAGGCGCTGCCTGAATGGTTAGTGGGTAGACACTAAGGGGAAGGGATAGGCAATAGGAGGTGGGCTAGTAATTAGGCTGCCGAGGGGGGAGGTGGGGATAGGCACTAGAGGGAAGGGATAGGCACTAGGGGGGAGGGAATGTGATTAGGCTGCAGGGAGGGGGTTAGTGATAGGCACTAGGAGGAAGGTTAGGGATAGGCACTAGGGGGAAGGGATAGGCACTAGGGGGAGGGGATTAATAATAGGCACTAGGAGGAAGGTTAGGGATAGGCACTAGGGGGAAGGGATAGGCACTAGGGGGAGGGGGTTAGTTATAGGCACTAGGAGGAAGGTTAGGGATAGGCACTAGGGGGAAGGTTAGGGATATGGTTAGTGGTTAGGCTGTAGGGGTGGGAGGCTACTAGGGATCAGGGCCGGCGCCACCACTAGGCAGCTCTAGGCATTTGCCTAGGGCGCCGGCACCTGGAGGGCGGCAGTTCGCCCCTCACCCCCTGCACTGTGGTACCTGCGTAAAAAAAACTTCTGTCCCCGGCGTCCCTGCTGAGTGCTGGTGTAGGGGTGTCCGTGCCGCCGGGGGAGCCTGCGGCGCTGTTATCGTGTATACGCTTGTCGCGCCCGGCGGGGTCCCTACAGAGCATAGAAAATAACGCCGCGCGCATAGCGCTAGTTATTTTCTATGCACTGTAGGGACCCCGCCGGGCGCGACAAGCGTATACACGATAACAGCGCCGCAGGCTCCCCCGGCGGCACGGACACCCCTACACCAGCACTCAGCAGGGACGCCGGGGACAGAAGTTTTTTTTACGCAGGTACCAACCAAGACCCCCCCCCCCCCGGCACCGGGGCGCCCCCACCCCGACTCGCCTGGGGCGCTCCGGTGCCTTGCACCGGCCCTGCTAGGGATAGACACTAGGAGGAAGGTTAGGGATAGGCTCTAGGGGGAGGGAATGTGATTAGGCTGCAGGGAGGGGGTTAGTGATAGGCACTAGGGGGAGGGTTAGGGATAGTCACTAGGAGGAAGGTTAGTGATATGGTTAGTGGTTAGGCTGTAGGGGTGGGAGGCTACTAGGGATAGACACTAGGAGGAAGGTTAGGGATAGGCATTAGGGGGAGGGTTAGGGATAGGCACTAGAAAGAAGGTTAGGGATATGGTTAGTGGTTAGGCTGTAGGGGTGGGAGGCTACTAGGGATAGACACTAGGAGGAAGGTTAGGGATAGGCATTAGGGGGAGGGTTAGGGATAGGCACTAGGAAGAAGGTTAGGGATATTGTTAGTGGTTAGGCTGTAGGGGTGGGAGGCTACTAGGGATAGACACTAGGAGGAAGGTTAGGGATAGGCACTAGGGGGAGGGAATGTGGTTAGGCTGCAGGGAGGGGGTTAGTGATAGGCACTAGGGGGAAAGGATAGACACTAGGAGGTGGGCTAGTGGTTAGGCTGCAGAGGGGGGAGTTGGGAGGCACTAGGGGGGTTTAGTGATTAGGCTGTGGGGAGGAGGTTAGTGATAGGCCCTAAGGGAAGGTTAGGGATATGCACTAGGAGGAGGGTTAGTGGTTAGGCTGTTGGGGTGGGAGGCTACTAGGGATAGACCCTAGGAGGGAGGTTAGGGATAGACACTAAGGCGAAGGGATAGGCACTAGGGGGTTAGTGGTTACACTGCAGTGGGTTAGGGATATGCACTAGGGGGAGGGGTTAGACAGAAGGGTTGGGAGGTTAGAGATAGGCACTAGGGGCGGGGTTAGACAGAAGGGTGGGGAGGTTAGAGATAGCCACTAGGGGGAGGTTAGGGATAGGGACAAGGGGAAGGTTAGGCACTAGGTAGATCAGTAGAGGTATGGATTACGGATAGGTGGATAAATATTGGGACCTGGAAGCAAGTGTGCGCCAGAAGTGTCTCTCACAGCATGGCCAGGACCCAGGAAGCCCCTGCTGCCACAGGTAAGAAATCATAAGAAATTTACAAGGTCCCGACCCCTCCCCCTCGCCGCTCCGACCCCGCCTTTCTCCCTGAAGCAGAGATGGGCAGGGACCCGCTGCGCCACCGTCGAGAGACTGGGATGCGCGTTCGTGTGAGACGCACGTGCGCCCCAGTCAGATGGAGCGCCTCTCCGCTTAATGTCACCACATATTACTACACACGCGCAATACAAGAAAGTACATTATGTGGGCTATATCCAGCTGTATATCAAGCCTTAAATGTATACATATTCTAGTGGTTCATGTTTACTGGTTCTCCTATTTTTTGACCAGACTAGACTGTGCCTATTTGCCATATTTAGTAAAAGTGGTTAATAAATTAAGAATTATCTTAAGTTGTATTAAAATGCAATAAAAGAATACGTCTGTTTGAAGTCGTTCAGGACTAAATTGGGGTGTGGCGTGTGATGGGGTGAGGCAGGTGAGGCAGAACCTTTCCTGTAGAAATAAGTTGGTTTGAAAAAAAAGTTGGTTATAGGGATATTGAGTGCACTGCCATGTCTAACTTTTGCCATTGTCTATCTAATGCATGTCTAACTTTTGTCAATGTCTAATGCATGTCTAACTATTGGCAATGTCTATCTAATGCATGTCTAACTTTTGGCAATGTCTAACTAATGCATGTCTAACCTTTGATGTTGACCTATTCACTGTCTGACTAAACATTGTCTGCCAGTCATCTGGAACCCAGTATCTAAATCATTTAAGCCCCGTACACATGATGAGAATATTGGCTAATGGCCAATTTTGACTAAGCAAGTTTGGGTACTTGTTTCCTAGCACGGCCACACCGATTTACATCGGGGTGGTCGTGTCGGAAAAATCGGGCTGATCGCATCGCATGCGATTTGGTCGCATGCGATGCGATCGACGCGACCGACCGATTTTGGACCCGATTTTTTTTTTTTATGAAATGTAAATCGGGTCCCTGGGACCCGATTTTACATTGAATTCAATGTAAAATATTCCCAACCCCCCCAAATGTCCCGGCGTACACCCCACCCCACGATAGACGCCAACCCGAAGCGTGGCGAACGCAGCGAGCCCGCGAGGGGCGGCGGTGCGCGTCCTCCGACCTTTTCATTCCCCTACTATCCACGTCGGCGTGGAGTTGAGAATAGAATAGTGTGGCGAGCGCAGCGAGCCACCGAGCCCGAAGCGTGGCGAGCGCAGCGAGCCCTGCGAGGGGACGCGTATAACTTCACAGGTATACGCGTCCCCTCGCGGGGCTCGCTGCGCTCGCCACGCTTCGGGCTCGGTGGCTCGCTGCGCTCGCCACACTATTCTATTCTCACTCCACGCCGACGTGGATAGTAGGGGAATGAAAAGGTCGGAGGACGCGCACCGCCGCCCCTCGCGGGCTCGCTGCGCTCGCCACGCTTCGGGTTGGCGTCTATCGTGGGGTGACGACGGGGACATCTATAATTGGTCATATTGGCCCATTTTACATTTTTCACATTTTTTCAAGATTTCAATGTTAAAAAATATTTTAACATTGAAGGCTATGGAAAAATCGGGGGCATCGCGTCGGGACCATTGTTAATGGTCCCGACCGACGCGATGCCCCCGATATTTTACCTTTCCCGACACGATTTCAATGTTAAAATATTTTTTAACATTGAAGCCTATGGGGAAATCGGGGGCATCGCGTCGGTCGCGTCGGGACCATTGTTAATGGTCCCGACCGACGCGATGCCCCCGATATTGTGCCTAGCCGGCTAAATGGACCTGATTTCAAAGGAAATCGGGTCCATCGGGGGTAATCGTGTACCTTAAGTTAAGGTACACGATTACCCCCGATTGTGGCCGTGCTAGGAAACAAGTACCCAAGTTTGACTAGATACACAAAAGAATTTAGGTAGATGCACAGGAGATTTTGGGCGGGATGCTCTAACATCCGTGCCCGCCCTTCGCTGACATAATTATCACATATGCTCTAACATATGCGATAATTATGGCAAAGGACAGCTCTTGCGTTAAGAGCTGTCCTTTGTGGTGAGTCAGCGGGGGTCCGTGTGGGGCGGCGGTGGCTCGCGGTAGAAGCCCATAGGCTTCTAAGGGGCATCTCCAGCTTTTGATGGCGATGCCCCTCCTCGCGGTAACACGGCGGGGGATCTTTAGCGCATCCCACAATGCGGTAAAAACCCTATAGCAGGGTTTTTACCGCATTTTTAGTTCAGAGAATCCCGCTCTTTGACTGAAAGATTTTGTCTAACTAATGTTAGTCTATGATCTAGTTAAATTTCCCTTACCTGCACAATCTGCTAGGAGATACTGACTAACGCTGGGAACCAAAATCTTGCAATGTATGGGAGAAAATGTCAATCGATCAGTTGCTCCCAAACACTGGGAAATGGATAAAAAGGATTGTTTGATTTAATCTAATAAAATAAACGACTTAAACCAATGTATCTGAATTACTAGTTTATGTTTTCCTGCATTTGAGAGCAAATGATTGAGTATCATATGCTCCCATACAGATTTTTGTTCCCACCAGATAGATTGGACAGATAAATCTGTAGGTTTATACCCAGCATTAGCGTTGGTAACTAAGCAGGAGAAAAACTGGTAGATTTTGGCTAACCTTCTAGGAGATTTTGACTATCTAGTCAAAATATGCCAAAATCTCAGTGTGTGTACACCCCTTAACAAACCAACCAGATGAAGAACAGCATGGTAATTTTCCAAGTGGTAAAGATAAGTGGTTACAAATGCACTTATTTATCTGCCCCCATTCATTGGTGCATTCCCACATGAAAACACACAAGTACCCCTAGCTATGGCAATAAATGTATGTTAATATAAATATAAAATGCTCACCTGGAAAGTCAGAGATAAAGTCAATATTGTGAAAAACACCGCCATCAGCCCAAAGCCTCCAATCAGAAGAATCCTCCGGCCAAGTTTTTCCACTGTCATACCCTGGTTTACAAGAGAGACGGCACATATTACCGATAAATGATGTACAAGTACATAGTAAATAAAGACAGTTGCATCAGGGGTCAGGACACAAAGTAATCATTAGGTGCCATTGATCGGAGTAAGTAGCAAAAAATTGTTAAACACACACATACACAGAGTTATTTTTAAAAATATATCACAGAGCATATCTATCTCCTAACAGGAGAAACAAGATTGGGTTATCTAATAATAGTAATTGTTTGAAATGCGGGATGGCTGGAGCGGATCTGGTCCATCGTCTCTGGAGTTGCCTTGAGGTCTACCTTTTTTGGAAGAACGTAGAACGGTTTATCCAAACCTATATACAGAGCGACTTCCATATATCAGCGCAATGGGCCATTTTAAAGTATTGAACCTGGCGATGGGACAACCAGGAGCAGAAAGGCTAAGAATAAAGTAATGATGGCTATATCCGCCACTGCAAAAAAAAATATTCTGCAGATGTGGATTCAGCCTCAGCCCCCTTCTATGAAACTGTTTTTGGATAAATTATACAATGTATTTTTGATGGATTGGGTGGAAGCTTCCACACAAAAAGTGAGAAACCAAGAGAGGTTTCTTGAGAACTGGGGAGATTTTATACAAACTCTATCCCCCCAAGTTCAAGAGAAAATTCAGACCTGTTTCTTGCTAGTTGAATGGAGGCAACAAAAGGAGGTTGGGGGACAAATATAAATTTATACTGCTCTGAAGATTGAGAATAAGAGGATGAAATGATATTCCCGGGGACCCGGGGGCTATCTCGCCATGTCCTGTCTATAAAAATAAAATAAAAAATGTGTATAAATATCTAATCTTCTTATTTAATCTAGAAGTGAATATGTATCTTAAAATGTATTGTCCTTCCTCTTTTTTTTTTGCTATTTTTCTTTTTTCTTCGATGTATATTGATATAATATTATATATCGGCAATAAAAAATATAATAAAAAAAAAAAAACACATACGCCTATACTGTATGTATGTACCGGGCATAATGCCATTAACAAAACCTATACTTTTGTATCATATTGACAATATGTTCAAATTCTGAAAGTATAATCATGTGACTGGCCCAACATCGGATAAGATGCTACACAATGTCATGATATAATTAAGCAGATGCAGGGCCAGTGACTGGGGGGGGGGGGGGGGGCATAAAGCAACATCCATATGGGGCCATGGCCTTGTGAGGGGCCCCAAGGTTCTTAGGGATTCAGGGACTGTAAGCATGGCTGCAGCAGTGCAGTGCCTAGCAATGGTTTTAAAAAGGTACCAGCCACCCACCTGCCAGCCTGCACAGTTTTCTGGAAAGGAACTTTCTCGAACCCCCTCTCCAATAAATCCCCTGGGTCTGGTCACCTGTCTGGCTCCCTGTACTACTGAATTTGATGACATCAAGGGACACACCGCAAATTGCATTATGCTGCGCACTGCCACCTGCCCTTCCCTGTTCTGTCCCTGTATTGCCGATGATCTACCCACCTAGGGGGAGCATGACTATAAGAGAAACACAGGCAGCATGGGCTACAGCCTGAATAGTGGCATTGGTGGCACCAGGGAAGTGCATTGGAAGTGCCGTCATTCAGCCGGTCTCATAAATGAACAGACAGTTATTCAGTTTGGGCAGCATGGATGGTGTAATGGTTAGCACTACTGCCTCACAGCACTGAGGTCATGAATTTGATTCCTACCATGGCCCTAACTGTGCAGAGTTTGTATATTCTCCCGGTGCTTGCGTGGGTTTCTTTCGGGTACTCCGGTTTCCTCCCACAATCCAAAAATATACTGGTAGGTCAATTGGCTCCCAACCACATGTACATGTGTGCATGTACATGTGGTAGAGAATATAGATTGTAAGCTCCACTGGGGCAGGGACTGATGTGAATGTTCAAATATTCTCGCTGAGGAATATGTGTGTGCTATATAAGAAACTGTTAATAAATAATTAATAATAATTATAAAAAAACACAGATAAAACAAATATTCTCTATGCAATATAAATTTAATATTTAATAACAGATTTTTATTATATTGCATAGTTAATATTAATTATCAGTGTTCCTTTGTAATAATAAAAAAAAGTTTTAAATATGCAATGTAATAAAAATCATATAGCAGTGTACCCGGACCCAAGATTTCTGAGCAGGGGTCCAGCGGCACCAGTAGTATCTTGAGGATGCTAGGCTTGGCTGATCATAGATGCAGAGTGCTGTTCCAGGCCCCCTATAAGCCAGTAAGTAAGGGCTAAGGGACAGAAATAGTGTTTGCCTCGTACTGTGCAGCGGCACTGGTAGTAAACCCCTAGTTACAGACAAGCTTAATATTTACTATAAATAATTAGCCTAAATACCAGAGTGGACATTTTCATATCTGGATGAATAGGACTTCCATATTATAACACATAGAGATTATGATGTGTGCCCCCCAAACTGGGCCACACTGCATCACACCACAGAGGACCACTGAGTACCGCCAGGGTGAGGAAGTGATCGCTGGCACCCGCACCACAAGCACACTGGTGTGACCTATCGGAGCAGTAGCCAGGTGCTGTGTAATAAAATGCTGGAGCAACAAGTCTGCGGGACCAGGCATTCCAGCACCATCAACTCCAGGCAAGAAACACCAGCACCATCAACTCAAGGTCAGTTCCCCCTTCAAACTGTCTGCCTCTTCTCAAGCCCAGTTACCCCTACCGTTACTGACTCCCCCATCCCAGTGTCTCCCCTCCTGCCAGCCCAGTTTCTACCCCCTTCCCTCTCCAACCAGCCCTCTGCATAGGGTTACCAACTCATCCCTTTAATCCGGGACACATATTAATTACACAGGTTCTGTGGCTGTTTAAAACCAGGTGAAATGGAGTCTTGAGGTGTGGCAGTTTAAAACCAGGTGAAAGCCAGCCACAGAACCTTTGTAATTAATATGTGTCCCGGATTAAAAGGATGAGTTGGCAACCCTACCTCTGCACCTTGAAACTTTCCCCATATGGGTCCTGTCACAGCTTCCCCCTCTCCTATTTAGCTCAGTATCCCCCTTCTACAGCCTAGTATCCCCCTTCTCACCCCTATCTCACTGTCTGTCCCTCTTTCCAGTGACCTCACCATCTCACTGATCACCTATCCCAAAATCTCCACCCTTCCATTAAGAAATTAACACGCGGCAAGCAGTGGGCGCAGTGGCGTCAACAGGAATAATGAATAAGGTGAGAGAAAAGGATGAATGTTAGGTGTCCGCTGCAAGTTTAATCCTCACTCCATGAATTGTACTGGTGGAGCCATGGAGAGGACTGAAGGGTTCCGGACATCTGGCTTTATACATCTGAAGGTCCAAGAAATAATATAGGGCCTTATTTTGGTTCATTCTTTCTGACAAAATCCTTCTTAGATGGGCAAAACCATGTGCACTGCAGGTGGGGCAGGTGTTACTTGTGCAGAGAGAATTAGATTTGGGTGGGGTTTTACTTCAAAGTGAGATCTATATTGCAGTGTAAAAATAAAGCAGTCAGTATTTTCCCTGCACAGAAACAAAATTACTCACCCAAATCTAATTCTCTCTGCACATGTTACATCTGGCCCCCTGCAGTGCACATGGTTTTGTCCATCTAAGAAGGATTTTGTCAGAAAGAATGAACCAAAATAAGGCCCATAGTTCCGTGAAGACAAAAAGATCCCCAACTTATTAATAGAGCGGTGGCATCTACTGAGCTTGTGCTGGCTACAGTATGCTCAGCAGAGATCCTGCTATAGTGGGAGAGAGGGGGCGTGTCAATCGGCCTCTTATTCATATCCCGCCATCCACTCAGCCATACACCATTCCCCTACTGTCATATAATCCCAGCAAGCTCTGGTAGCATTTGCAGTGGCATGGGTTCCCTACCTGTGGTTTGATGTCAAGCATGCACTTGGCCTGTCACAGATGGCAATGAGCCAAATACCACAGAAAGTATGGTGTGAAACCGAACCACAGTGCATGTCTGGTAAGCAACCCATACATATCATCCTGATGGGAGGAGCTTCCAACTGAGCCCCAGCTGCCAATCCTGCCTTCAGTGACCGCGCATGCCTGGCACATAGGTATGAGACATTTGGTTTTACACTGACCTGATTCATCGTGATCAGACTCACAAAGGTACAGGACATGCGCCCACATATTTGCCCGCTTAGGGCTGTAGTTTTACTAAAGGTCAGTTTTAAATGATTATCGATTTCAAATCCATTGATCCAAAATCAATGTGTTTCCAGAGCTAAAACACGTTTGATAACATATAAATAAAAAATCTTCGTTAGTAAATGAGAGCTTTAGCCCCTGGACCGCAACATTGATTTAACCGTGTCCTATAGTATATAGCAAGAATCTAGCCATTTTTTCTTTTACATTATTTATTATTTTTCTATTACAGACAAAGATGATGACACTCCACCAGGCTCTGTTCCCATTATTGTGATGAAGTGCAGTTTTTTACATCACTTTCTGTGACAGTTGTGATTTGAAATCTCCCATGCTGAATCTTCAATTATGAATCTCTGACACAAATCTCTCTGTCTGTGGCTCATTATCTGAGAGAGAGAAATCTCTCGTGCTGAATCTCCCGTTATGAATCTCTGGCACAAATCTCTGCATATGTAGGGCCCTTAACTCTCTCTGTACATGTTACATCAGCCCCACCTGCAGTGCATATGCTTTTGTCCATTAGAAAGTGATTCTGCCTTTCCGAGTGAACCAGAATAACCCCCCAGTATACTTTTCAAGTGTGGAAAAAAACTGTAGTACCCAGATGTAAATCACAAAGGTACAGGGAGAATATATTGTACATAAATTATCAGACAGCAATTTGCGGTCTGCAAAGAAATAAAATCAGCCTTGACTGTCATTCAAATGTCATTCATCTAATTAGGATGAGGCTATAATTATATAATTTTTGTTGTACAAAGAACAATAACCACGCAAATGTCAATTTATAACAGATTGCTGAAGCTTGAATTAATTCATTGACAGTGTTACACATTTACTAGGCACTAGAGAAAGAAAAAATATTCTTGGAGATGGATGTGTAGTAGAAAATCAACGGAGCGGAAATAAGGAAACTGAATTCTATATGAATAATACATAAAGGGGCAAATCAAGACAAACATAAGGCACAGAGCAAAATGTATTTTGTTTGCTTCTTTTATGTCCACAACATACAGGATATGGTCATTTGGTCTACAGCAACTAGGTCTACAAGCATTGGGTCGACATGCAGCAATGTTGACATGGGTCTATGTCGACATGGGTCAAGGTCACCATGGGTTTAGGTCGACAGGTCATTAGGTCGAAACAAGCATTAGTTCGACATGGGCAAGATCGACTGTCAAAAGGTTGACATGGGATTTTTCACTGTTTTTTGAGCCGACATGTCGACGCTGGGATGTGTAGTTCAACAACAGCTGGAGGGCCAAATGTTCTAAAACTATAGGAGAAATTTGCTATGATCGTATTTTATACATCAGTTACTTACTATCAGTATCAGTTCACGTGTCCTTAAGTCCTGTGCTGGTCAGCTGTGTGGGATAGTAGCGGCCATCTTCAATCTAAGCTTGGAGCAAGGGAGGGTTCCGATGCTGTGGAAAACCTCGTGTGTGGTACCTGTGCCAAAGTCATCACGTCCTAAGGACTTCAATGACTACAGGCCGGTGGCGTTGACATCTCAGCTGATGAAGTCCCTGGAGAGGCTGGTCCTTGGCTATCTTCGACCTCTAGTGAGATCTTCTATGGACCCATTGCAGTTTGCTTATCAGCCTGGAATTGGTGTGGATGATGCTGTCATACATCTGATGCAGAGGGCCCTGCCTCATCTGGAGAGAGCTGGGGCCACCGTGAGAATAATGTTCTTTGACTTCTCCAGTGCTTTTAATACCATTCAGCCCATGCTCCTGGGGGAGAAAATGGTTGACTCGGGGGTGGATCATCATCTAATCACCTGGATCCTGGATTACCTTACAAACCGTCCACAGTATGTGAGGACCAAGGAGTGCCAGTCCGATACTATTATCTGTAGTACAGGGGCGCCGCAGGGAACAGTTTTGGCACCATTTCTCTTTACTCTCTATACTGCAGATTTCACATACAATTCATCAACCTGTCATCTACAGAAGTTCTCTGATGACTCTGCTATTGTGGGCCTTATCGTGGATGGGGACGATAGGGAGTACAGAGAACTTGTGCAGAACTTTGCTACCTGGTGTGTGGGGAACCATCTTCAACTCAATACGAGGAAGACTAGGGAGTTGGTAGTTGATTTCAGGAAACGTCAGCATACCCCCCCAACTCCTGTGAGCATTCAGGTAATGGATATTGAGATCGTAAGAACTTACAAGTATCTGGGTTTTCACCTTAACAATAAACTGGACTGGTCTGATAATTCTGCTGCTCTGTATAGGAAGGGGCAGAGTAGACTTTATCTGCTGAGGAGACTGAGATCCTTTGGAGTGCAGGGAGCGCTCCTGAAGACCTTCTTCAACTGTGTAGTGGCATCGGCCATATTCTATGGAGTGGTCTGCTGGGGTAGCAGTGTTTCAACAGCCGACAGTAAGAGACTAAACAGACTGGTAAGGAAGGCCAGTTCTGTCCTAGGAATGCCTTTGGATTCTGTAGAGGTTGTGGGTGAGAGGAGAATGATCAACAAGATGACATCATTATTGGATAATGCTTCACACCCGCTCAAAAACGTTTTGACAGATCTGTGTAGCACTTTCAGTGATAGGTTGCTTCACCCTCGATGCTCAACGGAGAGATATCGCAGATCGTTCCTTCCGGCTGCAATTAGAATGTACAACTGTCATGGTCTGAAGAAGACCTGCATGTTCCTAGATTCTTGAGTTATATTGTTTGGATCTTATCTTATTATGTGTGTTCTTATTATTATTATGCTACTACTCTTATCTGTACTTGAACCTTGCTGTAACACTGAAATTTCTCCATTGTGAGACGAATAAAGGGATTCTATTCTATTCTACTAATGGTGAAATGTATACGAATTCTATTTTTTACGTATGTATTTTTAGGATGTTCTACAGAATACGAATGAATACAGCCGTAAAACCCCTATTTATTTCAATGGTATTGGCAAATATTGTTAGATCTATGCAGGTTTCTCAGTGTAAAAAAAATTAAAATGGCTATAACCATCCCCGGGCCCATTGAACCAGTCCTGGTTTTAGAAATTCAGGGGTAAAAAAATTGGGTTTCCCTTGTATTTCTAAAACCAGCACCAGGCTTATGGTCCTGAGCACACCCCAAAATGACATCCAAGGCCACACCCCTTTTTCTCGGAACAGTGGCGCCTACCGCATGGAAGGTCTCACTTCTGAGAATTGCAACAGGCCCGCCATCAGGGGGGACTATGGGGACTCCAGTCCTGGGCCCAGACAAATGTGGGGGCCGCACTGGCTCCTTTTGCCAATCGCAGCGTAGTGCTGTTCACTGTCACTGCGGCAGAGGAGAAAGGCGGAGCAGATCTGCTATACGCATGGGGCGAGATGTACAATCGCATATGTACATCTCGCCGGTTTAATCATGTCTAGCATCTCTACGTAAATAGTTATTTTTCAACAGCATTACCCAAAATAGAATCATGGCAGCAAATGGATTGTTGTTGACTTGCTATTGAGACTCTGAAAGCCTATTAAAAAGTTTTCCCTTTGCACAGCTGAATCTCTTTCCGTAACTTTGGGACAGTGTGCTGATGGGATATCATACATTACGTAGGAATTTACCAATCAATGCTGCACATTTTTGTATAGCAAGAGACTCATTTACAATTTCACACGAATGCTCATGCAGGAAATCAAGTCCGCAAAAATAACTCATAAACAGGAAACACATTTTATATCCTACATAAGCGGTACGCAATGTGCGGCACTCCAACTGCTGTGGAACCGTACGTCTCAGCAGGCCCTGCCACAGTTTTAGCATACCCTAACATAAAAACTCTGGCAGGGCATGCAGTTATTTGTAGTTCGACAGCAGCTGGAGGTGAGCCAAGGGACTCGCCCATCAGAACACCCAGCGTTTCATGGCATTCCTATAAAAATGCTGGGCGTTCCCATGGAAATCAGCCGGTGATGTGGGCACCAGGGGCGGGAAGATGACATCACCGGATGCTCTGAGCAACCTTAGATGAGCACATGCCTTCCACATCATTCGATGATCGTCGACCATCGAATGATGTTGGTGTGCCCGCGCAGGCTGCGAATGGATGTCAAAAATCCATTTGCGGCCAGCAAATGGATGGCGGCCAGGCCACCATTTGCAAGGCAGGGTTTTGGTGGACCTTCCGAATCAACCAGAATAAGCCCCCAAGTCCCAGAGAGCCCGCCCTGCTGGAAAAATGCTTCCCCCGTCGGCCATAACCACTTGCAACCATGCAAGGGGATGTGTAATGAAAACACATCCCCTCGCATGTGGCCGCAGCAGGAGAAATCATTAGATGAGTAGAGTTATACTTGTGGGCTCCAGGATGAAGACATGGTGGAAGGATGATGTAATGTGTTGTCAGCCACCTGCCCCCGGCATACTGCATCATGGCCGCATTTACGTGGCAATGCCCAACACCACCACCACCCCCGTCCCACCCCCAATAGGGACGGCGGAGACAGCCTTGGCTTCAGCCCATGCATGGGTTAAGTGAGGGGGTCCACACTCCCCCAGGCAGAGGCATAACTATAGCACTGCAGCCCCCACCACCGCGGGGGGGCGCTGTGCATGTGGGGGCGCCAGGGGCTGCGGTGCTATAGTTAAACCCCCCCTCAATCCCCCGCAGACTTACCTATCGCGCTGGTCCCGGCGGCTCCGTTCTTCTGCTGAGGACCATCACAAAATGGCCGCCCCCATATAGCACACTGTTCTCTGAAACTGTCTGCTGTATGGGGGCGGCCATTTTCTGGTGGTCCTCAGCAGAAGAACGGAGCCGCTGGGACCAGCGCGATAGGTAAGGCTGTGGGGGATTTAGGGGGGTTTGCATGGGCGGCGGGGCGGTGGGGTAGGGGTGCTTGGCGGGGCGGCGACGGGGGGGGTCCCCCCTAACGGCGGGGGGGGGGGGGGGTGCCCAAAACGTAGCTACGCCACTGCCCCCAGGTATCCCGTCCAGAGCTGACCAGCTACGGTGCGCATTGTAAAGCCGGGGGATCTTACGTAAAAAGTGTCCCCCAGCTGTGGCATGACACTACAGGCTTTTGGAGCCCGGTGCTGGTTCCAAAATATGGTGGACCCCTATGCTTTTTGTCCCCTGTATTTCAGGTCTGGCTCAATTTTTTTTTTTTTTTTACTTTTACACATTTTTTTAATACAGATCTCACTGATCTGCACATGGTTCTGTCAAATTCGCAAGTCAGAACCTGGCCTATTTTTTTTGCGATTTTTGGTAACGTTTAACCAAAAATCGCACCCTATGACTGAGTTGTACAGTTTATAATGGGAAAACATCTGCATGCGAATTTAAGTGTAAAAAAAAAAATGTGATTTTCATGGCAAAAAATGTGATTTGTACCACAAGTTGCATCCTATTAAATTTTCAGAAAACGTGCAAATTCTGACTTTTTTGTGAAAAATTTAAATTCTAAAATTCGTACTGTATTATATATTGCCTTACATGTATAATGAGTAATATGATTTTAGTAATACCGTGTTTCCTCGATATCAACCAAAAACACCACAGGGCTTATTTTCGGGGTAGGGCTTATTTTAATAAACATTGACACCATGCCCCCAGTCCTCCATCTTTAACACGACCCCAGTTCTCCTTGTTAAACATGCCCCAGTCCTCCTTTAGATATCGGTAACATACCATCACAGTCACCAACAATCAAGAACTTTCCAGTTCTTCTTTGCTGCGCCCCAGCTCCGTGCTGTGCTGCAACCACGCGATGTGCGCTGTGACGTCACGCGCCGCCCCCGTAGTGCATCCCTGGGACCGGGAGCAGAAGCGGCTTCAGTAGAAGCCTGTGCAGTACAAACACTGCGGAGGTGTTAGCAAAATAACACATCAATAAATAAATATCTCAAATGCAAATTAATTGTGGACTGAGGTCTCAATAGAGACCGGAATACAGTGTTGAGTGTAACCATCAAACAAAAATCTTGATTCAGTGACTTGATACATTATTCTATTGTGTGGCCATTTGATCTGTAATGTACTATATCCAGTATCCAGCATCGTGTGTTAATAAACTTGTCAACTGTCAACATCAAAGCTGTTCAGAGCTACCTAACATCCTAAGACATTCGCAATGATTATATCATTTACATTGTCTGAGCTCTGTGGGAAAATCACCTGTCTCAAAGCGACACACTTTTCAGCTGAGGCTGTTACCGCATCAACAAACATTCTACTTCCTATTTCCTTACAGTCTGACATCAGGGTTCCTGTCAGCATGCCGCGTGTGTGGCTTCAGTTTGGATTAGTATAGCATAAACATTTAATCATTCATGAGATTACAGGACAGCCCATCATAATATGGAATGTCTAGCAGAATGTGACAGAAAAGTATGTAGCTGTGATTCTATTTGGTTATACGGGGCCTTATTTATTAATAAAAATACTATGAGATCATACAGTATATCTACTAAAGAGAATGGCAGCACCTGATTGGTTGCTCTGGGTAGCTGCACAATGGTGTAGTTTTGTATTAAATATGCCATAAAATGACTTTCCACAAAATCATTATTAATTATGTATCAGTATAAAATAGTTTGGCACTTGGAAGTTTTAGTTGTTGAAGCTTGTTCCTTCGTATTTATGGGGCCCATTTGACATTGGGTTTTAGCTATTTAAAACCCATTATGTATGATAAATGGTGTTCTAGCTAACCAGCTTCTAATGCTGGCTACACACAAGCTCGTTCTGGCCCTGTCAGGGTACTGGGGAATTCACTAGTAGGTCAAGCTGATTTATGACCCTGCCCTTTTTTTAGGGGGTGGGTTCAGACACAAACCTTCAATAAGTTTTAATGCCGCCGGGCAGTGAGTGGTGGATGACTGACGCGGCAGAGGCAGTGACAGATTAAGGTCTTAATGGGCCTGGAGCTGAATGATCAAGGGCCTATTATGCGCAATAATAGGGGTTGTGGCCAGCACCTAATAATGTGGGGGGCGTGACCAGTGTTCTGGTTGGGTGGTCTGCTCATGGGTGTGTCTATATTTGTGTAAATACTTTCAACTAATTTCAAATTCCAACACTCACAGGATGCAGGGAGCTATATTGCCGGGTGCCCATCCGCATGATGCCGATGTCCTAAGATTACTTATACTGTACATGCCTCTTACACATTATGCCACATGGAATGAGCCAAAATTCCCACTGACTGAGTCAAAATTCACATTAAGCCACACAGATTAATGCAAAATTCACATTTTGCCAAATGGATTGAGCCAAAATACACACTATACCAAATGGACTGAGCCAAAATTCACAATATGCTTCTCAAACAGGGACATTGCGCGCCACTGCTGCCATGTAATCCTACATGGCAGCAGAGAGACCCCCCCCCCTTTAACCGGCTATATTGTTTAACCGGCTATATCTTCGGAACCAACAGACCCATTTACATGGGATTAGAATCATATTGAAGAGGTGGGCTTCGAATGATTTTGGTCACATGAAACTGGGCCATTTGGTTCCAGAGAAATCTGCCCTTAGAAAACATGAACAGCCATGAAATTACATTTCATAAATAAAATAATAATATCTCTGGCACCAATTAACCTACAGTATATGAACCAGCCTGGTATCATATTGAAGGCCCAGCGATTTGGGTTCTAATGAGATCAACTTCAAGCTTCTGTGACGCCAGGGAGGGGACTGGCAGCTGTCGGAATTGGGTGCGCGTTGGAATTAGCGGGTCCCATGTTATCCTATGGTGAAATCGTTCCAGCTTTGCCCGGTGGTATCTCCGGTTCCCGGGGAGCTAACGACGCAGGGCTGGGCTCGTTGGATAGCCCCAGTCCTTATCTACAAAATGCCTATTTGGAGAGTGGGCCTGGAGCTGTAGCTCCATCAGGCCTATTGTTAATCCAGCCCTGGGCCGAGGTTGCAAGCTGGACATTCTTTGGCTCTGCTCCCAGAGGACTACATTCATCCAGTAGGCCATTACCCTCCCAGTCCGACACTGGCCATACAAATGATATATCTGCAGATGGTGGTTGTTCATACACATTGGCCAATATATAATAAGATCAAGGACTCCCGTTAGCTGGGACTACTGCCCATACCAGCTCCTGCTGCTGTGACTTCTGCTGATGGCTTCCATTAGTCACCCATGATACACCCCACCTACCCCCCCCCCCCACCCACACACACACACACACATACACACCTGCTCACACACATCAGACCAGTGACTAGTGATTGCTGCTGGTCATCTGATTCTCTTTGCACTTTGCAGCACCCCTTTACTGCACTGGGGGTCACGTAATAGTGCAGAAGGACCCAATGACCATCAGCCCTCACCAGAGCACGGTCCTTGGCTCTAGACTACTACAGTATTTTTTATTTTATTTACAGTGAGCAGATGGCCAGTCCCTGCACAGCTGTCTCTGCATTTGGCCAGAGAACCATAACATGCATTCATCTCTGGCATTAGTAATACCTGGTGATGGGAACCAGTGATGCTATGGTTAATTGTGGAGGTAGAGTAAATCAGTATAACGTACATCCATCTCTGGCATTAGTTATACTGCTGATGTTTATTGTGTAAGCAGTGTGTATCCTGAGATAAAATCTTGTTATTTATTTTTTTATCGCTGGTGGTACACAAGTTGATTGACAGAAGGCTGGCATTTGTGGGTGGTCCGCTCTCTGTCAAGAAAGTGTCAATAAAAATGTCCCACCTCTGTGCAAATACAGCCAAATTGTGGACTTTTTCCTGCAATGGGGTCGGTCCTAGTGACACAATTAGATCTTCCCCATGCACCGGAGTCTCCTCTTCGGGCGTCTCACAAAAGGAATACTGTCAATGTAAGTATGCCCAAGGCTCTCTTCCCTGCACTGTTTGGATGCCAAGAGCATGTGCATGGCATCTATTCAGTGATCGCTGCCTTACAGAGCAGCGGTAATCAAGTAAGACAGTGACTGGCAGATGAATCCTTATACAGAGAATCCCAACAGGGGTCTGGTAAGTATACTTACCTCCTCCCTCTGCCCCCTAATCCTCCCTCCCTGCAGCCTAACCCCAACCCTTTCCCCATGTAGCCCAGCCCTAATCCCCCTTTGAAGTGCATAACAATCCCTTCCTACAACCTAACCCTAACCCTCACCATCCCCGCATCCTAACCTAACAAACCCCTTAGTACCTAAACCTATCCCTGCCCAACCCCCGAGGCCTAACTCTAACCCGTACTGACAAACAGATGGATCAGCTCCCGTTGGAGCTGCTTCTAGCAATACAATCGCCATTCACCAGCCTTTGCCAGCCAACGGAAGGGGGCGCACGGACGAGATGCTCACATGCCCCGTTCTATTGGAGCCCTCCGCTGCCCTCTGCAGCTCTCCTGCAGCCCCTCCCCCCCCAGCTCCACCAATCCCTGCCTGTCTCCCTGATGCAAAGACGGGCAGGGAAAGTGCTCCCCGCCGCCGTGTTGACGGGCATCTAACTAACTGCATACTGTACCATTTTTATGTGTCATTAAAGCTAGGAAATAGACTGTTGTTAAACACGACGTTACACTGGAATAAGATGCTTGTAGGACTCTCTGGCCTTAAAGATACCAGTTTGACATCAAAATGTATTCTCTTTGTGTCTGCATGGAACTTATAATTTCTAATTTAGGAACACAATAAGGTTGCATGCTGTACTAAAAGGCATGGAGCGATTGATAAAGGTTGGCAGACATGCACTGAACTGTGTAATATGCTTTCAGGATATTGCCTTAGTTACACAAATGATGCTCACGTTAGCTTCTACCTAATCTGACAAGTTAGTAGAATTGGGAAAACATTGAATTCCATAACAGATATTTTTTGTTTAACAATGTTTAGTAATGATGAGTCCCCCTACTCCGCAGTCAGCATTCAGGCTGCACAGCCCACACTTACTCAGCGTCTCTCCACGACAGCGGGGTCTGCGGGGCCTTTGTTACGCCACTGGTAAAGATGAGTCCCCCTACTCCGCAGTCAGCATCTAGACTGCACAGTCCACAGCCATTTATAGTAAGCTAATTAGACAGGCTCCCTTCTAAATATAATAACCAAATAGTTTTACTGGTCTCCCTAGATATTGGCAATCAGAGCAATATTGCAGTTTAGTAATTGCAGTGATTGAAAGTAATGGAACTCTCAGGGTCACTTTGCAACTATAAAAGTGGAAGTTCCACACAATTAATAACACATTGTTCACACTCCACCACCACTTTCTGGGCTGGAGGAGGGAGCTTAGGGAGTTTACACTGGATAAGAAGTTCTGCATTGATTGCACAGAAGGAGGAATACTACTTGTAGAGGAAAGATTATATAATTACAGTAGGTTTAAAACTTTCTAAATTCCTCCGTGATGAAGGAGGGATCATAAATAGGTTTGCCCGAACGCATTTTAATTGACAAAACATTATTTTGTGATAGTTTAGTACATATTCTAGTTGCCAAAATTCTATCAGCCTTGTCACCAAAAACCCCAAAAAGAAAACAATACTACCAAACATCTATACAATTAGTGCACATTGTTACCTAAGACGAGAGTCAACCTCTGGCCATAAACAATAAATAGACCCTAGTAGTGCACTCCAGCTAGAAGAACCATAGGCCACCTCTGGCCGGAAACAGTATTACAGACCTTAATACCATATATAAGTCAGCTGTGATATATTAAATTAAGTGAGTACATATAACTACACATTTATATATAGTTTATATAAATACCCTTTCTTTGCAATAGCACACAAATTCTAAAGAGGGTTTCTAAATGTGTCAAATAGTAATAAAAAAAAGACATCTAAAAAACACTTGAAGAATACTTGGGAATGAGATATACTGTAGAGCAACCTCATTAGTTAGTAATAATGACAATTCATTTTTATTAGTCATGTTAAAATAGTTTTTCACAGAGAAGAAGAGTGTGAAAGCTGTGAAGAAAAATAAAAATAGTAAATGTGCTGGATGGGCCTAATTTAGGAGAAGTCATACGTACGAGATGAGAGTTGTGTCTAATAAATGGTCTCTCAGGTGGTCTGTTAAGCCAGCACACACAGAGCAATATGATTGCTGAGCAATATTGGCTTAATATAGTATATTGCTCAGCATCCCGATTCCATCAGCGACCAGAGATGGTCGCTGATGAAAACAAGAAACTCTGCCTGTGAAAGCCGCTGGTCACAGGAGCATGCTGGTGCTGGCCCCACTATTGCGCTCCCGTCGACCATTGCCCGGTAAACACGGTGATATGGTTGCTCCGCGATTATGGCTGAAATCGCCCCGTGTGTATGGGGCTTTATAGCTTCAGTTCTAAATGGCAGTCCTCTACGCTTCCAAGAATTAATGATTCTATCCTTGCTTCCTATATCACAATGGTAAGTAAATATCACTAGGTAGGTACATAGGCGCCAACAGGTCAGTTGGGCCCCGGTAAAATGAAGGGGCCTGCAAGGGGGTGTGGTCACTGGGGAGGCATGCCCCTTTGAAAGAAAAAAACGAAAACAAAAAAATTTGTTTGGATGAGTGGGCGTGGGTGAAAGTGCAGGCAGCATTGCACACCACCACAGGGAGAAAAGTCAGCCTGCCGCTGCAGCTGCATCTCTCCCCAGCTGAGCACACAGCACTGAGCAGCTTGTGCTGAGCCGGGGACAGAAGCTGTGCTGAAGCAGCATCCTGTAATCTCTCTCCCATTGTCTGGCTGCTTGCAACTGGGGAGGGGGTGAGCGGGACCCGGGCCCATCCAGCAGACCTGGACCCGGGAAAAAGTAACTACCCCCTCCCTCTCGGCGCCACTGGGTAGGTATAAGGCTACACAATGTGTAGGAGCTTATGTAACCAAGAATGAATTGTGCTTTCCTTGCTTGCAATATCTGAATCTGCATACCAAATAATGGGGCAGATGTATTAAGCCTGGGGAAGTTTTGATAAATTGTCCGGTGATATCACAGTAGCCAGTCAGACCCTAACTGTCATTTGTCAAACTTGCCATGTAACTTGGTAGTTAGGAGCCTATTGGCTGGTACATTATCACCTTCCCCTTTATAATTTCACCAAAACATCACATTCTTTATGCAGATACAGTCACACTTACAGTACATAGAATATAGATGTTTGTTACATATCATTTTAATCAGCAGAAGCTGCTTGTGCATCCAATTCACATAAAATGCATTTGATGGTAAATGCCCATAAGATGCATTTAAAGGTGCTGAAACCAATTTATTCAGTTGAAGTGGAGTTTATCAGGCCGGTATGTATGGGAACATGCTTAGTTTTTATTTTATTTTTGGGTACTTGTGTATTAGCACGGCGCCCGTTATGTAGTTAGCATAGCGGCGCTGTCAGAATCAGCGTAGTGTTCTCGCACCCAGCGTAGTTAGCGTACCTGTTAGATTCGGTGTAGTGTTCCCGCGGCCAGCATAGTCAGCGTCCCTGTCAGATTCGGCGTACTGTTCCCGCGGTCAGGGTTACGCAGTTACCGTAGTCAGTTAGAGGGGAAGGGGAAGTGACTGCGTAATGGCTGCAGAACCTGTTACAATGTTTAACCCTAACACATGTTGTCATTACTGTGTCAGAACGTACGATATGGCAAGTGTGAATGTGTTCCTGAAACACCCCCACTATCCACGCCAGCCCAAAACATGGTGAGTGCAGCGAGCCCCACAATGGGACGCGATATGCGTCCTCCCGACCTTTTCATACCTCCACTAACCACGTCGGCGTGGAGTTGATTTTCTAAAGTGTGGCGAGGGCAGTGTGCAACCAAGCCCAAAGTGTGGCGAGCTCAATGAGCCCCATGAGGGGACGCGGATTACTTCACATGTGTTCCGCGTCCCCTCGCGGGCTCACTGTGCTCGCCACACTTCGGGCTCGGTGGCTCGCAGTGCTCGCCACACTTTATAGGATCAACTCCACGCCGACGTGGATAGTGCGGGTATGAAAAGGTCGGAGGATGCGTAACGCGTCCCCTCAAGGGGCTCGCTGCGCTTGCCAACCTTCAGGCTGGCGTGGATAGTGTGGGTTTAAAAAGGAGGCATTTCTCAGTATGTAACATGGAGCACTAGCAAATGCTTCCTTTATTGTACATAAGACGCACTTGCGCCCGCATACGCCCTTTGTACAGGAGACGCACGTGCGACTGAACCCCTAACCCAGTCGGCAGGGTTGCTGTACCCTGCCGCAATAATTTCTGAGATGCAGGAGCATCTGAGATGCACCTGCATCTCAGACAGCTGGATCGCCTTTCCGCCGGCGCCCGCATAATCCCCTCTCCGCCGGCATCCACCAGCGCAGGGGATCTGGCGGTTACCGGCGCTGTGTGAGAGGTGCTCACTAGGCTTGCCATGGACAATGGAGACAGAGCCATGGACGCCAGGGACAGAGCTATGGACGCCGGGGACAGAACCGGGCTGCCGCGGAGTCCCTACGCTAACTGCGCTAGGCAGCCGTTAGGCTACGCTGACAGCGTAGCTTAGGCTACTCTGAAAACGTAGCGTAGCCGGGCACCGTACTATTACACAAGTACCTATTTTTGTGTTTACATTCTCTACATACTGTGTTTTTTCATGTCGTAACATGCCAGTCTCAGTAGTACAGCCAACAGCTGACAATAAGTATTAAGTAGCGCAGAAATGAGACATAATCGAGTTTCATATAGGCAACAGGAAGAGTATTACCGCTTATGTAATCAGGCATATAACACTTACAATAATGTAAGCACTCCTTTTTGATCACATCAAAACATGAAAGCTGCGGGTTTTCCACAGAGCTGCAAAGATGATAATTACAGTAAGAAAAGTCAAAATTAATTTTACAGACTACACTACATAAACTGTGCTTAATGAGCCCATCTAGGGAACTGGCATTATTATTTCATCTCAGACGGCTACATTAGTGCTCTCAAAATGTCTGGTAGTAATCTAAAACTTTTCTTTATGAATACTGACCAATTAAATCTCCTGAATGTAATGTACAAGAAGTTGGCAAGACAGACGAGATAATGGCTGTCACTGTAAAAACTTGCCTGAGGCGTTGTATTAATTGTATCTACAGATGTATCAATCTACTGTGGCAAATGTAACTTCAGAGATTTAAAAGAGAAAAAAAAAAAAACATTAATTTGACAATAAGTGTTATCATTTGTGTTCTGAGCAGAATTACCAGTCCCACCCCAAGCACAAAACAAAGCAGAATGAAATTGCAGTGTTGCAGCTCTGGAGAATGCAGAATACACAAGTATAGTAGCTGCAATTAGAAGCCAAT
The DNA here is from genome assembly GCF_055691185.1 of Crinia signifera. Lineage (NCBI taxonomy): Eukaryota > Metazoa > Chordata > Amphibia > Anura > Myobatrachidae > Crinia > Crinia signifera. Next base: position 58,400,005 of record NC_139217.1, read on the forward strand.
GGAGTGAATTCAACTGGCGCAAAAAAACCTTGTGACCAGTTTTGGATTACCGTGGATATACTGTATACGCGCTCCCGATACCAATGCCTTTGTATTTTTATAAAATATGCAAATGGGGTTTAATATCTGGAAACTCTGCTGCGGGTTAAAAGAAAAACCACACCGGTCCAGTGGTCTCACTCGGGAGGGGGCTGTTGGGAGTAGAGGTGGCTGCTGGGAGATGTATGCACTAGGGCGGCACCTGCTGGGGGGTGGCAAGGTACCCCCCCTCACAGGTCGCAATTTGCCGGAAGGGGTTGCAAATTGCGGAAGACGGGAAGGGAAGGGCATGGCCTGGCTCCCCCGCTCAGCCTTGTACTCACCCATCCTTCCCTGCTCAGCTACCTGTCCACATTGCACAGGGGGTGTGGATAAGGGGGGTATGGGGCAGTGTAATAACACAGTGACCTACCTGAGCCAAAGCAGTATGAACGCTGGCTGCTGCTCGGTGGCCGCCCTGACTGTGCCGCAGAGCCACTCCCATGCACAATCCTCACCTCTATCATCCATATCTCGCTCCCTTTCTCTCTCTCTCTCGCTCTCCTTCCATTTCTCTCTCAGAATGGGGGGGGAGGGGCAGCAAAAATTGTGGTGCCTAGGGGTGGTCTGACACTTAAATCCGGCCCTGGATTTATGGTTAGGTCTAAATTCAAGTGGGCTAAGGGAACTTGCCCTGTGACAGGGGATGAGAGGGGTCGGAGAGAGGAGGAGCAAGATCGGAACAAGGGACCCAAAATGACCCTCGTGGGCTTGCTTCCTTTGCCGCACTTCGGGCGCGGTGGCTTGCTCCGCTTCGCTCACCACATGGTTACTAAAGGCAATCAGTGGTGGCGTAGATATTGAAGGAGTAAATCCTCTGGCCTTGCATCTCCCCTGGGGCGTGAAAGGTCCTTCAGCCCACTACAATTTAGCAACTACCCTGGATGTATGTCACACACTCCAGGCGTCAGGCGCACACTCACTCATTCATACAGACACACTCACGCTCTATCTGCCCTTTCTGACATCTTCTAGTGGTCTGCAGGAGCTCTGTGATCTCCCCACATTCAGCAGCCAATACATTTCTCTGCTCTGCTTGTAGAAATCTAAGGGCCTGACTCAGACCTGTACTCTAGGTTGGTAAATGCTGCCCGCCGCTCGTCTGACTGCCCGCCCCTCCTCCGCACTAATCCCCACAGTTGCATGCAAGGGGAGGTGTAGGCATCCCCTCGCATGCATCCACAGGGGCGAAAAATCCTTTGAAGGTTGCGGACCATTGAATGATTATTTTCCTGTTCGCAGATAAGAGATGGCCAAATTCGGGGCAGGCATCTACACACCTGCGTTCACAGGAGAACATCCAGCATTTTTATGGGCTCGCCCATAAAGCACTGAGTGTTTCCCCTACCCGTCCCCTTCACTCTCCTCACAGTACAAACACCTCAGCAAGTGTGATACCCACCGAAGGCCTTTGCACAAGGGGTTTATACATGCGCATCTTCGTGCATGTGCAGATCCCCACCACCATCTGAGGGTCAGAATCACCCCCTAAGGGTATGGATCTTTGCAGAGCATTTACTCATTCTCCTGCTGAAAGCTGTGCCGGGGAGTTGAGAATGAGGAGAGAGATCTTCACAGATCCCTTTTTCTCCCCTTCTCCACTGCCGACACCGTGACATGGGCACTTTGATAACAGCTGAGCCTGTGTCAATTTCTGGTCAGGCCAGCCTATGGAGGTAGTATTGGGAGCCAACGGCTCGTCGACTGTGACATGCATAAATGCGCATGCGCAAACCCCAAACAAACATCGGGGAAAAGGCCGAATTCAGCCTGCTTTGAGTCTGAATCAGCCCCATAGTGCTTGTAATAGAGGAAAAATTATGATTCAAGTGCACTGTATGAAACCTGACATCAGAGGAGGAGTTGGGGCCCTCAGGTACTGGGGCCCACCAGGGATTTTCCCTTTACCCCTGTTGACCAGTTAAACCCTGACAGTATGGCTATTCCAAGCCAATAATTTGTCCCTAACAGACGTTAGAATTACATACCTCCCAACAGTCCCGATTTTAGCGGGACAGTCCCGATTATCAGGGCCTGTCCCGCTGTCCCACCCGCGGGCGGCAGTGTCCCGCGGTGTGGGGTGGCTGTTGGGAGTCCCCCCCTGTCAGCTGCTAAGCAGCGGGGAATAAACGCTGTGCGCATGGGGGCTGGGGGCATGGCTAGAGGCTCACAGAGCCTCTGGGTCATGCCCCCATAGCGGCAAAATGGGGGCGTGGCCTCGCGGGAGAGCCGTGAGTATAGGCCACGCCCCGAATTAGACCACGCCCCCCCCTCAAAAATTTCGGCGCGCCCACGGCACGCAGCAGCAGCGTCCCGACTGCTGAACGCGCAAAGTTGGGAGGTATGGAATTAAGAGTTAAAAACATACAAGTTACAACAAAGAAAGAGCGTAGCTTTTCTTTATCCAAGGACCACAATGACTTTTATGAGCAAAATAGCTACAAATATTTCCTTAGAGACATAACAAGAGTTCACAGACGGCAGACTGTTCTCCTCAGAAACAATGACATGCTGTGTATTGTACGCAAGAGTAAATAAAGAATGACTTTCACGAACTTTTGCTGAGTTGTGGCAGGAAACTTCTGAGAAACCATGACACATATGTCAGTCCAGGGAAAGGAATACAATACAGTGATTCGTTTGTTGGAGTATCTTTATTTGCATTAAACATTTATTTATTACCAGTTATTTATATAGTGCACACATAGGGGGTTATTTTGGTTGATTCGCAAGGCTGCAAATGCGCAGCCTTGCGAGTCCACCAAACCCCGCCTTGCGAATGCCAGGCCGCCGACTCCCCCCCACGCAGCGTGGGTTTGCCTGCACAGGTTGCGAATGGATGTTTAGCATAAACATCAATTTGCATGTTGCAGGGAACACCCACATCTTTCAATGGTTGCCGATCATCGAAAGACGTGGAAGGTGCACGCAGTGACTTTCTAGTCACTTCTATATGTGTGTGCACGCTGGAACGGTTATAGGAGCGGGCAGCTGACATGTGTGTGCACGCTGGAACGGTTATAGGAGCGGGCATCCGGTGATGTCAGCTGCATGCCCCCTGCACCTGCGTCACGGCCTCATTACCATGAGAATGCCCAGCGTGTGGCTGCTCAGTAATGGGGCTGCCCAGCACCCCCGTCCTTCTCCACACCCCGCACAACTTGTTGGGTGCGTGCACCCAGCGAACCGAAAGTTTGCCATAGGTGCACACACCCTACGTCTGAACATGCGCAGAAACATGCACAGACCCACAACATCAGTCCTCCGTGTGAAAGCACGGAGGACCAAACGGATCAGAATAAGGGCCATATTCCGCAGCGTTGTACAGTGGAGCTTACAATCTATAGTCCCTAACACATGTCCACATGCACACATTCATTCTAGGGTAAATTTTGTTGAGAGCTAATTGACCAGTATATTTTTGGATTGTGGGAGGAAACCGGAGTACCCGGAGGAAACCCACGCAAGTACGGGGAGAATATACAAACTCCGCACAGTTAGGGCCATGAGGGGAATCAAACCCATGACCTCAGTGCTGTGAGGCAGTACAGTTTGTGCTCCTGCATAGTCGATATGTATACTCATCTGTATGCGTCTTGTAGTGTGTCCACCCCTAGCTGTATACTTGCATCAGATTGCATTTGAACCGAGCTACGTGTGGTGAAGGTCATATGCAAAGAAATATGGTTATCTGAGGATGCGGTCAATTTACCTATAATCAAAATACTCACGGTCAAAATACCGACAAGGTCAAAATACCGACAAGGTCATAATACCGAAATTATTTTTTTTCATTCAAACCGACTTGTACATACTTTACCATCCCAGTGGACATGGAGGAGGAATATAATAGCGCAGCGAAGCACCATGCCCGAAGCACGGGGTTCATGTCGACCTATGTCAACATACAGACCCCAAAAAAATGAAAAACATGTCTAATTTTTGACCTTTCTATATTTTAGAGGTAGGTATTTGGACCATGTCGGTATTATTACCTTGTTGGTATTTTGACCGTCGGGATTTTGATTGTAGGTAAATCAATCTAGATGGAAATGGTTCTCACAAGAACCCCCAATTAACGCCACTTGCCCCTTCAATAGTAAATGAAGGTGTAAATGAATTTTGTTACCTTTCAGCCATTCAGAGGTGGACTTGCTCTTGGTTCATTGTTTTGCTATAGAACATAACCCAATTAAGCTTGAGCTTCAGATGAAGATATGGTTTTCTCCCTTAAATTTTTCCGGTACAGAGCAGAATTTATGATTCCATCAATTATAGGAAATCACCCATGTCCTGAAGCCATAAAGCATCCATTCACCATTACACTACCACCACCATGTTTGTCTGTTCTTGATGTTCTTATTGTGGAATGCCTTGTTAGCTTTACACCAGATTAAACAGAACCCATTTCTTTCAAAAAGATCCATTTTTGAATCTTCTGTCCTCAGAACATTAGACCAAAAGGCTTGGGGGATATCCACATGTTTTTTATTGGCAATTGTAAGGAACAAGCCTTTATGTTCCTCTCAACCTAGCAGTGATTTTCACCTTAAAGCTCTCTCCCATGGATACCATTTTTTTCTCATTCCCTAAGTTATAGTGAAGTCATGACACTTTAACTGGGTAAGGCCTTTCGTTCCTTATATGTTCATCTGGGATCTTTTGGGTCTTCCAAGATGAGTCATCAATGTGTTCTTCGAGGAAAGTGTGTGATATTTAGATTCAACAGGACTGGCAGTAATCAAGCATAATTGAGTCTAGTCTAATTCAACCCAATGAAAATTTAATTTAGTTAATTGGTTGAATGAGAAAAGGGGAAAAACTTATTTAGACCATATATGCAAAGGGCTCGCATTTAGATCTGCATTGGATGTGTTAAAACTGATATCTAAAGTGTACAAATTAAGCTATTTAATATTAGTGGACAACATTCAAAAGCAGCTGCTATGTACCCTGCACAGAAATAATATCAATTTATTTGTTCCTGTTGCACGGCAACAGGGTTTGATACAGATACAAAGTTACTTGTTTTTGTTGCTTTACTTCCAAACAGGCCCAGAGTCACAGTACAGGTTTGGATGCACAATAGCAGAAATGAAAAAGATGTTCCTGGGCGGTGACTGGGAGGTAATAGGGGTGGTGCTTGGAGAGACTTATGGGAGTGTCTCCAGCATGTTGTAGGTGAGTTTCTGAAAGCAGTTGCATACACAGGCGCTCAACCACTCACACTGTATGCCATAGGGCTATTGCAGTTTGCGATGGTGCGAACAAGGCTGGCGTTTAAAGATAACCAACACAATTAAGAAGTGCACATTGGGACACACATATGTGCACAAGGGAAGAATTTGTAGATGCACTACCACCAGTAAGTCTGTCTCCGAATCAGGCTCTTTATGTGTTTCACTCAAGCTAGTTCAAAAATTTCAAAAGGAATCATCATCATCATCAATTTCAAGTGCAGATTTTATTATGAACACCTACTGTAGGCATAAAATAATTTTATCCTATTTTGGAATTGGGGATAAATGCAGAAGCAAGAACAACAAAGTATTTACTTGTATTTTTTTTTTTTTTAAATGCACCTTTGCCTTTCATTCAATTTATATAGTAAATTATAAAAAACTTTTTGCCCATGTTGGGCATTATTTGTCGTCTTAGAAGTAGCAAAAAATAAAACCCTCAATGTTGTGTTCAGAAAGGAGGAGGTGATATTTGTGGGGGTGTACAAATAAATGATACTTTATAGATGTTAGAATACATGAACAGCACAAAATGCAAAATCGTGGGGTGAGAAAAGCCTCAGCAAAAAACGGGTTAAACATAGTATTTAGATTAAAATACGTTTTTTTACGCTAGCGGTATTTTTAATTTGCTTTGTACAGTGAGACTGCTATAGTAAAATGAAAAACAGCATAAATGGTTTCAATGACAATCATATAGAATTATCTAAATGTCTATAAGAACCCCTGACCTCGAAACCTACTGTACAATATTAACAAAAGGGTCTGGAGTCCATTCATTGTAAATAAAATAGTCACTGCTTCTAGGTAGCAACGTCATATACACAGACACAGCCGTTATTACGCAATTATTCTATCTAGAATTGTATACTGCTTCCTGTGGGTAATACAGATAAAGAGAAGCAAATCCTTTACTATTGTTATCCTTCTACTTTACACCATGGGGTACATTATATTAGGAAGGGACACAGAAAATACTGTGATTTATACCATTTCAAAATTCTACTTACAGATACAACAGATGCCAATATCTCAATGCCCCCTGTGGACAGGGTAATGTAGGGAATTGTCTGAGGCTGGATTCCGGCTTCTTTAAAGATACTGGTGGTGTAAAACCAAATCTGAAAGGTAACAGAGTAGATGGATCAAACAGATCACTTTCTTCAGAAGCTACATTTACTAGATTACCATAATTGTTAATATGACAATGTACTATACGTCATCGTCTCAACATTTCATCCAGGTACACATGCTAAATGAGTCTGCTGTGCGTTGGGAACTCGACCCTGTCGATTTTCTTGTGTTGACCTGTTGATCTGATGATCTGTTGATCAACGACTGTTGATCTGATGGCTGTTTCCAAGTCAAACCACGCTCCATCCTAGGGCAGTGGAGATTGGGTACTGTGAAAGGGTGGCATCTATAATTAGGCACAAGAAGTTTGCACCTGCGAGTAAGTGCAGCAGTATGTTGCACTTATGGAACCGTTGGCACTCATTGAAAATCTGCAAGCCCAGCAGTACAAGAGGCCACTTGAGGTCAAGTTCCGGTGCCACTGCTGGCATGTAAGTGCCACTGAAAAAGAAACTCGCACCCACTGCAAGCAGATCACACCTAATTGCAGGCCTTAGTGGTCCTGGACAGATGGTGGAACTCATATCTCTCTGCAAAGTAGAAATATTAGGAGAGATGGCAGAAGGGGGTGCTGGACGCGTTCCCGACAGTCGGGATCCCGACAGTCATTTACCCGACGTCGGGATCCTGACTGTCAAAACGCCAACAGCCAGGTGCCCGACGGCCACCTACTATTTTCCCTCGTGGGGGTCCACGACCCCCATAGAAGGAGAATAGACTAGGTGGCTCGCGTTCGCCCTGCTGTCTGAGTCTGGACAGTCGGGATCCCGACGTTGGGCTAATGACTGTCGGGATCCTAACTGTCGGAACCCCAAACCACACCTGGCAGAAGGTACAGACTGCACTGATAGATTGAATTCCAGGGGTAAATGGAGAATTCAAAACGAGAATTGAGGAGAGAATAAAATATGGGGTCAGAAACAAATGAATTACAGAAGAAACAAATGACTGCTGGTGGGGTGGGGTGGTGGAAGAGTGGGTAAGGAATAGAGAAAGGTGGGAGGAGAACAGATATGAGCGAGAAAAATAAATAGAATTCATAACAGGCTCAGCTCCAGAACTTTGAAATATTCCGTTTCACTCAGTAATGCTTTTGGCAGAGATATGAGCAGCAATCTGTATTTGTTTTACTTCATACATACTTTAATATAACAGGTGTGAAAAAACTCAAGCTGGGCCGACAGAAGAAAAAAAACACCTTGCTCATCAAACGCCATTATAATGTAAATCATTTTGATTTGAAAGCAGAGCTGGGAGAAGGAGACAGTGCAGGATGAGGATTTCATAGAATGTGCAGAACATGAAGAATTTTAGGGGTATACTAAAGGCTGATTGTGGTCGATTTTTGGTTGATGGATTTAACCTTAATCAATTATGGACTTTAGGGGCTAGAACATATATTTACATGTTAAATGAATATACAAATTAATCTGCCAGTAAATGTGTGCTTTAGCCCTAGAAGTCCAACATCAATAAAGATCGATTTTAAATCAACCAAATTCAACCAATATCGACCAATTGTGGGGCAGATGTATTATCCGTCGTTATGGGGGAGAAGGGTATCAGCGCACGTTATGTGCACTGATACCGCTTCTCCCCCATGTGTGATAGAGCCGGGATGCGGTAATGGACAGGGGCGCTATGCTCCCCTGTCCATATCGGCGCTGCTATCAAAATGATAGCAGGCCGAATGTATGAACGGTCAGCATCGCTGCCCGTTCCGCACGAAGCCTGCTTTGGCTTCGCCAGCATCAGGCTGGCGAAGCCCTATCTAAACAGCAGGGACAGCGCTGTCCCTGCTGTTAGGTCTGGGCTGCGCTGGGGATCTCGCGTGAACAGCGAGATCCCGCGCATGCCCAGTGCGGCCGGCCGGGGGACAGGAGAGTATTAACTGATGCGCTATCTCCAGAAAGGGACATCGCCGGAGGGGGGAGTTAACGCTCCCCCGCTTCGGCAGACAAGATGTTAATACATCTTGTCGATCTCCCTTCCTGCTTCGCCTCGCTATTGAGGCGAAGCAGGAAGTATCATAGCGGCGCTTATCGCGCCGCTATGATACATCTGACCCATTGACCTTTAATAAATATACCACCTACTTTAGAAACAGTCAGTAGGGAAAGTTAGGAACAGTTCCAAAGGCATAAATCCACTAGAACAGGTCAAGCAAATCAGGGACGGATCAATGGGAAACTTAAGGTGCCCATACATTTGTCCGATTTGGGACGATTTTGCCAGATCCAGACGGATCCGGCCGAGAAATCTGCCCAAATCGGATGTGTTTGACATGTCATCCAACCCAATGCGTGAGTTCAATCTGTCATATTAGACCCATCAGCGGCACATCGCTGGTGCTTTTAAGCACCCATGATGTGTTGATCTGATCCCTAGGTGTGTGACAGCGATGAAGCACCGCCAATCAGCGTCCAGCCAGTCTTCTCAAAATGTTTTCAATATTCAGCAGCGCTTCCCGCTCCACCGCCCGGCAAATAGCGCTACTTAGTTCCCATCTGCCGCACAGACCTCGCTGACTGACTGCTCAGGGCCATAGGGATCCCGATGGCTGCCCGGCACCACACGGGGTCCTGCGCTGCACGGACCCCACTAATAAATCACATGCAATTTATTGCTTGTATTTTAGCACATCAAGTGCCAAATCATAAGCGAGCCTCCCAGGGAGCTGCCGGGGGGCACTCAAGGGCAAACTAGTGTATGGGGGCCTTAAGATCATTGATAAAATTCACGCTATACGCTACTTATCCAGAGAAGTGTCCTTCATCCCAACACTATAACAACCTAATTAAGGATCTGCCTGTAGCTGTTCCACAGAGCACCCTTATAGCTCAGCAATGCCCCCTGATCCTTCCATGAGGAAAGTGACATTTACAGTGGGTGTGGATTAGCTCACAGACAATGTATAGGTAGACGTGACATAAAAAAGTTGATAGGCACTAGGTCGAAAGTAGAAAAAGGTTGACATGGAAACGATTCACACATGAAAAGGTCAACGTGAATTTTTTCCCTTTTTTTTGGTGTCAGTGTTGACACTTGAGCACGTAGACCCCCAAGTAGTGCAGCACATACCATGCTTTGGTCATGGTGCCTCATTCCATTACCGCTGCTTTCGGCACACTTTATCGTTCCCAGTCAGATTCAAAATGGATGGAAAAACATGAAAGAGTCCAAACACTTGACCTTTTGCTTACGTAGACCTTTCGTCAATGTTAACTTAGTGGGGTACGGGTCATTGGGCCGACCCATTTTAGGTCGACATGCATTGAGTCGACCAATCAAGGTTGACATGGCTTTGGTCGACACATGAAATAAGTCAACATTGATAAGGCCGACATGAATCTTTCTTTTTTGTCCCAAATGTCGACATGGACACCGTCAAAGTGTACTGCTGAACTCACCCTGATTTATGCACAGTGCACACAACTCTATTCTCCGTCCACGTCCTAGTGGACCGCAGGGAATGAAATACCGCCTGTCGGCACATGTCGGCTCAGCAAAAAAAAAAAAACCACAAAAACCTCATTGCAATATTAATGCTTGCATCGACCTTCCAAACCTGTCTATGTATCACATTGTTACTTACAGCATTGAGGCCACAGAGCTGATAACAAGCCATTGTCACAATAACGGTTATGAGCTGCCATCTGACTGAGCGCGTCTTGAAAAGTTCAACTACAGACACCAAGTTCGTGTTCCGCTGTATCCTGGTCTCGGCCAGCACTTCTTCTATATCCTGAGAAACATCTTTTCTTCCAAGGAATGTTCGAAAAGCTGAAAAGGTAAGACAGCTCTTAACGTCAATGGCAAAAATCACAACATTGCTTTAGGGTAATATAAGTCCATGAATTGCAACATGCTGTGCAGATAACTAAGGTACAGTGTCTATTTGGGGCAGCACGAATGGTGTAATGTTTAGCATTACTGCCTCACAGCGCTGAGGTCATGGGTACGATTCTCACCATGGCTCTAACTGTGTGGAGTTTGTACATTCTCCCAGTGCTTGCGTGGGTTTACTCCGGGTACTCCGGTTTCCTCCTACAATCCAAAAATATACTGGTAGGCTACTTGGCTTCCAGCAGAAAAAATAACCCTAGAATGTCTGTGTGTGCGTGTACTTGTGGTTGGGAATATAGATTGTAAGCTCCACTGGGGCAGGGACTGATGTGATTGTTCAATGATACTCTGTAAAGCGCTGCAGAATATGTGTGCGCTATATATAAGAAACTGTTAATAAATAAATAATAATTAATACTAATAGAGATGTGTGAGTTTGGCTTTCTGAAAACCAAACATTTCTGAATTTTGGATATCCAAGTACTTCCAAGCTCAGACTTTTCCTGCCAGACTCAAATTCCAAAACGAGGCATAAACCATTTGTACTGGCATTGTGTTTTGGATTATATAAAATCCTGACCCCATTTTTGAAGGCATCAGTACAATTTGAGAGTGTAAAGTTAGTAGAGGTAGGGACATTAGCCATTTAGACACATCTCTGTAACATAATCTACAAAATCTCAAAAGTCCTGTAAAATAAGCAGTCCAGTATCAAATAACATCAGCTTAGACGTGCACATGCAATTTCCACTGTCATAACCTTCATGATCAACCTCCTTATTAATGATCGTAAGTATTCCTTCTGAAAAATCTGTTTGTGGCGTTCCAAGTAAACCAAGCACTTCAGCCACAAAAAGTGTCAATCCCTGTTGCTGAACTACTTGGTTTATAAAAATGTACATGTCCTTTTTAAATTAATATACAGATAGAACAATAATTGATAATAGTTGTGCGATTAGACCACAGTGTGACTACAATCAGTGCATATAATAAGTGGGCAAACATCCACAATACTCAAGATGATAACAGAAAGTAAACAAATATACACAAGTAGCTCTCGAATAGTGTCCAAAAAATTAGAAGTAATGAGCCCGATGCAAGGTGCTTATAAACATGGAAAATAGCAGCCAAATAGGTTTTTCTTGCAGTCCTCCAATATTGTAAATTGTGACTCCAAACAATGCAGCAATAGAGATCTATAGAAAGACAATCTCCCAAATCATATAACCCACAGGATATCATATGCAGGTAGACTTGGAGAAACAAAGGATACTGTAGTGCAGATAACCTTTGTAACAAATAAAAATGTAATATTCAATTGCACTTACAATATTGTGACATAGATAAAAGTACCGTGCTTCAGCACAATTGCTCAGCACACATTGCGGTGCACCACGATGCTCTTTGCTGAGCGATTGTTCTGAGCGGGGCTTTGCCTATTGTTTATATAGGCAAAACCCTGCATGATGTTTCGGTCCGATAATGACACGTGGGATCACACTTCGCCATAGCTCGGTGGCATACACATGAAGCAAACCATGTTCCTTTTATAAATGATCTGATAAGATCGCTTAGAAAAGGGGCTGAAATCGCTCAGTGAGTATGCCCCTTATGACAAATACTCGGGCAACACAGTAACGGGCCAGATTAAAAGCAAAGTGTCCACATCCAGGCTCCAATCCAGATGTCTGGTTCACAGAAACACCTAAACGGCTGGTATAAGTTCCACTCTGGGGGGGGGGTGGCAAATGTCCAACACAAGTCCACGCTTTTCGGTATACACCTTCATCAGAAGCACAATCGAAACACTGATCGCAAGCAGGGCTCCCCTGGTTTACCGCTGATTCCCAGGTGCCCTGCTGCACCTGGGAATCAGCTTAATGCATAAGGAGGAGAGGTCAGTGTGCTGCGTCACTTCTGTAACCTCACTCCCGCCCCCAACTGAAATCATGCTCAGAGACAGTATGTGGGATGGAATCATTGGCCATGTTTATTTACAACACATTACTCACAATTGCAAGGTAGGGACAGCTTCTGCCGAATGCTGCTTCCCCCCAGCTTTGGCAATTTAACCCCCTCACTCCCCCCTGCTCCACCCATCTGGCTGGCCGGAGCTTCAAGTGTGAAAAGGGGGTCAGGCATACCGGCCTGCCCCCTGACCTTCCCACCATCCAGACTTCACTGCCCACCCCCTATGCCTCTCTGTCGCCATCTTGGCTTCCCTGTGCTCCCTTTATACAGTTAAATAACCCCCCGCCAAATAGGAGTCCAGGGGGCAGACTTAAGTGTATAATGCATTATTTCCCAGGCCACCGTGATCAGCTCTGCAATCCCCAGGGTTTTAGAAAGTGGAGTAGTGGCTGGTAGATCAGGAAGTGGTGTATGTAGAAAGTCTGTGGCTTGTAGTTCTCTGAGCACCTTCGTGTTCTGGCAGACATCAGTATGCATGCTGGCACTTGTGGTTCTGCAATGACATTATGCCCAAGAAAGGCATCCACCGTTTATGTAAATAATGCCCCACCACCTGAAGAGGCAGTCTGCTGTACTTACACTGTATACAGTATTTAGCATACTTGCGGAGACTGTAAGCAGCACTTATAGGGTCGGAGACTGGTGAAGACATCATTAAGCCCCACCCCAAGTAATGCAAATCCCGCAATTCGCAGATTTTCGATGAGAGGGTTAGGCTAAAGGGGCACGATTTGCATATTTAGCCCCGCCTCCTCCTTCCAAAAAGCCGCAAACTGCGGTAATGTAACGCTGCTGCCGGGGAGATGCTGGGGGTCCGGCGTAATCAGGACGGTTGGGGCGGGAGGGAGACCCGGGCCATTATAGGAGGGTAGGCAACCCTGATATTTAGTTGCATTTATTTAAAAAAGGAGAAATACAAAACACACACTAGGCCGCAATTTTGTAACCTTATTTGATTGTGACCTCGTCTAATTGCCCATAATGTGCCTGTGCTGAAGCATTGAACACCAAGCAACAGTAAATATTAGGATAACTGTATATTTTATACAGTACAGTACAATTATATTTTAGCAACAAGACTTGGCAGCAAATTAACCAGAAAAATATTCTAAAGCAAAGGCAATGTCACTTGGAAAAAGTCGACTACAAAGTATTGGCCTACTTTCATTCCTAACCCCTCTGGAATTGAGCAGGATCAGAGGACACTTTAATGAAAAGTCTGCCGTAGAATTACAGCAGAGCAGGTCTGGTCTCTGTGGAGGAAATCTGTGCTGACACTGTGACATCTATAAAGAGAATCGGTAACTCCATTAAGAAGGAATCAAAATTGCCATACATTAAACATTAAGGTATAGGACAGGATTCAGTATTGCAATGCAGGAGCTATATTGGTTGCAGGGAGTCCCATTGCTATTTGACCTTAATGGTCCCCTGACCAAAGTTAAATAGTTGCATACTAGTTTCCAAGATTTATCTACTGTACCAAGCAATTGGGTCTGACCAAGCCTGTTGTGGGGTTTTTACCGCATTTCCCATTGTACTTAACCCCGCTTATTAGGGTTTTCACTGTGGAAGGAACCGGCAGCAAAAGCTGGCGATACCCTTTAGAAGCCAATGAGTGATTGGCAGCACTGTCTGTGGGACCCATCGCGGATCACTCCCAGTATTTCCGTGGCTGCCATGATCACTCTGCCTAACCCTAACATTAGTTCCCTGAAGCCTAACCCAACCCCCCCCCCTGCAGCCTAACCTTAAATCCTCCCTATAGTGCATAAATATAACCCCCCCCCCCCCTTCCCCAGCCGCATGCTAGCACTGCCTGCATACTTACCGGTCAACATCTAAGTGCCAGGACGTTAGCATTGGTATACTGACCTCTGGCATCCTGACCTTCGGGATACTGACCGCATCCCAATGAAACATTGCTGTTCTTTATCCTGCTAAACTCAGCGTGACCCTAGATGGCCATTGATATTTGAAGAACCCCAGGCAACTAGATAACATTTCATATAAAGTATCTCAGCAAATCATAACACGTATGAGTCACCAGCAGACCGTGTATGAGCATCCATTTAATCTCCAGCTCATCTCTACAGTTATTATGCTACAAACATCCAACAATGACTTCCGTTGAAAAACAGAAAGTGCTGCTGTAAATGATAAGAAAGGGATCTGTTTTGCAAATGTTTAACACAGATTAATAATCCCTGTTATCTACTGATACAGACATTTCAGGGCTGATTCTGAGTTTTTAGCAAAGCAAAAAATCAGGAGTTAAGGGGTGTACACACGGAGCCATTTTTGCTAGTGAGCGATTCTAAGCGATTTTGTCTATGGGCGATTTTGACTTTTTTTTTTTACATTAAGGGGGAAATTTACTAAAGGAAATTTGTAAAAAAATAGGTGTATTTGGGGCAGATGTATTAACATCCAGTTTACGTTTTTGAATTTTCGTTTCCCACTTCTCCTGCCTTAATGTGGAGAAGTGGGCACCCTTTTCCCCCTAATGTATTATCATGTAGTTAGTCATTACCGATAATCGTTATCACTCCTCTGATCTGTATTTTCTTTTTCTTTTACGTCTCTATTTGACGTCTGCTTCCCCCTGCACTGCGCATGTGAGGCTTTAGAAAGCTTTTGATTGGCTGTATCAGTGAGCTCAGTCAACTGTCTTAAATGCACAGTGGAGTTCATAGCGTTGGAGCATGTACGTCTTCTCATAGTAGCATTCTGCATCCTCGGGTAAGAGCAGCTCCAGCAGTCTTCGGCGGCTGCAATGCTCTTCAGTGTAGACCAGGTCCCAGAACACGATGAGGGCAGCTCCTCCGAGATGCCCTCCCAGGATGGTGCTCCGGGATATAGCAGGGGGCTTGCACAGAGACCTACTGGTGAATGTGCTCCGGGTGCTGCACAGCCTAGCTGCTCTGCTCCCCACCCACCTTCTCCTCCTACCTACGCATCCTGCACTCTGCCGAAACTTTAAAACTTCATTGTCTTTATTACGTCTATCTGCTATCAGCTTCCCCCGGCCGCTGCTGCTGCATCCCGCCCCCCCTTGCCCGCATCATCTCCTACCCTTTCCCCCTGACACGGTAGGTGTCACAGCAGCTGCCCCCATCCCCCTGCCTGCGGCAGCTGCCCCCGTCCCCCTGCCTGTGGCAGCCGCCCCCGCCCCTGTCTCGTCCCCCCCTTCCCCTGTTCCCTGTGGCAGCCGCTCTTTTTTTTATTTATTTTTTAATTAAGTTGTTTTTATTCAACAAAGTAATCAGTGCACAATTGTACAGTAAGTAGGTATTGCATTAAACAATTGTAATCATCAAGGAACCAAACAAGGGTTAATAAACGAAAGTTTTTCAACCGTGTCCATGTTTGAGTCTCTTATTGCCTCATTGTTGATATTCGCTTAAGTAGGCATTAGCACTGCACACATTATGCAAATGAGTTGTCCAGTTATTGATTTACTTTTTCCCCCTATAAACTTAACCCCATACCCTTGAGGTAGGGTAACACCCCCCCTCCCCCCCCCCCCCCCAAAAAAAAGAGAACAAAAAAATATATATATATATATATATATATATATAAGATACAATCAAAAGTATTAAGGGTGCATTACTACTAACAGGTTGTTCGCTTAAGATGTAGGCTAAACGGAGAGTTGAGCTACTCAGACCAGAGGAAGGAAAGGATGGGTCAGCAGTGGATCCGCGTGTTGCGTGAGTTAGTGTGCAGCTGGATCCTGCTGGGGATCAGTGGACAGGGCAAATCTTGAGGAAGTCCATCTATTCCACTTAGCTATATAGGGGGCAAGTGAGCCCCTAGACTTGTAAGTGAATCTCTCATGTCCTGAAACCTCGTTGACCAGAGCCCGCCAGTTGTATAGAAATTTTTACATTTATGTAGTAGAAATTGACCGGAAACAACAAGTGGAGTGATGGTATCTGCTCACTTATACAGTGTCCTCCATTTGGTGGCAAGCTGGAATTATGCCGCTGGATGTTTGGGAGTATCCACCAGACACAAGGTGGGAAGGAATTCCTGGGGGGGAGCAAAGTGAATCCGTGGGTGATGATACACCTGGAGCAAGTGGGTCCAATCAGGGTAAAAGAGTCCACACTTGGGGTCCTGGGAGTGAAGGACAAGCAGTCTTTCTGACGCGTTTCACTGCCAACTGCAGCTTTACCAAATAATTGTGTGTAAACCATTTTCTTAGCGCTGCTCACACGCCTAGGGCGTGACTGGTATTGTTGTTTTCTTTTCTGGTGGGGACTGACTATCCCCTCTATCGAGCAGCAGCTAACCCATAGAAGGACAGATCGTGTCAAGCGCCTGATTATTCCTTCGAATTATTCCTTGGAAACTTCTTTCCTTTGTTCATTGCCCAGCAATGCCGAGCATTTCATGGGCGTTCCCATGGGCTGGGGGTTCGTAGCTGACATCAGCAGATATCAGCTGCACAGCCGCTTCTTGTACAGGGACCCATAGCTCTAAGCCACCAGAGAGGTGTCATATATCTGCGAGCGATTGCAAAATCATTAGATAGTTGGTGACTATCGAATGATATTGCCCTTGAGTGCACGGCTGTAAATGGATGTTTATGCTAAACATCCATTTGCAGGCATGCAGGGAAATCGGCATGTGGGGGTGTGGGCGCAGGCGTTTGTGCGGGCACCATGTAGAGGACCCACAAAGCTGCAATTTCACAGCTTTGCAGGTCAACCCGGAATCACCCCCCATAGTGCATACACACTAGGCGATATGCACAGAAATATCTTTAAGTATATCCTTTTCCTGCATATGCGTAGGCACCTTATGATTTGATTTTACAAGCAGGACGCAAGCAAAAGTCCAAAACAGTATAGGACGAGGAAAACAGAGGTAGAAAATAGAAAGTTTGTGCTTATGGGGGGTTATTCTGGTTCATTCTTTCTGGCAAATTCCTTCTTAGATGGACAAAACCATGTGCACTGCAGGGGGCAGATGTAAAATGTGCAGAGAGAATTAGATTTGGGTGAGTTATTTTGTTTCTGTGCAGGGTAAATACTGGCTGCTTTATTTTTACACTGCAATATAGATCTCACTTTGAAGTAAAACCCCACCCAAATCTAATTCTCTCTGCACAAGTAACATCTGCCCCACCTGCATTGCACATGGTTTTGTCCATTTGAGAAGGAATTTGCCAGAAGGAGTGAACCAGAATAACCGCCTATGTTACTAATGAACTGAAACTACAGCACAACCTGGGGAGCTCATTCCAAATTCAGTCACAAATTGCACACATGTCATCAGATAATTACCGTTCAGCATTAAACAAGTGCGCTTGATGTAGAGAGAAAAACAAATAGCTCTTAAGTTTGTTATTTCTCATTGAGCGGTAGCACGCTTCACTGGATTGTCCTATAGACAGCCAATTGCAGAGGACACCGACAGAAAGAAAATAAATTGCACAGTCTAGCAGAGAACACGAGACAACAGAGAATAGGAAGACATAAAGGGAAATTCAGGTAATAACAGTAAATGATGCTCATATTCCAATGCTGGGGTAAGTGAGGAGAGCGGCTATGGTTTAGCTGCGGAGAACGATGCTGATATTTTATTCATTTTTTCCAGCAGCAACTTCAAGGGGAGTAGGACAAGGTGACTGGCACTCACTTTTCATGGGGGAATAAAAGTGTCCTGCGACTCCCGAAACATGGAAGGAGCATGGAAACGAGTGTATGCAGCACTGAAATTGCACATAACAAGATCAAAGCTGCCAAATACAAACAGAGTGTGCGTGTTAATTATTTTTTTCAATACCTTTTTCAAAGTAGGAATGTAATGAGTAGAGAAACGTATTAGCGATTTCCATGTACATGGAAGAGAGCAGGCTTTTCGTTTCTGTCATTATCTTTGAACACAGAAGAGTTACATTAATTAGGTTGTCACCAGGTGTGCTGTGCTGCAGTTTAAGGGATAAGAAATAGTTCCCTAGGAATTACAGTAGGGGCTGGAAGGGGGGGGGGGGGGACAGAGCGGAAGAAAGGTAGACAGCCCTGATTAGAATTATATTTTGCCATTGTAGGATGACAAGTGCCTTCAATAATGACAATAGCTGGTATATAATATGATCGATAGAGCTCCCACCACATCAATGTAAGGGACAAAGCAGAGCTACTGCATTTGTCATGTGGGAGCATCTTCTTCTACCAAGTTTGCTGTGTGTGTGTGGATCTGAGCCCTCAAACATTGCAATAGACCAGAGAGTAGCTGCCAGGAGGAAGAGACAGGAGCCTTAACATAAGGTGGGAGAATGTGAGCTTAGAAAGTGCAGTACTGGTTCTATTATATCTGTGTATTTATTTATATATTCATTATGGCATGTGTAACCTTCTCCTGACCACTTCTCTTATTTAAATGTTTGAAACAGCCTGAACTATAGACCATCCGTACTGTTAAATATTAGTACTGTGTTCCATACAGTATCCAGTGTATAAAAAGACCAATATTCAGGGCTTTACCACTCCCCCAAACTCCCGTACTTACTCCAATGCGAGGCAGAGTGGGAGACTTTGGATTACATTTGGAAACCCCCTTTAAAAATCTTGCTTTTCCACTGAAGACCACTAGTATAGGAGCCAATAGAGGTCAGTTATTATGCACCTTTTCAGGTTGGAGCCACTGGATCATAGTATAAAGCAGAGGTTCCTAAATATGGTTCTCAAGGCACCCGAAGGGTCCGTTGTAAGTATATCTGCGGCTCAGTACAGATTTTTTAAATCAAATTAACGGAGGTATACTTGCTGCCCCTATCAGCCTCTTCCTGTCACTCACTATTTTCCCTGTCCCACTCTGCCTCCCCCTTTCTCTCCCTTTCAACCACTGATGTGTTGGATATTGTGAACTTCGGTTGACCCAAATTAGAGTTTTGCACCTGGGCTTACCACTCACAAGTTCTGCCACTGATATTTGATTACCTACCTGGAAGGGGTGCGAACAGGAGGGAGGAGGTTCCAGCTCCTAGGAACTTAGGGGTAAATTTACTAAAGCTTCTAAAAATGAAAAGAGGTGATGTTGCCCATACAACCAATCAGAATTTATCTATTAATTTCTGGAAATGATAGACAAAGTCTGATTGGTTGCTATGGCAATATCAAAACAAACAAATCCCTAGGTCTGGACGGGATTGATCCTAGGGTTCTAATGGAATTAAGGGATGAATTAGCAAACCCTCTGTATTCCACTTTTGAGAACTAATTTTCATCTGGTAAGGTGCCTAAGGACTGGAGAATTGGAGAATAGCAGAGGTAGTACCAATATTCAAAAAAGGAAAAAAGGGATGACCCAGCAAATTATAGACCAGTGAGTTTAACAGCAATAGTGGGTAAATTATATGAGGGAATTTTAAGGGATGGTATCAAAAAACATTTAGAGCGCCATAGTATAATTAGTATTAACCAACATGGGTTTATGAAAAATCACTTGTGCCAAGCAAATGTTTTAAGCTTTCATGAGAAAGTCAGCAAAAACTTAGACAATGGAAATGCTGTAGACATGGTCTCCCTGGATTTTGCTAAGGCTTTTGATACCGTGCCACATACAGTAAGAGATTGATAAATAAAATGGAAGATTTGGAACTAGGGGTAAAGGTTTCTAGATGCGTAGGAAAGTGGTTGCGGAATAGAGACCAGAGAGTGCCACAGGGCCCCTTTTATTTAACATATTTAATGATATTGGTTGGGTATACTCAGCAAAGTTACCATCTTTGCTGATGACACAAAACTGAGCAGAGTAATTAGAACAATCACAGATGTCTCCGCACTTCAGAACGATCTTAATAAACTAAAAGAGTGGGCAAAAAAGTGGAAAATGCAGTTCAATGTGGATAAATGCAAGGTTATGCATCTTGGGAGACATAACCAGTGTGCTAGTTATAACCTAAGTGGGGTTGCTTTGGGTATATCAGAACTGGAAAAGAATCTAGGAGTCCAAATTGATAATAAACTTGGAAGTAGTGCTCAATGTCATGTAGCAACAAATAAGGTCAACAGGTACTAGCATGTACAGTATAAGAAAGGAGACTAGGGATTAAAATATAATTATGCCACTGTACAAAGCATTGGTTAGACTGCATCTAGAATATGGAGTACAAATCTGAGCATCGCTTTATAAAAAGGACATCATAGAACTGGAAAAAGTCCAAAGAAGAGCAATAAAGCTAATAAAGGTAATGAAGAATTTAAACCATGAAGACAGATTGAACAAATTGGGATTATTTACACTGGAAAAAGAGACTTTAAAGGGAAGACATGCTGTGGTGTGGGCAGACACAATTAATATGTCTAAAATAAGGTTGGACAAACATCTATTGGGTAAAAACATCCAATAACAATCATAATCTTTCTTTAAATAAATCAGAATACACAATGTATAAAAAGAGATGTAGCAAATAGATCTCACATACACTAACTAGGGTTGAACTCGATGGACACAGTCTTTATTTGGTTTTAACTACTATGTAACATCATACCTCCCAACATGACCCATTCCATTAAGGACAAAATGTTCTGTTCCTGGACTTCTTTGCCAGTGGCTATTGCAAAAATGGAGCTGTGACATAGTCCAAAATTGACATAGGGGTGTGGCACCAACTGCCACTGAGTCCTGGACTGTAATGTTTGCCAATGTTTGGAGTGGCAGTCAGACCAACTCCCCTATTTGAATTTTAGACTCCACCACAGCCCCTCCTCTGCCACTGGCAAAGAAGGCCAGGAACAGAGCATTGTGTCCCTCCTGAAATGGGTCTTGTTTGGAGGTATGTCACCTCTTTTTATTTTTAGAAACTTTAGTAAATGTACCCATTACAATCTTTATATATACTCTGAAGAGATGATGAGGTCGTCTTTCTCTTTCCACCATTGGTGAAACAGTTGGATAAAGAAGGAGAAGGCTGTGTGTGTGCTACAACAAAATGGCAGTCACTGTCCAGCGTATGGCTAGGTCAGAGATGCATGTACTATAACTGCTTTGTGGCTTAAAGTTCGATGTAAGTAAAGTTTATCACAGGCCTCTCAGTCGGAATAGTACATGACCTCTGTAGCACGGTGGACAAGGGTTTTGTTTTTACAATCTTCCTTAAATTGTTTTCCTAAAGTTGGCAAGAAAAGTGTAGATTCCAGACCCTGGGAAATTGGTGATGTATGAGCTGGGTGACACCTTTAGAGGTAGAGTATGAGTATTCACAGGCCCCCAAGATATTCCAGAAAGTAGATGACCATTGGATTCTACAGCGCGAGGTGTCATGGAGAAATATGTCGCCACCACCCTGGACCAGGCCAAACAAAGGGTTACAAAAGCCTATGAGATCACTGACAAAGTAACAATTGTCCTGGCACCAGTACAACAAGCAAATCATTGAGAAATATGAACACATCGAGGCAAAAAAGACACACAGGCATTCTAAATATATACAGTTACCTAACTAACTGAGATGGCCGTCAGCAGTTAATAATTATAGAAATAATTGCACTTCTTCAAGCGGATAAAAGAAAGAAAAAAAGCCAAGGGCCATTTTAATCCTTGTCAAATCTTATTCTTAATCAAAACTGTGGCATAGCAAATACAGTATGGCTCTTTTCTATTTCCTCCTGACTTCTGCCGCTCCTGAATGTCAAGTGAAAGATAAAAGATGAATTGAGTCTATTTCATCAATCAGGGAGAGAACTTGAAGGATGCAAATGAAGGATGAAATGGGTAAACACGGCAGAGGCTATTAGCTGCGGGTACACTAAGGACAGCTCATTTCTGGCTGGTTGACCAAACCCTTTACTGGCTTTCATCCATTACAGGGCAATACACACAGTGACTAGGTGCATGTTGTCATGTGCGATATATACCGTACATAATCCTCATTTGTTCAGCAATAGCCCACAGGCAACAACAAGAGCTTCATCCAGCCACATTCAGAGGACACAATGCGAGTGCTTGCACCGCTGAGTGATCTTTTACTACTATCCATTTGCAAATACTCCAGAACCCCACACAGCGCATGCTGTTCCCTTATTTTACGCAGAGGCCGTTCTTGCATACTAAGTCACTTGCAATAGAGGTTGCGGCGCATGACTATGGGCATTCTTTGGCAGTAACTAGGAGACACAGGTGTCACTATGGGGGTGCATGAGGTGAGCACCACACCCAGGTGTCACCATTGATAGGGGTGATACCAAAGTGCTGACTCCTCCATAGCGAGGTTTAGCCAGATGCTGCACTGTAACATTATTTGCAGCGCCAGGCGGCTGCCATTGACAATGAGCCGGCACTGCAGCCAAAGGGGGTTATTTTGGTTCACTCTTTCTGACAAAATCCTTCTTAGATGGACAAAACCATGTGCACTGCAGGGGGGCAGATGTAAAATATGCAAAGAGAATTAGATTTGGGTGACTTATTTTTTTCTGTGCAGGGAATATACTGACTGATTTATTTTTACACTGCAATATAGATCTCACTTTGAAGTAAAACCCCACCCAAATCTAATTCTCTCTGCACAAGTAACATCTGCCCCACCTGCATGGTTTTGTCCATCTAAGAAGGATTTTGTCAGAAAGAGTGAAACAATATAACCCCCATAGTCCCAAAAGGACCCCATTCCTGAAAAGCCACTCCCCGTTTTGTCATTTGCCCCACCCCAGTATGCGCCTTCTGGGAGGTGGTCTGAAGTGTTCACCAAAAAAAAAGGCCACCTCATGGCCCATTTATGGGAGTGTTATGGTTGTGTCATTGAACAAGGCTGTATTTACAAACACAAATCCGCAGCCACAGAGCCTGGTGCAAATAAAAGTCCCTAAACCAGTGGTTCCCAAACTGTGTGCCTACGCACCCTGGGGTGTCTCAGAACACTTGCAGGGGTGCCTTGGGTTGGTGGACCAAGATCAATTCATACTAGTTATGGTCAATGTACCAGGCAATACCTGTGCTGTTGGCTGCCAATCATAATATATGTGGACAAACAGAAGCAAATCCTGTCCCTCACCACATAACTGTGACATATAAACACAATGTACTTAATTTAATTTTTTTTTCTCTGAATTTCTCGATAAGAAGCATTTGGCCTAGGGGTGCCTTGAAAATATTTTGATGCTCTAGGGTGCCGTGATTCAAAACTGTTTGGGAACCACTGCCCTAAACATGCTGCTCTAAGTACCTTTTTATCATTTCAGTAAGATCCCTCCAGAAAATATACTTACCTTAGCTAAGCTACGGAAATTTGGGCGAAATGTGCACCTTTACACAATGCATTGTAATGAATGTCCTTGTAAGGCCTTCTTGCCCCTGTTGATTTCTGCTTCCTGTAATACTCTAGGGAATAATAGACACCACACTGATCCATCCAGAAACTCCTCTTTTTTTGTGTTCCACAAGGATGGCCATCCATGGTTGTCATAGATGGTACCATCGATGGGTAACCTCGATGGTGTGAAACCATCAGCAAGGGAACCATGTATGGTTTCATCCATTGATGGCCACCCCTGCTTTACAATACAGAAGGTTGTGAGCCAATAAGAGCCTAGGGGTGGAGATTAAAATAAAAAAAAAAAAACATTTTCTTCTGCATCATCTAGTTCTCCCCCATCGATGGCAAAAGTCTTCAACATTGGTCATAGTTTATCGATAATTTTGAATCACCGATGGTCATCTCTTGTATTGAGGCCACTACTAGGAAGTAAAACTCCCAAAAGGCAGGTGCCACTTAATGGAAAGGCTGCATTATATTGAATGCTGGCCTAGTTGCTCCACGTGGGAGTTTAGGTGACAAATCCACTGAAATGGTGCTAAAAAAGCATTACAAGATTATGCAAATAAAGCATTTATGATATTTTCATTGTGCAGAGAAGAATAATGCGCACTTGTCATTTCTCACAAGCGTTGCCATGACAACAGCAATAGATAAACTGGATATTTACATGTCTGTGACACATCCCATTAGTAGTGGCATACTGTACCTTTCTCTGCTTTCTCTGTGTCTTGTTTCTGTAGCAGGAGGTATCTAGGACTTTCTGGGAAGAACGGTAATAGTACTAGTTGTATCACTGAAGGGATCAGAATAAATCCAAACAAGCAGGGCCACCTGGACTCCTGAAACATGGAAAAGGCAGGTTTATGCAGCGTACAGACAACGTCTGCTATATCCCCTGTAGCCAGAACAGAGAGGTTCTAGCATATTGCAGAGACTGGGGATGGTCTAACCAATATATACAACTGCATACCTCCCAACTGTCCCGATTTTCACGGGAGCGCCCCTCCCCCCCTCCAAAGACTGTTAGTGTCCCGCGGTAGGAGCATTTGGTAGTGCCCCCTGCGCGGGGCGCAGTTCAGCAGAGCAGCTGGCCATGCCACAGTGGAGAAAACAGGGGGCGTGGACTCCTGGGAGCGCCATGAGTATAGGCCATGCCCCCAAATTTTTCAGGACTGACAAGCTGGGAGGTATGTAACTGTGCAGCATATAAAATACAAGAACATCACTTAAACATGTATAACTTATACTGATTCAGAGGTGGATGCAAAATTGGCCTCGTTAACATCAGCGTCTTTATGCATACGCAGCTACAAAGTCGTCGTCCCCCCCCCCCCTGCGTACATCTGTGTTACCAAATGTGCAAGGACACTAACTTCTGAAGTTTGAGCACACTGTAATAGCGGTTTGTTCATCTTCTTATACAGTAGGTCACCATCGGTTACACTATTTAAACTTGCACCAGGCAGGTGTAGTTTCTCCATCCATGGGGGTTATTCAGACCAAACGATATTTTAAGCGATATCACAAATGTTGCCCCTTTTGAGCGATATCATTTGTAATGTGGCTTAGAGTGTAAGCTACATGGGTGTGGTATAACACCCCGACAGTCATTAGCCCAACGTCGGAATCCCGACAGCCAAGACTCAGACAGTGGGGGGGGGGGGGGAGCACAACGAAGCTGCGGGCACAGTGGCTTTTTGCACCCGCCACCTATTTTATTCTCACTCTATGGGGGTCGTGGACCCCCACGAGGGAGAATCCCCACTGCCCATGTGTCAGGCTTTTAGCAGTTGGGATTCCGACATCAGGGTAATGACTGTCGTAATCCCAACTGCCAATGAGTCCTCCAGCACCCAGCTACATATGACATAGGATGCAACATGGCCCTCGAAATTGCTCCCGCCTCATGCATATGCACGCACCACCGTTCATCGCAGACTGCATCGCCAAGTGTGTACGAAGCTTTAGAGTAGAGAATTGCAATAGAGCTAGTTACCCACAAAACATGACTTATGCCAGTGATATATGCAGCAGCTGCAGCAGGGACCTGACGTTGTACAGGCATCAGCAAAGGAAATACACAATTACTGCATGTCCCTAATTAACTATTTGCTCCCATCTGTAATTCTGTATATGCAGGATGACGGAGGACATCGTTATCGAGCAGCAGCAGGTACCATTGACGAAATGGAGCATATACACTAAGCCAGCGGTTCTCAAACTGTGGGTCCTGACCTCAAAGTGGGTCCCGACCTTCTCAGCATGGGGTCATGACTCCATGTTGCTGACCATCAGGCTGATGACTTTTCTAATCTCAGTCAGTGATTCAGGGAGTCTGATAGATCTGCTGAATTGTCTGTAATTTAGACTCCACCCATCAGTTTGTGCCTCCACAATGCTGCAATTAGGGTGGCCAATCCCGAGATCGGGATCGACGGGATCCCGGGATTTGGCCCCAAAATGTCCGGGATTTCAATCCCGGGATTGGAGTATTCAATCCCGGGATTTTGGGATTAGACTGCGCATGCCCCCGTCCCGGCGTGCGGCCTGCGCAGCATGATTAAGTCACGCTGCGCAGGCCGAAGCACTACACCCCCACCGTCGGATCCGCTAGCCGCTGAGCCTCTCCCAGCCACCTGCCTCGTCACCGAAGCCGCCTGCTCCCCCCGCTCACCAAAAGTAAGTGTGTGGCCCCGGCACCTGCTTGCCGCCAGGCCACCCACGTCATGCACCGCTGCCACCTTCCCCCCTCCCCAAAAATGTTCTTTAAGGCATGCCAATCCCGGGATTAAGCATTTTTCAATCTGGATTCCAGGGATTGAAAAAATGCCCCGGGATTGGCATCCCTAGCTGCCATGTATGTGCTGTCTGCTGACTACACATGTGATGTGATGACCTTCTGCAGTAACTTGCTGGGGTTCTGTAATTATTTTTTTGTCTGATGGGGTCCCAGAGCAAAATAGTTTGAGGACCGCTGCACTAAGCAATATTCTAAAGAATATCGCTCAGAAGGAGTTAAAAAAGCAACATACTGTAGAAAACAGGAAAATGGGCGCTGTACAAAAAATGATGAAAAGTGACATTATTCCCTTTGTATTAACCCCTTCCTGACAGAGCCAGTTTTTGCGTTCCTGACAGAGCCCTTTTTTTCAAATCTGACATGTCTCACTTAAGTGGGGATAACTTTTTTTTGCTTTTACTTATCCCAGTGATTTTGAGATTGTTTTTTCGTGACACATTGTACTTCAAATTAGTGGTAAATTTGGGTCGATACAGTCTGTGTTTTTTTGTGAAAAATACCAAAATATCGTGAAAAAATGGAAAATTTAGCGATTTGCAAAATGTTAAATTTTCTGCTTGTGAGACAAATAATCTTACCACTCAAAATAGTGAATAACTAACATAGGCCATATGTCTACTTTATGTTGACATCATTATTTCAACTTCCTTTTAATTTTTTGGGACACTAGGAGGCTTACAATATGAATAGCAAATTCTCAAATTTTCAAGAAAATTTCAAACACTGATTTTTTTAGGGACCAGTTCAGTTCTGATGTAACTTTGAGGGACTTGTATGTGAGACACCCCCATAAATGATGCCATTTCAAAAACTGCACCCCTCACAGTATTCAAAACAGCATTTTGGAAGTTTGTTAACCCTTTAGGTGTTTCACAGGAATTAAAACAAAGTGTAGGTGAAATTTCAAAATTTCTTTTTTTTTGCAGATTTGCAATTTTAATACATTTTTATAAGGAACACAGTACATTTTACTAGAGAAATGTGACTAAAAATTGATTCCCCCAATTCTTTTGTTTTCATAAATATCCTATATGTGGCCCTAGTGTGCACGGTGACCAAACCACAGGCTTCATAATAGAAGGAGCACCTACTTGATTTTGGAGCCTCCTTTTTATGAGATTATTTTTTAGGCACCATGTAGGTTTCAAGGCACCATAAGATGCTAAAAGTTAGGAACCCCCCCACAAGTGACCCCATTTTGCAAACTACACCCCTCAGGGAATTCATCTAGGGGTATAGTGTACATTTCAAACCCCCAGGGGTTTCACCAATTGTGGTACAACTGGGCAGTGAAAATGAAAAATTATTTTTTTTACACAAAAATGCAGTTCTGGCTCCAAATTTGTCATTTTCAGAAGGTATGAAGGAGACAAAGCACCCCAAAATCTGTGCCCCAATTTCTCCCGAGTACGGCAATGCCTCACATGTGACCAAAAAATACCAGTTGGGTGCATGGCAGGACTCAGAAGGGAAGGAGTGATTTTTGGATTTTGCAGCTCAGATTCTGGTGGAATTTTGGTGGGTGCTATGTCGCATTAGCAAGACCCCCCAAGCACCAATACAGTGGAACCCCCCCACAAGTCACCCCATTTTGCAAACTACACCCCTCAGGGAATTCATCTAGGGGTATAGTGTACATTTCAAACCCCCAGGGGTTTCACCAATTTTGATACAAGTGGGCAGTGAAAATGAAAAATTACATTTTTTTACACAAAAATGCAGTTCTGGCTCAAAATTTTTCATTTTCAGAAGGTATGAAGGAGAAAAAGCACCCCAAAATCTGTGCCCCAATTTCTCCCGAGTACGGCAATGCCTCACATGTGACCAAAAAATACCAGTTGGGTGCATGGCAGGACTCAGAAGGGAAGGAGTGATTTTTGGATTTTGCAGCACAGATTCTGGTGGAATGAATGGTGGGTGCTATGTTGCACCAATACAGTGGAACCCCCCCACAAGTCACCCCATTTTGCAAAGTACACCCCTCAGGGAATTCATCTATGGGTATAGTGTACATTTCAAACCCCCAGGGGTTTCACCAATTTTGATACAAGTGGGCAGTGAAAATGAAAAATTACATTTTTTTACACAAAAATGCAGTTCTGGCTCAAAATTTTTCATTTTCAGAAGGTATGAAGGAGAAAAAGCACCCCAAAATATGTGCCCCAATTTCTCCCGAGTACGGCAATGCCTCACATGTGACCAAAAAATACCAGTTGGGTGCATGGCAGGACTCAGAACGGAAGGAGTGATTTTTGGATTTTGCGGCTCAGATTCTGGTGGAATTTTGGTGGGTGCTATGTCGCATTAGCAAGACCCCCCAAGCACCAATACAGTGGAACCCCCCCACAAGTCACCCCATTTTGAAAACTACACCCCTCAGGGAATTCATCTAGGGGTATAGTGTACATTTCAAACCCCCAGGGGTTTCACCAATTTTGATACAAGTGGGCAGTGAAAATGAAAAATTACATTTTTTTACACAAAAATGCAGTTCTGGCTCAAAATTTTTCATTTTCAGAAGGTATGAAGGAGAAAAAGCACCCCAAAATATGTGCCCCAATTTCTCCCGAGTACGGCAATGCCTCACATGTGACCAAAAAATACCAGTTGGGTGCATGGCAGGACTCAGAACGGAAGGAGTGATTTTTGGATTTTGCGGCTCAGATTCTGGTGGAATTTTGGTGGGTGCTATGTCGCATTAGCAAGACCCCCCAAGCACCAATACAGTGGAACCCCCCCACAAGTCACCCCATTTTGAAAACTACACCCCTCAGGGAATTCATCTAGGGGTATAGTGTACATTTCAAACCCCCAGGGGTTTCACCAATTTTGATACAAGTGGGCAGTGAAAATGAAAAATTACATTTTTTTACACAAAAATGCAGTTCTGGCTCAAAATTTTTCATTTTCAGAAGGTATGAAGGAGAAAAAGCACCCCAAAATCTGTGCCCCAATTTCTCCCGAGTACGGCAATGCCTCACATGTGACCAAAAAATACCAGTTGGGTGCATGGCAGGACTCAGAAGGGAAGGAGTGATTTTTGGATTTTGCAGCACAGATTCTGGTGGAATGAATGGTGGGTGCTATGTTGCACCAATACAGTGGAACCCCCCCACAAGTCACCCCATTTTGCAAAGTACACCCCTCAGGGAATTCATCTAGGGGTATAGTGTACATTTCAAACCCCCAGGGGTTTCACCAATTTTGATACAAGTGGGCAGTGAAAATGAAAAATTACATTTTTTTACACAAAAATGCAGTTCTGGCTCAAAATTTTTCATTTTCAGAAGGTATGAAGGAGAAAAAGCACCCCAAAATATGTGCCCCAATTTCTCCCGAGTACGGCAATGCCTCACATGTGACCAAAAAATACCAGTTGGGTGCATGGCAGGACTCAGAACGGAAGGAGTGATTTTTGGATTTTGCGGCTCAGATTCTGGTGGAATTTTGGTGGGTGCTATGTCGCATTAGCAAGACCCCCCAAGCACCAATACAGTGGAACCCCCCCACAAGTGACCCCATTTTGCAAACTACACCCCTCAGGGAATTCATCTAGGGGTATAGTGTACATTTCAAACCCCCAGGGGTTTCACCAATTTTGATACAAGTGGGCAGTGAACATGAAAAATTACATTTTTTACACAAAAATGCAGTTCTGGCTCAAAATTTTTCATTTTCAGAAGGTATGAAGGAGAAAAAGCACCCCAAAATCTGTGCCCCAATTTCTCCCGAGTACGGCAATGCCTCACATGTGACCAAAAAATACCAGTTGGGTGCATGGCAGGACTCAAAAGGGAAGGAGTGATTTTTGGATTTTGCAGCTCAGATTCTGGTGGAATTTTGGTGGGTGCTATGTCGCATTAGCAAGACCCCCCAAGCACCAATACAGTGGAACCCCCCCACAAGTGACCCCATTTTGCAAACTACACCCCTCAGGGAATTCATCTAGGGGTATAGTGTACATTTCAAACCCCCAGGGGTTTCACCAATTTTGATACAAGTGGGCAGTGAAAAAGAAAAATTACATTTTTTACACAAAAATGCAGTTCTGGCTCAAAATTTTTCATTTTCAGAAGGTATGAAGGAGAAAAAGCACCCCAAAATCTGTGCCCCAATTTCTCCCGAGTACGGCAATGCCTCACATGTGACCAAAAAATACCAGTTGGGTGCATGGCAGGACTCAGAAGGGAAGGAGTGATTTTTGGATTTTGCAGCACATATTCTGGTGGAATGAATGGTGGGTGCTATGTTGCACCAATACAGTGGAACCCCCCCACAAGTCACCCCATTTTGCAAACTACACCCCTCAGGGAATTCATCTAGGGGTATAGTGTACATTTAAAACCCCCAGGGGTTTCACCAATTTTGATACAAGTGGGCAGTGAAAATGAAAAATTACATTTTTTTACACAAAAATGCAGTTCTGGCTCAAAATTTTTCATTTTCAGAAGGTATGAAGGAGAAAAAGCACCCCAAAATATGTGCCCCAATTTCTCCCGAGTACGGCAATGCCTCATGTGTGACCAAAAAGTGGCAGGACTCAGAAGGGAAGGAGTGATATTTGGATTTTGCAGCACAAATTCTGGTGGAATGATGGTGGGTGCTATGTCGCATTAGCAAGACCCCCAAAGCACCAATACAGTGGAACCCCCCCACAAGTGACCCCATTTTGCAAACTACACCCCTCAGGGAATTCATCTAGGGGTATAGTGTACATTTCAAACCCCCAGGGGTTTCACCAATTTTGATACAAGTGGGCAGTGAACATGAAAAATTACATTTTTTTACACAAAAATGCAGTTCTGGCTCAAAATTTTTCATTTTCACAAGGAATGAAGGAGACAAAGCACCCCAAAATATGTGCCCCAATTTCTCCCGAGTACGGCAATGCCTCACATGTGACCAAAAAATACCAGTTGGGTGCATGGCAGGACTCAGAAGGGAAGGAGTGATTTTTGGATTTTGCGGCTCAGATTCTGGTGGAATGAATGGTGGGTGCTATGTGGCATTAGCAAGACCCCCGAAGCACGGTGAAATTATGAACCTAATATTCCATAGATGTGTGGTATATTTTAAAACACTCCTTTATACATAGGCCGGGTTTGTCGGGGCAAGTGTCACACTGGAAAATAGTTTGCTTTCTTATTCCCTTTTTATAGCAAACTTTGCACCTTTTTTGTGTCCTGCCCTTTTTTCCAGTGGAGGGGATTTCATCAGGAAAATGCTGCCCTGGTACAATACGGGGGCCAGTACTAGAAGTACTGGGGCCCTCTGCCTGCTGGTTCCCAAATATTAGGCCCTTTATGACTTCCTCTTGAAAGTGCATAAATGTCCCCCTCTGGCCGGTAGAACGGAATAGCACGTAAGCGTTATACAGTGCCATCTGGATGATATACACGGCCACCTTCTTGTACCAGATTTTTGTTTTCCGCAGGGCACTGTACGGCTTCAGTACCTGATCTGAAAGATCCACTCCGCCCATGTACCTATTGTAATCCAGGATACAATTAGGTTTTGAGGTGTGGGTACTGGTACCTCGTACAGGGACGGAGGTGGTACTGTCTCCGTGAATTGTTGTCAGTATAAGGACATCCCTCTTGTCCTTATATTTGACCAACAACATATTTTCGGTGCATATTCCCCTGCTTTCACCCCTTCTCATTACTTGGGCAATGTGCGTTTTTGGGAGGCCTCTTTGGTTCTTGCGCACAGTACCGCAAGCTGCTGTACCTCTTGAACCAAGGGCCTTAAACAGGGGGATGCTGGTGTAAAAGTTATCCACATAGAGGTGATAACCTTTATCCAGGAAGGGGTGCACTAAATCCCAGACAATTTTCCCACTAACACCTACGAGGGAGGGGGGGCATTCTGGCGGTTGAATTCTTGAATCCTTCCCTTCATAAACCCTAAACCTGTGGGTGTACCCTGAGGTGCTTTCACACAGTTTATACATTTTTATGCCATACCTTGCCCTCTTACTGGGAAGGTACTGGCGGAATTTAACCCTTCCTTTAAAATGTATAAGGGACTCGTCGATACAAATAAATTTTTCTGGGATGTACACCTCTTCAAATTTGGCACTGAAATGATCAATGACCGGCCTGACTTTGAATAGCCGGTCAAAGGTGGGATCATCTCTGGGTGGGCACTGTGCATTATCGGTGTAATGTATAAATTTAAGAATTGTCTCAAATCGAGTCCGGGGCATGGCCATACGGTAAAATGGAGTACTGTACAGAACATCTGTACTCCAATATTGCCTAATTTCTGGCTTTTTTACTATGCCCATATGAAACACCAGACCCAGAAACGTCATCATCTCTACTGCATCTACAGGGGTCCACCTAGCAAATGATGACGTGGGGTTTTGAGCAATAAACTGCTGGGCATATAAATTAGTTTGGTCCACCATTAAATTTATAAAATCATCAGAGAAAAATAATTTGAAAAAGTCAATTTCTCTGAGACCTGTGGAATCAAATTGGATTCCTGGCATGGCCAAAAACTCAGGAACCTGGGGCTCAAAATTGTCTGGTGGTGGGGTCCATACGAGATCAATTATTGGGGGGGGGGTCTCAGCTGATCTACGGGGGCGTCTTTGAGGGGGTCCCTCATCACCAGAGGAGGAAGAGGAGCTTAAGGTGAATCCTTCAAATTCCCCGCTTGCATCACTGCCTGTGTCAGAGTCAGAGGCAAGCATGGCATATGCCTCCTCCACTGAATACATTCTCCTGGATGACTGGGAGGACATTTGGGAGGACATTTGGGAGGACATTTGGGATGCCATTTTTATTTTTGTGTTACAGGTAGTGAAATGTTTCAACACGTGTATAGTGTAGGGGGGGGTACAAACTTTATTTCAACCCGGGGGGTATGTAGGTTGTAGTGTGTATGTAGTGTGCAGGAAAAAAAAATACTTTATACAAAAAAAAAAATGGAGGGGTTAAAAAAAAAAAAAAATTGAAGGGGTTAAAAAAAAAATTGAAGGGGTTAAAAAAAAAAATTGAAGGGGTTAAAAAAAAAAAAAAAAAAGGTCCTGCGCCAAAAATTGAGCACAGATGTTGGTCAGTAACGTCTGTCACTGAACAGCGCTCAAAGGCAACAGGAATTTGATCAAAAAAAAAAATATATAGATCAACCCTGTGCCGAAAAAGATGATCAGTGATGTACGTCACTGATCAGCGCACAGCGGCCACAGGACACCCACAAAATCACAGTGTGTGTAAAAAAAAAATTAAAAAAAGACCCCACAGCACACACACAAAAAAAAAAGGTGATCAGTGATGCGACACTGATTACCAGTGAGGTGCAGCAGGTGCACAACCTTTGGTGCAACTGACAGGTATATATAAAAAAAAAAAAACCTCTGTACCCCCAAAAAAGTTGCTGATCACCTCAGATATAGTGATCAGCACAAAAGGCGGGGGCAGCAGCCAAAAAATTTAGCACTCTCTATCACTCTCTGTCACTATCTCTCTCTATCTCTCTATCTCTCACTATCTATCACTCTATGACACTGCAGCAGCAGCACTGACAGGTATATCTATATATAAAAAAAAACCTGCGCCCCCAAAAAGTTGCTGATCAGTTAATTTATACTGATCAGCACAAAAGGAGGGGGCAGCAGTCAGTTATATCAAAAATATATAGCACAATCTGTCACTATCTCTCTCTATCTCTCTCTCTCTATCTCTCTCTATCTCTCTATAACTATCACACTGCAGCAGCACAAAATATAGCACTCTGTCACTAGGCCTCTCTATCTATCCCTCTCTCTCTATCTCTCTCTCTCTATCTATAACTATATCACACTGCAGCAGCACAAAATATAGCACTCTCTGACACTATCTCTCTCTCTATCTCTCTCTATCTCTCTCTATCTCTCTATAACTATCACACTGCAGCAGCACAAAATATAGCACTCTGTCACTAGGCCTCTCTATCTATCTCTCTCTCTCTATCTCTCTCTCTCTATCTATAACTAGATCACACTGCAGCAGCACAAAATATAGCACTCTCTGACACTATCTCTCTCTCTATCTCTCTCTATCTCTCTCTATCTCTCTCTATCTCTCTCTATCTCTCTCTATCTCTCTCTATCTCTCTATCTATCTCTCTCTATCTATCTCTCTCTATCTAGCTAGTACACTGCAGCAGCACAATTTCACAGGAAGGCACAAGTAGTAACAGGATCCAGGAAGCAGTGATGAAGCAGCGATCAGGTAAGTATGGAGCAAGCTATGGAGCAAGGTTCTGGTCAGTATGGCGGCAGGGAGGTACGGTGACCGCACTGCACGCTATTCCAGACCGGAATGGCGTCTGCAGTGCAGTCACCGTTAGTTTAAATCCCCCTCCTTGGCTGTGATTGGTCCGTCGGTCCGACGAACCAATCACGGCCTTTGGGGGCGGGCGGGGTGCGGTGGGGTGACACCAGTGTCACCCTTACACCCCGCGGTGATTGGTGCTGTACTTTACAGCACCAATCACCTCTGATCCCGTGTCACCGGCGAACGTTATTCGCCGGTGACACAGGAAAACGCTGTAATTGGCTGTTCACACTGAACAGCCAATCACAGCGATCGCCGACGGGGGGGCGGCATCGCAGCCCCCCCTGGGCATGCACGGACATGTCTGCTGTCAGGGACAGCAGACATGTTGAAACTGTCACCGCGTCTATAGACGCGGTGACAGTTAAATGCCATGACGTACATTTACGCCATGTGTCGGGAAGTACTTCCCGACCATGACGTAAATGTACGTCAAATGTCGGAAAGGGGTTAACAGAATATTTTGTAAAGCTTCCCTTCAATTATCCTTTCATCTGTATAGCATTTTATGCCAAGGTAAGGGCTGTTGATAGGATTTTTGCAAATGACATAATCACAAGCTGGTACTTAAGTATAAAGCAACAAGAAATTTAAATAAACGGTTGACCCAGAGATTTCTACCATGCACCAACTAGTAATTATGCTAACCGTGCTTTTATGTTTCAAAACTCTGGGTTTGTTAAATATCAACCTGAGCTTTTGAAGCATCTTTTAGGAACATGAATCTTTTTTTAAAGCGGCAACTATTTATAAGGCATAGTTTTGTCTTGTGAATGATTGTCGCTTTAAAAAAAATATCCACGTTCTTTCTGAAAGTCATATTGTGCTTGTTTTTGTATTCTATATGAACACAAATTGTACTCATTTTCTTTACATTTCCAAAAATCTTGAGATTCTGAATGTTACTACTGCAAAATCCTTTTATTTATTCACGCCTCTATAAGAATTCAGGAGGTGCTCTTTTATCTATTTCTCATCCTCAGCATCTGCTGTAAAGATACCAGATAATGGAAATTTTCTTTGCTGTAGAAAAAAATCTACAGCAAAGAAATAAAAAGCATAAAACATTTATTAAAAGCATCATGTCATTCGCAATTAAATAGGACAGCCATTCTAGATTCCCCAGTGAGATAAAATCTCTTGTTCAGTTCAATGGGCAATGCATTTCACTTGATGCATAAATTCAATTGATATGAATGGGAAAAGCTCCAGTGAATAAATATTGGGCCGGATTCAGTCCTAGACCAATCAGACTTAGACCATTCGCAGGTCCACCCCTCCCGCACAATGACCAACACAATGATATTGCAGTTTGAAACCTAAAGCTGGAAACACACTTACAGTTTTATCTGTCCATTCTGTCTGTTGGGAACAAAAATCTGGTACTGTATGGGAGCAAATGACCATTCAAACTACCAATAAACCATTCCGTCCCAAAAGCTGGAAAATGGACAAAAATGATTGCTTGGATACATTTGTTAAAATAAATGTTTTTAACCAATTTGTCTGATTAACTATTGTCTGTTTTCCAGTGTTGGGAGCAAAATTTGATTGGCAGAATGGCAACGGTTACAGAGACGAAGTGCCGATGCGCATTTCACTCTGTTGGCTTTTTCAAGGCTTAACCTAGGTATCCAGCGTGCCCAGCACTAGCTTTATTTAAGGGATACATCCTCCCGTGGGAGTTGTTTTCAGGAGCCAATGGGCACAGTGCGATGCGATTTTCCTTAGTTCATTTTTAGTGCCCGTGGATCGCATTGCATCGCATGCCATTTGCGGTATAATGTGATGCAGGCTGAGTAAATAGCATGCAATTTTGCGTGCGATGCGATTTAGCAAAACACCACTAGTGTACATGTCTATGTGATGCAATGGGATTTACCAAACCCCCACTATCCACATCACCCAGAAGTGTGGCGAGCGCAGCGAGCCCCACGTGGGGACGCGGGTATGCGTCCTCCTGACCTTTTCATACCCCCACTAACCACGTCAGCGTGGAGTTGATTTTCTAAAGTGTGGCGAGTGCAGGGGATGCAGAATACATGTAACATTGTCCACGGTCGCTCGCCACGCTTCGGGCATGGTGGCTCGCTGCACTCGCACACTTTAGAGAATCAACTCCACGCCGACATGGGCCCTTATTCTGCTTGGTGCGGTCAGAGCCGCACACGGGGCTCCGACCGCACAAACCAAGGGCCGCCCACCGGACGGATCGCCACGGCCGTCCGTACACGGACGGCTGGCGATCCGCACAAAAATGGTGGAGGCTACGCCTCCACCATGGTGGGAGCTGCCCCCTGCCTTCGATGGTCGACGACCATCGAAGGCAGGCCCGCACGCCGCGGCAGCTCCCGCAAGCTCAGACCACACGGACAATCGTCCGTGTGGGAGCTTGTAAGGGGGCTGAAAGCTGACATCCGGCGACGTCAGCTTTCCGCCCCCATGTCATGGTAATGAGGGCGTCATGCCCTCATTACCATGCATACGCCCCGCGTTTTCATGGGAACGCCCATGAAACGCGGGGCGTACACATAGGGAAATGAGGGGCTGAAGCCCCTCACGCCCCTATACGCCCCCTTTGCGGCGGACGAAATCCGTCTGCGGCGAAGGGGGCTGCACATGCGCAGAATGACCTCTGCGCATGTGCAGACCACAAACATCGGCGGTACGGCCGCACGCGGGCCGTACCGTGCCGATCTGAATAAGGGCCATGGATAGTGGGGGTATGAAAAGGTCGGGAGGATGCATAACCGCGTAGGCTCGCCACACTTCGGGGTGACGTGGATAGTGGGGGTGTGCATGGGTGCTTTTAAAATGCTTTTAAATCTCATCGCATGGGTGCTTATACAATGAAAAAACGCATCACACCGCAAGTGGCATGCGATGCGATGCGATCCGCGGGTAGGGGTTCACTAAACTTTAACTAAGGAAAATCGCATCGCATAGCACCGCAAAATTGCATGCGGTGCGATGCGATTTTACTACTCAGAAAAGCCCAGTAAGCAAATAGCTTAGCGGGCACCCTGCAAATAGACAAGTACCATTAATTTTAATAACTACTAATAAATATATTACACACTGTCATTTTAAGTCCCATGAGACTGTGTGGATGAGGAGCGCATCCTAGTAAAACTGATTTTCTTTTCTTTGCCTGTTGTATTGTATATTCTAAATCAGTAGAGAGCACCCTAAGTCAGTGGGGGAAAGTATATATAGTATTCCCCTCTGGCTGGTATTTTCCCATCCATAACCAAATAATTTCCATAAAATATATGGTGCGGGTCCTCTGCCCTCTTTTCACCTGGTGTGTAGCATAGTGTCAGGGGCATTATAGTGTGTGGTATAATGTGTAATACGCATTACGGTTTGTGGCAGTTTGTGTCAGGGGCATTGTGGTGTGTGAAATAATGTGTAATAAGCATTAGCTTTAGTTTAGCTTTAGCAATAGACTACTGCTAGGAAAAACTGGATATGTGTTTAAATGTTGAGTGACATCTTCACAATAAATGATTATATTGTTTCACAAGAAATAAATGGTGAGCATGAACTTGGAGGTGCTAGTGCCATAGGAGTTAAGAACAAAATATTTACATTAAGATTAAGATAATTCCTAAATATACATTGGAGGACAGCAGAGTCTACTTGGGAGAATGTATTAAAATAAATAAAACTATTTTATCTTTACAAGTGAGATTTATGGAGTGGGAATTAGTAAAAGATCATGTGTCTGTAAAGCAGGGAGAATATGACAGAAACATTTTTTTGTGCAGATTTATACTCAGCAAATAAAACAGAGATAAGGAGATAGACATGTTGCATGATAAGGACAAGCATACTAGTTCATATATGATGGCATTTATATTGTCCTACAGCTGGTACCATGTGTAATATGGGATTATTCAAGAACACTATTGCCTTATATACAGGACTACAGACAGAATTAGTAACCACCAGTGCTATTTTTCAGCAGGAACCAGCAGGAACTCAGTTCCTGAACCTCTAATTAAAAATGATGTCATCAGGAACTGGGTTCCTGAACCTGCTCTGGGTCAAAATGTACTTTCCATAAGATAAGTTTTATTTTAAAGTCACCTGTGAGTTCCTTTGTTTCTAAATACAATATATAAATCTTTCTTTCTCTCCCTCTTTCTTTCCTATCGTTATATTTTTATTTAATTGATCCACCCCCAGACCTGGAGTTCCTGAACCTATTTTTCCAGAAAAATAGTACTGGTAACCACCATACACTACGGACAGCATTAGTGACTCTTATACCCATAGTTGCCTACCCTCCTGCTTTTAGTGTGAGTCTCCCGCGTTTTGAATCTTTTTCCCGGTCCCCCGGAAAGCCCCGCCATCCTCCCGGTTTTTCTGCCTTCTTGCTGAAAAATTGGACTGCGCATGTGCAAGTCCCAAAGTGCCGGGGGGCGGGTGCTAGTTACCAGCGCAACGTCATTACATACCTGGCGTCATGGCAATGCTGTCCTGTGTGACGGTCACCGCGGAGACTGGCAGCATGAAGTGGAGAGTGTGAGCGGCAACGGTAGGAGCGGTGAGTGGCAGCCACTGCAGGGCTCTGTTAGACTGGCAGCACGGAGAGCGGAAGCGACAGCATTAGTGGCTGGAGCAGCAGCAGTGAGTACTGCTTGCAATCTCATTTGGTTAGTCCCACCCACGGCTCCGCCTCCTTTTGTGCAATAGCCGCTGGCCCCGCCCCCTACTTGCTGCAGCTGGCAACCCCGCTTAAACCACAAACAGCATAAGTGACTACCTTATACTACAGACAGCATTAGTAAACACCATACACTGTAGTACAGACAGCATTAGTTACCACTATATACTACTCACAGCATTAGTAAACACCATATACTACAGACAGCATCAGTGACTGTCTTATTCTACAGACAGCATTAGTAACCACCATATACTGTACTACAGACAGTTAGTATTAGTAACCACCATATACTACAGACAGCATTAGTAACCACCATATACTACAGACAGCATAAGTAACCACCATATACTACAGACAGCATAAGTAACCACCATATACTACAGACAGCATTAGTAACCACCATATACTACAGACAGCATTAGTAACCACCATATACTACAGACAGCATTAGTAACCACCATATACTACAGACAGCATTAGTAACCACCAATATATACTACAGACAGTATTAGTACTAACCACCATATACTACAGACAGCATTAGTAACCACCATATACTACAGGCAGCATTAATAACCACTATATACTACAGACAGCATTAGTAACAACCATATACTACAGACAGCATCAGTGACTGCCTTATTCTACAGACAGCATTAGTAACCACCATATACTACAGACAGCATTAGTAACCACCATATACTACAGGCAGCATTAGTAACCACCATATACTACAGACAGCATTAGTAACCACCATATACTACAGACAGCATTAGTAACCACCATATACTACAGACACCATTAGTAACCACCATATACTACAGACAGCATTAGTAACCACCATATACTACAGACAGCATAAGTAACAACCATATACTACAGACAGCATCAGTGACTGCCTTATTCTACAGACAGCATTAGTAACCACCATATACTACAGACAGCATTAGTAACCACCATATACTACAGACAGCATAAGTAACAACCATATACTACAGACAGCATCAGTGACTGCCTTATTCTACAGACAGCATTAGTAACCACCATATACTACAGACAGCATCAGTGACTGCCTTATTCTACAGACAGCATTAGTAACCACCATATACTACAGACAGTATTAGTACTAATCACCATATACTACAGACAGCATTGGTAACCACCATATACTACAGACAGCATTAGTAACCACCATATACTACAGACAGCATCAGTGACTGCCTTATTCTACAGACAGCATTAGTAACCACCATATACTACAAACAGCATTAGTAACTACCATATACTACAGACAGCATAAGTAACCACCATATACTACAGACAGCATTAGTAACCACCAATATATACTACAGACAGTATTAGTACTAACCACCATATACTACAGACAGCATTAGTAACCACCATATACTACAGGCAGCATTAATAACCACTATATACTACAGACAGCATTAGTAACAACCATATACTACAGACAGCATCAGTGACTGCCTTATTCTACAGACAGCATTAGTAACCACCATATACTACAGACAGCATTAGTAACCACCATATACTACAGGCAGCATTAGTAACCACCATATACTACAGACAGCATTAGTAACCACCATATACTACAGACAGCATTAGTAACCACCATATACTACAGACACCATTAGTAACCACCATATACTACAGACAGCATTAGTAACCACCATATACTACAGACAGCATAAGTAACAACCATATACTACAGACAGCATCAGTGACTGCCTTATTCTACAGACAGCATTAGTAACCACCATATACTACAGACAGCATTAGTAACCACCATATACTACAGACAGCATAAGTAACAACCATATACTACAGACAGCATCAGTGACTGCCTTATTCTACAGACAGCATTAGTAACCACCATATACTACAGACAGCATCAGTGACTGCCTTATTCTACAGACAGCATTAGTAACCACCATATACTACAGACAGTATTAGTACTAACCACCATATACTACAGACAGCATTGGTAACCACCATATACTACAGACAGCATTAGTAACCACCATATACTACAGACAGCATCAGTGACTGCCTTATTCTACAGACAGCATTAGTAACCACCATATACTACAAACAGCATTAGTAACTACCATATACTACAGACAGCATTAGTAACCACCATATACTACAGACAGCATTAGTAAACACCATATACTACAGACAGTATTAGTAACCAGCATATACTACAGACAGCATTGGTAACAACCATATACTACAGACAGTATTAGTAACCACCATATACTACGGACAGCATTAGTAACCACTATATACTACGGACAGCATTAGTAACCACCATATACTACAGACAGTATTAGTAACCACCATATACTACAGACAGCATTAGTAACCACCATATACTACAGACAGTATTAGTAACCACCATATACTACAGACAGTATTAGTAACCACCATATACTACAGACAGCATTAGTAACCACCATATACTACAGACAGCATTGGTAACAACCATATACTACGGACAGCATTAGTAACCACCATATACTACGGACAGCATTAGTAACCACCATATACTACAGACAGTATAAGTAACCACCATATACTACAGACAGTATTAGTAACCACCATATACTACAGACAGTTTTAGTACTAACCACCATATACTACAGACAGCATAAGTAACCACCATATACCACAGACAGTATTAGTAACCAGCATATACTACAGACAGCATTGGTAACAACCATATACTACAGACAGTATTAGTAACCACCATATACTACGGACAGCATTAGTAACCACTATATACTACGGACAGCATTAGTAACCACCATATACTACGGACAGCATTAGTAACCACCATATACTACAGACAGCATTAGTAACCACCATTTACTACAGACAGCATTAGTAACCACCATATACTACAGACAGCATTAGTAACCACCATATACTACGGACAGCATTAGTAACCACCATATACTACAGACAGCATTAGTAACCACCATATACTACAGACAGTATTAGTAACCACCATATACTA
The DNA here is from genome assembly GCF_055691185.1 of Crinia signifera. NCBI lineage: Eukaryota > Metazoa > Chordata > Amphibia > Anura > Myobatrachidae > Crinia > Crinia signifera. The sequence continues at coordinate 58,442,385 of NC_139217.1, forward strand.
CAGATAGTATTAGTAACCACCATATACTACAGACAGCATTAGTAACCACCATATACTACAGACAGCATTGGTAACAACCATATACTACAGACAGTATTAGTACCCACCATATACTATGGACAGCATCAGTAACCACCATATACTACAGACAGTATTATTAACCACCATATACTACAGACAGTATTAGTAACCAAACCACCATATACTACAGACAGCATTAGTAACCACCATATACTACAGACAGTATTAGTAACCACCATATACTACAGACAGCATTGGTAACCACCAAACATCGCTAAGCAGACTCTCCCCGTGTGTATGGGGCTTAACTCCAGTAAGCACCACTGGTAACACAGAGGTATTGCAGGCTGGATTGATAATAAGGACAGCATCCTACTAACAAGGGTGCATCTGGACCCTCAGTGACCACTAGCCAGAGGCCGACTAAGACCTCATGGCAAGATATCGGTTTGGGACCTGCCTCCGTCCAATAGCATTATATTTATGCTGATTGCCAGCAGCATTGATAGAGAACCCTCATAGAGAACCCTGCCGAAAAATTGGGTCCCCCCCCCTGGCCCCCCCAGAAAGGAGGACATCCCTCCCGGATTCTGAGAGACCCCCCGCTCCGCCCCCTGAGGAGCAGGCAGTGCTAAAATGTCATAATTGCTTCATTTTATCCCCGCAAAATGGCCAGGATATCTTTATCGGGCCTCTTGGGACTTCCCGGGCCCTATCCATGGGCCTAGGTTGCCTTGTGGAAAATCCGCCTCTGCCACCGGCTCATTGAAACATCTGGCTATGCATAGGTGCTGATTCTGTGGGTGCTCAAGGGCCCGAGCACCCACAGGAATTAATGAGCACCCACGTGACCGTAACTCGAGAGTCCCAATGCCGGGCCACTGTAGAGCCTTTCAACAGGCTTGAGCACCCACCAGCAAAAACTTAAATCGGCACCTCTGTGGCTATGTCCTCCACAATAACAAATATGTCTGACAATGATTCCAATGATTTTAGTGACATTATAAGGTACTGAAGCAATTTGGAGTTTAAAAAACAATGCATTTATGATACATGAGCTGAATATCACAGAAATTGGCTTAGACTTAGGTTGACTGCATAACTGGCCACATGATCCAGTGAGAATTGAGCATACAGTGGGAGAAATTTACTAAGATGGCAGTTCCACTTCAGATGGAATGTTGCTATGGGAATCCAATCAGAATCTACTTATTTATTTAACACCTTCTAGAAAATAATAGATAGTATATGATTGGTTGTCCATAGCAATTCCCATCTTAGTAAATTCCCCCCCATAGTTACCAACATGCCTGGCCCTAGGAGCTAATAGTGGCATCATTGTCAGTGGTTCCTGCTGCCGGCATAGTCGTTTCAGCAAGTTGCCCGTACACATAGGCAGATATATCCCGATATGCGGTATCTGCAAGATATACTGTATTAGCAATGGATGATATGATTTGTCTGTGAGCAACGTCTTTCACAGGCTTATTGGCTGTATGCCTGATCTGATGATCCAGATGATATATCGTTTGTTGTCAGTGCGAGCGATATATCAGAAAATGTTTACCCAATTTCTGTAAAGAATGGATTGATAGTAAGGTGACAATCCTCTTGCAGCGCATATTGGACCTTATTCTGGATATCCCTGCACACACGCAAATGGATGTTTAGCATAAACATCCATTCGCAGCCTTGCGTGCGGGGACAACATTATTCGATGGTCGCCGACCATCGAATGATTTTGGAAGCGCTCGCAGATCTAAGACACCTATCTTCGGTGTCTTAGATCTGCAGGCTTCCTGTATGGGAATAGGGCGGGCAGCTGACATCGCCAAATTACCATGGCAATGCCCAGCGTTTTCATGGGAACGGCCATGAAACGCTGGGCGTTCCCATGGGTTCAGCCCCTCTCCGCCGCCCCATGCTCCCCACCTGCACTGCTAGATGCAAACGGGAAGGCGAATAATCAACTTGCCATGCCCACTCGCACCAAGCGGCTGCACATGCACATACAAACCATCGATCCCCTGTGCGAACAGACTAGAATAAGGTCCATTGCCCATACTATTGTGCTTTCATCTGAGCCTGTTGCTGCTTGTCTTGTTATATATGACTGTTACCACAATGCTCAAGTACAGACAATCCCACACCGGTAGTTACAACAGACAGCGGCGTCTCAGCAGGCTGCCTCGTGGATAAGCTCACTGCCTGGGGCTGGGATGATTCCCACATTAGCATTTTTTTTATGCGCTACTAAATGACTTGTTTTCATCATGTCACAATTCTAGCACCTACTCAAGTTCCTGACATGAAGTCAATTATGGCTCAGTTTAATTTGATGTCTGGGGTGACAGACTCCATTCTAAATCAGTTATTGTCACAGTGGATGATTTAACCTTTCACATATTTTGACAAATGACTCCTACCAATTATTGCTTAATTGACAATGCAGATACGGATGTGACTTTTCTCAGAGCAGCATCATCATCATCCTGTCTATTTATGACAGCATATATGCATTGTTTTTGTATTGATAAAATCCAGTAGGTGTACAGCAAAAATACTTTGGTGGCCTATTTCATATTATAGGCTGCACTGTGAGCACCATTACTTAACACTGGTACTGTAAATGCTGATTGGCTGCAGTGCGCAACACATGACGTAACACTGGGAAACACTGATTGGCTGCACTATGTGCACTATAATAAATCCTTTTCATTTGGTAGATGTTATTACACTAAATACGCAGCGCTATAGCATGAAAGCTTTGGCATTACCATTACATTAATGTGGATAAACAGAACAATGGCTGGTTATATGACATACATAATAAATCTTATTTAGTACTGAAGTACAAAGATACAACTGTACAACAACATGTAGACACCATACCCTCCAACATGGCCCATTCCATTAGGTACAAAATGCTCTGTTTCTGGACTTCCCTGTGGCAGTTGCAGAGGTGGAGCTGCAGCACAGTCCAATATTCAAAAAAAACATCACTGTCCTGGACTCATTGACAGTTGATGTGACCCCCTCTTTGAATTTTGGTCTGTGCTGGAGTTCAACCTCTGTAACTGCCACTGGCAGGGAAGTCCAGGAACAGAGCATTTTGTACCTAATGGAATGGGTCATGTTGGAGGGTATGAGACACCCCGTGCGTTCTAGTGCAAGTTAGGTAATAAATGGAAATATCTGTGTTGGGTTGTTACACAGATAGGGGCTTATTCTTAGAATGACACAGGCATCCATGTGTGCAACTTTTGCCAGTCATTAACTCAATCCTACATTACCAGGGAAGTCCAGGAACTGAGCATTTTCTCCCTCATAGAGAGGGTCAGGTAGGCAAGTAAGGATACAGCACATCACTACAATAGTTGTGGACTCCTTCCAAGAAAAGTATTCCTCCACCAATGAAATTGCGGTAGTTTAACCCATGCCATGCGGGACTACGTTTAATCTTTAAATAACTATTATCAGTATTGAATTGGTTGCTTATACGGAGGCCATTATACTGTAGGAACGGATTAAATAGAAATACATTTCCCAGAACATAATGTTTATAATATGTGGTGACTTGATTCTAATACATTTTTATCTATGTCATTTTCCCTATTGGTTTATGCAGTCAGTGCTACTTTTTCACTTATGAACAAGGCTGAAGAAGCTACTAGATGAGCTGGCACTGCATGTAAATAAGCTCTGCAGGTAACGTGGCTGAAGTATGATTTGCACACAAACACCAGTGCACAAACACAAGCACGACCATACTTACCTACTGTTAAAAAGAGAAGCCCGGAGTGGAGACTGGCAGCAGCACTTCGGGGGGAGGGGGGGGGGGCTGCTGCAGATATCATCAAGCCTCACCCCCAGTACTGCAAATCCTGCAATTAGCAGGTCTTGGGATGCAATTTGCATCTTTAGCCCCGCCCCTTCACTGGAAAGCCATGAATTGCATCAATTTAACACTGCATACTGGAAAGATGCTGGGGGGTCCAGAGGTATCCGGGAGGGTGGCCCACCTTTCCGGCTGGGGGGGGGGGGGGTGTTGATGGGTGACCCAATTTTCGTGAGCATCCTGGCCATTCTGGGAGGGTAGGCAACCCTGGCCAAGACAAGGAGTATCAAAAGTTTGGAGAAACCCGAAGGTCAGGCCAGATAATCAATCCGGATTAAGCAGACACCCAGCGACAGCTACACCCTAATGTGATGCAAATGCCCCCTTATAAAAAGTCCCTTATAGATACTGATCACAGACAGCTGGTAAATGGTGATCCAAGAACAGAGGCGTTTTTAGAGAGGAAGAAGCCTGTGCACAGCCTCTCCGATACCTGCTGCGATCCCTCCTGCAGCACTGCCGGCCGCCTCCCCCATAGGTTTCTATGGGGGATGCAAAGCTGCCCGATGTATCAACATAGGGCAGCAGCGCATTGCATCCCCAGGCTACTGCCATTCTGAGATGGCGATAGCCCATTGTAGTCTATTAGCTACACACGGGGGACCAGCACTAACCGTGCATGCGCAGACCCCCCGGAGCACGGCTCAGCACATCACAGGGGCAGGCTCCTTTCGGATGATACATCCCGCTGTTAGGATCGCAGTTTACCATGCGATCCTAGGTGGTAATAGTACGCCCAGATCGCACTGTAAATGCGTTCATTGATAAATGGGCCCCTTAGCCAGGCAAAAAAGGAAACCTTAGGGGAGTATTCTGAGGAACTTATTATAATGCCATTATCCAGAATCAGTCTGTGGGCGGACAAGTAGGTATGACATATTTGTGACATCTGTTCTCTCACAAGGAGATATTTAGCTGGAGTTGTGTGGTTGGGGTTATTCAGACCTGATTGCACGGCTGCAAATTTGCAGCACGCAAACTTGTCGGCTGTGCATGTCTATGGTTTGTACTACGCAAGCTTGAGGCCATCCTCCGATAAAATCTTGCTTTTTTCAATCGCTGGCCGTACGAAAGTTGATGGACAGTCCTTACCTGATCGCAGGGCTCAGCAAATTAGCAGCATGGTGATCATGTCTGAATAATAACCCCCAACATGTGACACATAACACAGCCAAAAGATTATGTTCTAATAGAATGTAAATCATCTTTCTGGAAATGCTAAGTGCATTAGTCATGCTATACAAATAACCTCAGTTCTCTAATAACTTTGTTACAGTAAGTGAGATTTGCGGCATTGCTTCTTTGGGGAAGGGAGAAAGAAAACCGAGGGATGATTAAGCGGTGACATAAACTACCGAAGGAATCTGAGCTGTCTGCACATTAGGTTTGTGTGATGACAGGGTGTGATGACAAGATCAGGATAGCCAATTAGGGATCAGGGGAGGAGTTCCTTGAGCTAGGAATAGGCAGGAAGTCAGGTGATCTGCCTCTCTGGTCGGATTTTCCTCACCCTCCCTCCCTAACTTTCTAACTTTTTGGTGGCAGCAAAGAACGGTCCTTGTTTAAAAATGTCGCTAGCCCATGCCCCTTGGACAGGGGGTGGGCTGCACCATCTGCACGGGTGGGTCGCGAGGGGAGAGTTGGACACCAACGATGTATGAATGGTGTGTTGTGACCTTACCCCTCTCTCTCTTTTCTATGACCGTTCTTTAGGGCCGCCACCCCTTTTATAGTTATAGCTGTCAACTAATAAATTTGACATCATATATTTGAAACGCCAACACTCATGTCTGTCTCGTTATTTTAGTGTTAAGTTAGTTTAAGGTTTTAGATAAGTTTATTAAAGTGTGGGGCATAACGATTTCCGATGGTAAGTTTATGAGATATCATATATATCAAGCAAAAGTGTTCTTCAAGATTGAATAACAAACTATAGTTATTACCTGTCTTCATTTTAATATATTAGGACAATAATATCCATAATATCACTGATTGATGCAGAGTCATATCAGGTGACATTATACCAGTGATCTAGCAATCTGGACATTTGAGTTGAGTTAAACAAAATCATTAGTCCCATTTCTTACCTGTCCAAATATCTCTGGCAGACCCAACACTTGACCGGTGAAGACTCCCACACAAATCAGTATTGCAGTGATCTGACCCAGCGACCCACGGATTCTCTTCGGTGAAATCTCATTAAGATACATCGGGAGAGTGCTGAGCGCTATTCCTGGAACAAGATTAAATATATACATTTTTAAATTTCTCTTCTACAGTGTAAATCGTTCTAACAACAAAATGTGTCATATACTGTATGGTAATATATATATTTACAATGTGTAAGCAAATTAGGGGTATACAACAACAACAACAACAAGAGAGGCTCCAGCTGTCATTTCAATTCATATTGAAAGTAGAGATGTGCGGCGGCCACTTTTTCGGGTTTTGGTTTTGGTTTTGGATCTCCCTTCGTGTTTTGGATCTGGATTGGTTTTGGCAAAACCACCCTTGTGGGTTTTGGTTTTGGTTTTGGATCTGGATTTTTATGAAAAAATGCTAAAAATGGCTAAAATAACAGAATTTGGGCCTGTTTTTGCCCCTAAAGTATTATTAACCTCAATAACATTAGTTTCCACTTATTTCTAGTCAATTTTGATCACTTAACAGCTTACAAAATTGTTTTTATTTACTGTAGTTGGGCCAAAAGGGTATACCGAGGTAGCTGGATGACTAAGCTAAGCGACAGCAGTCGGCATCACATACATGTGAACCTTACACTTCCAACCTGGCAGAGTGGCACTGCAGGGGCAGACAGGGTGGCAGTTTAATAAACTATCCCAAAAAAAGAGAAATGCTCCAAAGAGCAAATACAAAGAGGTATCGGCCTTGTCATGACTGGTGGTAGCAGCTTCAGCACTTCTATCAGGTTGCTGATCTCCCACTATTTCCTCCTCCATCATCCTCCAAAAATGTGTTTTTATTTTATTTATTACTTTTATTTATTTTTCTTACTTTACACAGACTGTCACACTGGACACGGTCCCTTGGACACTGGACACTGCCCCTGGACACAGCCCCTGGACACTGCCCCTGGACACTGGACACAGCCCGTCACCCTGGACACAGCCTCTGGATACAGCTCTTGTACACTGGACACAGCCCGTCACCCTGGACACAGCCCCTGGACAATGGACACAGCCTCTGGACACAGCTCTTGTACACTGGACACAGCCATCACACTGGACACAGCCCCTGGACAATGGACACAGCAGTCACACTGGACACAGCCTCTGGACACAGCTCCTGTACACTGGACATAGCCTTCACACTGGACACAGCCCGTCACCCTGGACACAGCCCCTGGACAATGGACACAGCCCGTTACCCTGGACACAGCCCCTGGACAATGGACATAGCCCGTTACCCTGGACACAGCCCCTGGACACGGCCCCTGGACAAGGGACACAGCCTCTGGACACCACCCGGGACACAGCTCCTGTACACTGGACACAGCCGTCACACTGGACACTGCCCCTGGACACAGGGCACAGCTCCTGTATACTGGACACAACCCCTGTACACTGGACACAACCCCTGGACACAGCCCCTGTACACTGGACACAGCCCCTGTCACACTGGACACTGGATATATGTAGTCACACTGGTCAATGGATATATGTCACACTGGACACTGGATATATGTCGTCACACTGGACACAGGATATATGTCGTCACACTGGACACAGGATACTGTATATGTCGTCACTCTGGACACAGGATATATGTCGTCACACTGGACACAGGATATATGTCGTCACACTGGACACTGGATATATGTCACGCTGGACACAGGATATATGCCGGCACACATTACATGTCACACTGGACACAGGATATATGTTGTGACTTGTGACACTGGACACTGGATATATTGTCGTCACACTGGACACTGGAAAGATGTCGTCACACTGGACACAGGATATATGTCGTCACACTGGACACAGGATATGTCGTCAGTCGTCACACAGGACAGGACACAGGATATATGTCGTGAGTGACTCGTGACACTGGACAATGGATAAGAAATAGGCCGTCACACTGGACACAGCCCCTTGTATTACTGCAGCCCCTGTACACAGTGTACTACTCAGCAGCACTGCAGCCCCTGCGTGTGAGCACTGCAGCACTGAGTTAGTTAAATCACAAAAAACACAGGGTTCAGGGCTAAATAAATCACAACACAGGGCTTAGGGCTAAATAAATCATAACAGGGCACGGGCCACAGGACAGCCCCTGGACAGTGGACACTGCAGCCCCTGCGTGTGAGCACTGCAGCACCTAGTTAGTTAAATCACACTGTAGGGCTCAGGCCTATAAACAGTCACTGACTCTCAAGTCTACAACACAGGGCAGTGAGGGCAGGTCACGGAGCACAGCACGGAGCACAGCACAGGGCAGTGAGGGCAGGTCACGGAGCACAGCACGGAGCACATGGCACGGAGCACAGCACAGGGCAGTGAGGGCACAGGTCAGGTCACGGAGCACATGGCACAGAGCACAGCACGGAGCACACGGAGCTTCCCAACCACCCTCTTCCCTCTCCAAGATTGGAGTGAAGATCGCGGGGCGCGCGTGCGTCTTTTATAAGATCCCGCGAGAATCCGACAGCGCGATGATGACGTTCGGCCTCGTTATTGGTCCGGAATTCAGGCGGGAACTCCCGAGCCGGCTCGGATCTGGCCCGGATCCCCGATATTCGGATCTGTCGGATCTCGGGAATCCGGACCCGCTCATCTCTAATTGAAAGATATATGTCCTCAAGTACTTTTACTAAAGCTTCTAAAAATGGAAAGGGGTGATGTTGTCCATAGCAACCAATGAGAATCTGAGTATCAATTTTTTATTGCATCCTAGAAAATGATAGAATCAAAATGGTGAGGAAAACAGGAGGCATGGCTTGAGGAAGCAGCATTCCAGCAAAGCCATGCCTCCTTCATACAAGGCCACGTCCTCTTCCCGTCTCTGGTGCGGCACCGACGTGCAGGAGTTCCAACTTCAGATGCCAAAATGTGCGGCGGTATGTATTTACTATATGTTGATTTTTCATTTACTAACAGAAGTATTTTTATATTTAATTTTAAATGTTAATAAAATGTGTGATCTACCTCTGAAATCCCAACATCAATATCAAGTATCATTTTATAATCGGTCTGAAAACGATCAAAATCTACAAAAACTGCTTCTTTTTTTTACAAAAGCGGATTATAGAGTAGACTACCAGAGACCTGTGCATGCTCAGAGTCTACTGTGCAGGTACTTGGGTCAAATGCATGATCAGGGTACTATATAATTATATATCCTCCCTTATGGACCCGTGACCCGTCACATATGCCATTTTCCAGCCCCATTCCGATAATATTCAGATAATTTTGAAAAGGTTATGGAGTTTGCTTGCGAAAATCAACATAGCTTCAGATGTCACTGGTTTTCAGAGCCCCACTCATTGAAATACGAAGGAGGTTCCTTCCACACAGTGCCACCTTTGACTGTGTGCAGTAGTGTTAGGCAGGGTCACCGAGAGGGGGGGTCTGGGGGTACTTGAGTCCCGGGCCCCAGGCAGAAATGGGGCACGAGACCGAGTGCCAGCGCCCATGCAGGGCTGGACTGACTGTTACGCCGCTGGGGTTTAGATGTCACTGTGTCAACCATCAGAGGAACCTGCTGCAGGTAGGATCTGAAGAACGACCATACTCCTGGGTGCGGGCCACCATCGGAAGAAACACTGATGACCCGCTCACGATGTGCATCATCAGCGGGTCATCCTGGTGTGTACCCCACATAACTCTACTATAATACTGAGTGGCCTGTTTATCAAGAAGTTTTAGCTTTCTAAACCTCATTGCGTATGATTGGTGCTCCATCCAATCAGTTTGGAATTGATTGGCTGGAGCACCAGTTATCATGTAACGAGTTTTAAGTAGCTAAAAATCATTGAGAAACGGGCCCCTGAATGGCTTTGTGATGAATTTGTGAAGTCAGCGAGATGTGTTTTCAGATCATCTTGTGCTTTTAAAAATAAAAAAAGACCAAAAATGCTTTTCGAAAACCGTCTATTATTATATTGTGCAAAAATGATACATGTGTTTAGTTATCCACCATAAAATGGATTGAAAAGAAAATACCTCCATCAAGTCCCATTATAAAGCGACCAATTATGACCATTTCAGGAATTCCTGCGAGATTTGCTAACGACATCAATAAGGACGCTACAATTGCAAACAGATTGTTCAGGAGTAATGTTCTTTTTCTGCAATACATATAAACAGAACAATGATGAGAACATAATACCTAGCTCGATAGTCTCGAACACCTATTTATTAAAAAGTCCATATGATTACAGTCTCAGAGGCATAGCTGCAGATTCTCAGCGAGATAACTCGTCCCTTCCAAAGACATTATATTCAGCTAGAGTTTTTGGCTGAGATTATTTTATTCCCTGCTGAAAATGTCATCTTTATATAAACGCAATGGTCCAGAAGTATCAAGCTTCGAAAGTGATAACATGGAGAGTGATAAACAACCAGCCAATCAGCTCCTAACTGCCATGTCACAGGCTGGGTTTGAAAAATGAAAGGTAGGAGCTGATTGGCCGGTTGTTTATCATTCTCCATTTGATCACTTTTTGAAGCTTAGTGCATCCGGCCCAATATTACATATACAGATGGAACAGCACTCAATGGAGCTGTTCCTGGCCATATAATCGCCATTCACCGCCCCACACCAGCTGATGGAAGGTGGCGTCCCCGCCGCCGGTCCCCTGCACTTCCTCACAGCTCCCCGCAGCCCCTACCAACTGCCTACACTCCCTGCCCATCTCCCTGAAGCGGAGAAGGGCAGGGAAGCCGCACCACCACCACCTTGATGACGGGGACGCGTTCCCATGTGAGACTCTCGCGTGTCCCCTTCAAATGGAGCTCCTGTCCGCCGGCCTGAGCCAGCTCAGGATATCTGGCTATCCTGCAGGTTGGCGGACAGTCGCTCCATCTGTATAAGGAGAATTACATTTTCTAAAATGAATGATCACATTCTGAAAGAAACCCATAATGTACAGATAAAATACACAAACGCCTTTAACAAATAACTTGATTTTAACTTACGTACATGAACAATTCTTTTTCCCCAAATTCAGATTTTATGTCTAGTAAATAAATCAGAGGGCTATGGGACCTTGATGAAATTTGGGCATTTTAAGCAATCCTTTTGAACACAGATTCCTTAATTAATAGGAACAATAAAAGTTCCAATTTGATCAGCTTTGGGGCTGTGGAGCACATCCTGCCTCATAGCATAATGCGCTACAAGGCTACATCATCAGTGAGCGCACACAGTGCAAGCACCACAAGGGGGGAGAAGGAAGGGGGGGGGGCAGCGAGGTGGGTAATCAATGGGTGTTCTCATGTAAACAAAGATCAATTAGGATATTTTAAAACAAATGCAGCTCATGTGTTCAATGCAGCTCTCTAGAAGCAATTTGGAAGCATAACTTGTGCATCTGGTATAGGGCCCCTGATTCTGTGTATGCCCATTTGGCTGCCAACTCTGAATTAGCCACTATGGGGGGCAGGGCATAAAGTGGTCATGTAGAGGTGGGGGAACGCATTTCTTTATGCCACCTAATTACACCCCATCCCCTCCCCCCATTAGGCAGAGACAGGGCCAGTGGTAGGGATTTTGCCACCCGCCTGCAAACTAGAATGCTTTCCTGTAAGAATTACTGTGCAGGGCCAATGTGGAGGGTAAAATGTTCCACCTCACCATTAGAGGTGGTTCCACCCCGTTCCCCCTCACTTTTACCCCTGATTGGGGGCATTAAAACACTGCAGTCGTATATTCAATGCTGCTGTTTCCGACAGCATTGAAGGCAGTTTCCAACAAAACAAGTCGTATCTGTTTTGTCGGAAACGGGCGCGGATTGCCAAATTCATGGCAGTTTTTCCAACAATCTGCAGCCGTTTTTCGCAGATTTGTGGACAGTTGATGCATTGAATACTGACTGTCGAGTTCCTGCCACAAGGAATGAAAAACAGCCCGAAATCAGACTGTTGCATATGATATGATTTGATATGATTGAATGTAGAAAAGATGTTGCATGCTGTAGTGTGTATATATGTGTTATTAAGTGATTCATCAGTGTGACCACCCCATCCTACACTGTAATATATATGCTTTGTATGCTTTCTACCATACATTTTTGCTCACTTATGAACTGCCTAATCATTAATTAAATATACTATTGGTACTTGTGTATTTTGACGGCGCCCACGAAATCGGCCGAAAATCGGCCGAAAATCGCATGGAAAAATCGGATGCGATTTTGCGGCCGATTTTTGGCCGATTTCCGGACGATTTCCGGACGATTTGCATGCTGTTCCATCATTGCACACCCCCGATTTCCATCGTAGTGCATCGCATGCAATATAGTGGCATGTGATGCATGCCATGCGATGCATGTGAAGCGATTTGATTTGTAATTGTACAATCACCCTGATGGGTGCTTACAATGTTAAATGCACCGCCATTGTTAATGCCACCCCCACTATCAACGCCAACCCAAAGCGTGGCGAGCGTAGCGAGCCCACTAGGGGCGGCGGTACGCGTCCTCCGACCTTTTCATACCCCCACTATCCACGTCGGCGTGGAGTTGATATTAGATAGTGTGGCGAGCGCAGCGAGCCACCGAGCCCGAAGCGTGGCGAGCGCAGCGCGCCCCGCGAGGGGACGCGGAATACATGTAAAGTAGTCCGCGTCCCCTCGCAGGGCACGCTACGCTCGCCACGCTTCGGGCTCGGTGGCTCGCTGCGCTCACCACACTATCTAAAATCAACTCCACGCCGACGTGGATAGTGGGGGTATGAAAAGGTCGGAGGAAGCATACCGCCGCCCCTCACGGGCTCGCTGCGCTCGCCACGCTTTGGGTTGGCATTGATAGTGGGGGTGGCATTAACAATGGGGGTGCATTTAACATTGCGAATAACATCGCATCGCATGCCACTTGCTGGCATGCGTTGCTATGCGATATTCAATTGTACAATCAGGGGCATTTTTCCGAAAATCACATCGCATAGTACCTGGGGGTGTGCAAGGATGGAATAACATGCAAATCAGCAGGAAATGGCCGAAAATCGGCAAAAAATCGGACGCAAATCGGACGCAAATCGGACGCAAAATCGCATCGCAGATCAAATCGGCCCAAAATCGGCAGAAAATCGGCCGCAAATTTACATGAAATCGGGCGCCGTTGTAATACACAAGTACCATACTATTTCTTGATTTGGAGTTAATGAACAAAAAATGGACACCTTCAATAACCATGTCATTTCTCAGCCATGCTGTGTATGTCTCATATCTGGCCTGCACTGGATTCATTTACAAGTCAGCGTGTTCTCTACTTAACATATGGGCTCTGCTGGCTGATACTGGCACTGAGAAGCTGCTCTTACTGCAGTTTACTTGTTGCGTATGCAGAGGCGTAGGGAGGGCGGAGCCACCGGAGCTCATGCTCCGGGCGCTGATTGATGGAATGGCGCCGCCGGCCCGCCCCCCCTCCGCAAATGATCCATGGAAGTGTATACACTAACGTAACGGCGGCAGCGTGTGCCGACGCCTGCCTCCTGCCCTGCTGCTGCTGCTGCTCGGTCCGGCTTCCGGGCAGCGCAGCAGCACTCCAGAGTCACCAGCAGTGGGGTAATTAAGCTGCCAGTGCCTCAGCCCCTGCGGTGGCCTGGGGAAGGCAGTGCCAGCATGTATTGAGGGGAGCACAAGCCGTCCGACACTTGTCTGTGGCTGTGCAGGGAAGTACCTCCCTAAATCTATTCCTCTAACCTGGTTGCTGGTGCGCCCGGCTCTCACTTCTGCCGCCGGTGGAGTCCCGAGTTCCCCCTTGCCCGGCGCCTATGTGAGGTGCTCCCAGCTCCAAGTCCTGCAGCCACCGGAGTCCCGCTGCCGGCACTGCAGTCCCACTGTCTCTGCTGTCGTCTCCCTGCGAGACGCCCATGTGGTGTGCGCCCAGCTCCCAGTCCTGATGCCGCTGGAGTCCCCCTGCCCGGCGCCTATGTGGTGTGTGTCCGGCTCCAAGTCCTGCTGCCGGCACTGCAGTCCCGCTGTCTCCGCTGTCGTCTCCCTACCAGACGCCCCCAAGGGGTGCGCTCGGCTCACAGTCCCGCCGCTGCTGGAGTCCAGCATTACTGTTCCAGGGTCCAGCATCATTATCTGCAAACCCTCTTATCCTCCCTGTTATTGCTGCTAGGCCACACTCAGGAGGCCAGAGAGCAGTATAATCAGTTCTGGCTGCTCCCCTAGACATTGTACTCCTTCATCCCTGCTCCTGGTTCCACACATAGTGTGCCATTGAGTCCTTACCCTCCCCTCATGCACGCAGAGCCATCATATTTGGTGAGTAATCTGTGATTCCTCTGTGTATATATATATATATATATATATATATATATATATATATGTGTAAGCTGCATTACAGCATGTGGCGTATAGTCTAGGGTGCATTACAATGTGTGGTGTACAGTGTAAGGGGCATTATGTGTGTGGTTTATAGTGTAGAGGGCATTATGGTGTGTGGCATATAGAGAAAGGGGCATTATGAGGGGGGAGGGGGCTCCAGAAACTTTTCTGGCTGGGGGTAGTAAAATTTATAGTTACGCCACTGGTCACCAGCCTTGAGGAGAAGGATTTCTGCTGCCGCCCTGTTATCTACAGTATATATTGGTTCAAGGTGGATTTTTTTTTTTTTTTAACTTTTACAGCTAATTAATAATGTTCGTAAACATAGTAATAAACGAGGTTTGGGGGATTCGTGGGGCAAGGGGGAGGGGAGGGGTTAGATTCCATTACAGTGTCTTATAAAGTGCAGCAGATTCCGTTACATTGTCTTATATAGCGCAGCAGATTCCGTTACAGTGTCTTATATAGCGCAGCAGATTCCGTTAGTGTCTTATATAGTGCAGCAGATTCCGTTACAGCGTCTTATATAGCGCAGCAGATTCCGTTACAGTGTCTTATATAGCACAGCAGATTCCGTTACAGTGTCTTATATAGCGCAGCAGATTCCGTTACAGCATCTTATATAGCGCAGCAGATTCCGTTACAGTGTATTATATAGCGCAGCAGATTCCGTTACAGCGTCTTATATAGCGCAGCAGATCCCGTTACAGTGTATTATATAGCGCAGCAGATCCCATTACAGGGTCTTATATATTTCAAATGTAACATGCCAACACATGTTAGCCACGCCCCCAATTCATTACCGGGAGGAGGGGCGCAAAATATGCCCTTGCTCCGGGCACCATGGCACCTAGCTACACCGCTGTGCGTATGGGATCTTTCTTATCCATAACAAACCAATTTTTTTTCATAATGAAAATTGGTAAACTGGGAACCCTAAATTAAGGCATGTGTGTTTTACCAAACGATCCATTATTACGGTGGAGGTGTAATTGCAATACGTGTCCTGTTGGGGCAGGAGACACAACTAAGTCTATATGTCACAGGAAGAGGAGAGGGCTGGAGAGATGGAAGCTGTTTTTTAGATTAGATTAGATTAGATTCATTTATTGTTATTGCCCCTATTAGGACAACAAAATTCAGTTTTTACATCCAATCGTAATCCAGCACATAGACAATACATAATACATACACAGTTATACAATTCATACGTAAAAAATATAAGATAGCATACCATACACTAAGACAATACTCCCTAAAATCCATCCTCCTAAAAACCCAGCAAGTCAAGCCCATCTAACCAACCTAGCTGCTATTCAGTGCTAAAATAGCTGAAGGGAAGAAACTATTCCTTAATCTAGCGGTCCTATTCCTGAAACATCTAAAGCGTTTGCCAGACGGCAACATCGTAAATAAGCCCTGCGCAGGGTGTGTAGGATCCCTAACGATTTTATTTGCTCGACGCAAACATCGCTTCCTCTGGATTGCTTCCACCGATGGTAGCGTGGTCCCCACAATCCATTCTGCCATTTTAACAACCCGCTGCAACTTCTTGCGCTCCTGCACTGTGTGTCAGCGCAGGCGGTTTTTGTGTTCCCGGCTGTGACCGTGGTGGACCAGTGGAGGGCGCTGGATAGTTGAACGCAGGAGGTTTGATATGAGACATACACGGGGGGATCAGGGTACTGCGAACCAGAGTGTTGGCGGAGACCAGGAACAGGGGCGCGGAGTCTAACCTGCCAGCGGTATTCACCAGGGAGCCCCGCAAGGAGCTTTGGACTTAGCTGCGTCTGACAGGCAGGTCGCGGCCCCCTGCCCTGGCCCTCTGGACGCAGGCTGGCGTGATGACACTTGAACGTGGAGAGTCCCACGAGAGAGGTGCAATCGGGGAATTACTGGGAGGTGTCGACTTGTGATGTCGACCGTGGTGTCAACAGATGAGGGAAGGCCCCAGGGTACTTGCTGGAAGTATAGGACGAGATGATAAAGTCACTATGAGCACAGCAGGGAGTAGACAACCCCGGAGTCGACAGAGTCTGTCGGCAGTTTTCAGGACAAGGTGGAAAAGTCACTGATGGGCTGAAAAGCCAAATGATGTTTGTAGCGGAACACCGGCTACTCAACTGCAGGGATGGAATCGCAGGAGTCTTCTGGAGATGGAGAGAACCAGGTAAGTATCGCAGGTGCAGGTGTACGCTGGAGATTGAGACACAGGAGAACCTGGAGATCTCGGAGCCTTGGAAACTTCTCTGACACAGGAGATTCTGGGAACAGGTAAGCAATTGTTCAAGGCAAGGAATGAAGGCCCAGGGCCTGAGTTATATCCCCCTTGCCTTTCTGTGATTGGCTGCCAGCCGCAGCACTAATCAACACTGGGGAAAGACAGACACACCTGATTACTGCACAGGTGTGTGTGGGTTCAGGGATCAGGCTGCAGAACTCAGGGAAGTTCACTGGAGACTTAATCAGTGGGAATGCAGGGCAGCTGCAACAGCAGCAGCTAGGAGCAAACAGGCATAGAAACCTCAGAAACTGACTGAACCAAGTCAGGTTCATGACAGTACCCCCTCCTTTAGGGGTGGACTCCGAACACCCCAATGAACTTGGTAGGAGAGCTAAGAACTCTCAACTGAGTTTTCCACAGATTTTCTCAGTCTCCATCTTCGGAACAAGTGGACCATCCATCATCGATGGAAACTGAATTTATCGGAGTATCATCTTGGAGAAAAACATGGTCGTGAAGGATAGGACCTCCCTGGAAAGGAATTTCATGCTGTATACACTCTGGACAGGATGCCACACATTCTTTGATGTCTTCTCTAATCTGTGGACATCTATCGGAGCGTTGCAGAATCTCGAGGGTGTTTTGGGCACCGGGATGACCGGAGAACGAAGATTTATGAGCCCCTGACAACAGTCTTGAACGGAATTCAGGGGGCACAAATGTCTTTATACTCTGAGGGTCAGGACGGTACAAGATTTTATCATAGGGCTTGTTTTGTCTGAGCTGACACATAACCTCTTTTACTGGAGGACGATGGGTTTCGATGTCTCTGGGATCAATACAAGGTCGGAGACCACCTTTTTTCTTCGCAGAACAAACCCCAATACCAGCAGGAGAATTGGAAGGTTGGACGAATCTCTTTTGAAGAGTCTTTCTATTGCAAGATGGCAGGACCTGATTCTTAGGGACTGATACCGGGTAGATACGGCCTGTCGGAGGATTTTCCCTTGAGAGCAAATTGATGGAACAATCCCTCTCCCAATAAGGTGGCAAGGTATCGACAGGCTGCGCATCTATATGGTCTCTGTAGGTGTCAGGCTGACCAGGAAATGGTGCGACATGCGTGGAACAGGTTGGCAGCGCCGGAATAGTACAATGCTGATGACAAAGCTGATGACAATATGGACTCCAATGCTTCAACTGTAAAGTGGACCAGTTGATACTAGGGTTATGGAGTCGGAGCCATGGAAGCGCCAGCACAATGTCATAGGATGCTTTGGGAATCACAAAGAATTTTATTAATTCTTGATGCAAAGTACCAATTTTTAGGAGGACAGGTTCAGTACGGAAACGAACCTCACTGCCAGGAATCTTGCTGCCATCCATCGCTGTAACAGAGATAGGCGGAGATATGGGTACCAGAGGAATTTTCAGCTTGGAGACAAGGTCATAAGAGATGAAGTTTCCACCTGACCCGGAATCTGCTAGGGCAGAACTGGGTATGGGTCCGGCTGGAGTCTCGAGGGACACTGAAAGGACAAAGTCATTATCATGAGGAGATTTCACAAGTTTACCCAACCTGACTTCTCCATTACAGGTCAGGCCTTGGCGTCCTCCTGAATGCTCAGGACAGGCATCAATGAAATGATTGGAAGCAGCACAATATATACACAATCTATTGCGCTGCCTGCGGGCACGTTCGACAGGAGTCAGGCGTGATCTACCAATTTGCATGGGTTCTTCACGGTCAGGAGACACAGAACGTGATTCAGGAATCTCTCTGGGAATTAACTTCTTTTGTTTTTCAAGACCTCTCTCACGGAGGCGTAAATCAATCTTGACACATTGGGAGATAAGGTCTTCCAACCGATCTGGAAGATCCCGGGTTGCCAGCTCATCCTTGATGCGATCTGATACTCCTAACCAGAACGCAGCTGTCAAGGCTTCATTGTTCCACAGTAACTCGGATGCCAAAGTCTGAAAGTGGACCACATATTGCCCCATGGGCCGAGATCCTTGTTTGACCTGAAGGATATCTGTGGAAGCAGAGGCTGAGCGACCTGGTTTATCAAAAATACGGCGAAAAGTCTGGATAAACATGTCATAGTCTGCAAGGAGAGGATCAGACTTCTCCCACA
The DNA here is from genome assembly GCF_055691185.1 of Crinia signifera. Lineage (NCBI taxonomy): Eukaryota > Metazoa > Chordata > Amphibia > Anura > Myobatrachidae > Crinia > Crinia signifera. The sequence goes on from NC_139217.1 coordinate 58,461,184, forward strand.
GCGGTGATACCCACTCGAGAGCAGATCCGGAAAGCAATGAGACGATATATGCAATCTTTATTCTAGCTGTGGGGAAGTTGTGAGGTAACAGTTCAAATTGAATTTGACATGATTAATGAATCCCCTGCAGGTTTTGGAATCACCGGCGTATTTGCTTGGTACCGGCAATTGGAGACTGGAATGGGAAGCGGGTGGTAAAAAATTTTGGACAGTCGACACATGAGTTGACAATGACTGCTGCATTGTATCCAATCGACTGGATACCTCTTGAAGATATTTTATCACTCGCTGCTGAGTGGCTTCTTGAGTCTCTATCCGAGCGGTAACATTTTGGATGACCGCTGGTCCCACACTGGGGTCTTGAGCCGAGTCCATCGGCCTTGAACAAACTGTCAGCGCAGGCGGTTTTTGTGTTCCCGGCTGTGACCGTGGTGGACCAGTGGAGGGCGCTGGATAGTTGAACGCAGGAGGTTTGATATGAGACATACACGGGGGGGATCAGGGTACTGCGAACCAGAGTGTTGGCGGAGACCAGGAACAGGGGCGCGGAGTCTAACCTGCCAGCGGTATTCACCAGGGAGCCCCGCAAGGAGCTTTGGACTTAGCTGCGTCTGACAGGCAGGTCGCGGCCCCCTGCCCTGGCCCTCTGGACGCAGGCTGGCGTGATGACACTTGAACGTGGAGAGTCCCACGAGAGAGGTGCAATCGGGGAATTACTGGGAGGTGTCGACTTGTGATGTCGACCGTGGTGTCAACAGATGAGGGAAGGCCCCAGGGTACTTGCTGGAAGTATAGGACGAGATGATAAAGTCACTATGAGCACAGCAGGGAGTAGACAACCCCGGAGTCGACAGAGTCTGTCGGCAGTTTTCAGGACAAGGTGGAAAAGTCACTGATGGGCTGAAAAGCCAAATGATGTTTGTAGCGGAACACCGGCTACTCAACTGCAGGGATGGAATCGCAGGAGTCTTCTGGAGATGGAGAGAACCAGGTAAGTATCGCAGGTGCAGGTGTACGCTGGAGATTGAGACACAGGAGAACCTGGAGATCTCGGAGCCTTGGAAACTTCTCTGACACAGGAGATTCTGGGAACAGGTAAGCAATTGTTCAAGGCAAGGAATGAAGGCCCAGGGCCTGAGTTATATCCCCCTTGCCTTTCTGTGATTGGCTGCCAGCCGCAGCACTAATCAACACTGGGGAAAGACAGACACACCTGATTACTGCACAGGTGTGTGTGGGTCAGGGATCAGGCTGCAGAACTCAGGGAAGTTCACTGGAGACTTAATCAGTGGGAATGCAGGGCAGCTGCAACAGCAGCAGCTAGGAGCAAACAGGCATAGAAACCTCAGAAACTGACTGAACCAAGTCAGGTTCATGACACTGTGCAATTACCATACCAAACTGTAACACAGTTGGTACTGATACTTCCTATAGCACAGCGATAAAAATTCGTCAATATTCCTCCCGCCAATTTTTGTCTCTTTAACATTCTCAGGAAAAAGAGTCGTTGATGGGCCTTCCTCACCAAGCTCTCAGTATTAGTTGACCAAGAAAGATCCTCTGAGATGCTAGTACCCAAAAACTTAAAGCTTTTAACCCTCTCTACCTCCGACCCTTCTATCTGAATAGGCCTTGCATGCTCAGTCTTATTTTTCCTAAAATCAACAATAATCTCCTTCGTTTTTTTAGCATTAAGCAACAGATTATTGATATCGCACCAAGCGACAAGAGACCATACCTCCTCCCTATATGCTATTTCATCATTGTCAGTTATGAGACCAATTAATGTTGTATCGTCTGCAAATTTAATAATGGTATTAGACGGATGAGCTGATCTACAATCCCAAGTAAACACCGAGTACAAAAACGGACTCAATACACAGCCCTGAGGCACCCCTGTATTCAATACTAACGGTGAATCTAACAACCTGCGGTCTGTTAGTCAAAAAGTCCGCAATCCAATTACACATACAGCTATTGATGCCCAACCCGGATAATTTATTAACCAACCTGGCTGGGATCACTGTATTAAATTCTGAGACACCGTTGAGAAGATTGTTTTCTGAGATCTACTAAATAGCCAAGTAATATATGTATACCATGTCCTCTGAATGCCGACTGTAGGGTTGGGTATGGGTCATTAGGTCAACAGTGTCTAAGTCAATAATTTGGTTGACCACTACTGGTGGACAGGCATTAGATAGACCCATGAAAAACATGGTTGACATGTAAAAGGTCAACATGTGTTTTTCATATTTCTTGCGTCTGTGTCAACATAGGTCGAGAAGGACACCGTTTAAGTGTGCCGCGTCTCTTTGCATGGCAAGTGCTCGGCTCACTATTTTATTCTCACTGTATGCCTGCTGGGGTGGTTAAGTATGAACAGGTCAATTTAAAAATAAAAATCATGAGAAATTCATGTCGACCTTTTGACCATGTCAACGTTTTGACCATGTTGACTCTTTTCAAGAGTCGACCTAATGCCTGTCGACCAATAGTGTTCGACCTATTGACTGTCAACCTTCACACTTTTGACCTGATGACTGCGTACCCTATTCCTATTCAGGGTGCAGACCCTCAAATGTAAAACTATTGATGACTTTGGGGGGAGGCTTTTGCTGGTTAACTAGGTATGGGTCATTGGGTAAGACCAATATTAGGTCGACATGCATTGAGTCGACATGCAAAAAGTCAACATGGTTGGAAGGTCGACACAAGCATTAGGTCGACAACAGCTAGGTCGATAGTCAAAAGGTCAACAGGAGTTTTTTACTTTTTATCCTGAATGTCGACATGGTTGACATGGACGCCATCAAAGTGTACCTCGCAGCACTCGCCATGCTTCAGGATCACTATTCTAATCTCCCTCCACTCCCTAATGGGCGGTAGGGCATGAAATACCACCTGTCAGCACATGTCGGCTCAAAGAAGAGTGAAAAACCCATGTCAACATTTTGACGGTTGACCTAGCCATTGTCGACCTAATGCTTGTGTCAATCTTCCAACCATGTTGAATTTAGGCATGTCAACATATATCATGTGTTGACCTAAGGTACGTCAACCTTCACCGGTCAACCCAATGCATGTCGACCTTATTGACCGTATACCGTTAAACTTCCACTGTACTTTCTGTGTAGCATTTATATTTGGATATAATACAGTACACACAAGTGAAGCATTTAAAGCTTATTGCATCTGCTTTATGCCAAGCTGTGAATTGCAGTGAAGGGTAATTTGAGCGTTCTATACTGTATGACAAAACCATCTGCTCTCTTTCCAAGAGGGGGATTGTTACTTTGCACAAGCAGCAAAAATAATTTTGGTCAACCAGAATTTTTTTAAAAGAAGAGGATATGCAAAGGTCGCCATGGACACCCCACCCACGCTTATATTTTATGGATGTTTAGAATATAACATATATGGTGGTACTCCTTTAGAGTTTAGATTATATATGAGAGAACGGAAATAAAGAAACTCTTTTGCTGGGGCAGTACTTTCTTTAGATCATGAAAAAATATAAAAATATTTTATTATAATTGGATAAAAGGACATACATAACATATAACACAAAAAGACATACAGGGGTAAATTTACTAAGATGAATCCATAGAAAAAAATTTGTATTATCATAGGAAAATATGATTTTTTGTGGCGTATTCGGATTTTTGGAATTTACTATGCCAAAAATACGAATTTTCCTATTCGTATTGATGGGACATTTGTATTTGTATTTACAAATATAAATGAATACACCATCGATACAATACGACAGGAATCACCATTCAAAAGAATGGTGATTCCTGATTTACTAAGCGGCCATATTGAAAATATGCATAAAAATATGGCGTAAAACGGCCGCGAATGGCCGGCCAAATATGGCAGGAAAATACACTTAATTTTCCTGTCGTATTTGGCTTTAGCCTGCATGGATCAGTCAGATCCGTGCGGGCTTCAGTGTAAAAATAATATAGAAAAATAAATAAATAAAAAAACAGCGTGGGGTCCCCCCCCCCCATAGCCGTAACCAGCACCAGGCTGAAAGAGCCGGGCTGGTAATAAAAAAATCAGGAAACTCGGGGGGCGTGGCCAAGCTGCCGAACTGAGAGGACGCAGCTCTCCACCTCTGGGGCCAAAAATGACTACCTAGAGTCCTTCCCCTTACCTCTCGAGCCCCAGAACATCTTACCCCTTCTCTCCCCACCTGTGTAGTGGAGCTGGGGGACACTCCGGGAGTCCCTGCGGGTTGCGGCCTACACGCCGGGGTGAAGCCGGGGACTTGATTTCTGAGACGCCCGCGGCGCTGTTCCCGGGGTGACAACTGGTGGGCGGGGGTGCCTGCTGCGGTGGCGGCTCCCTCTTGAGGAGACAGACCCCCGCTAGTTGTCCGGAGGCCGGGGGCTGCCCTGAGGTCTCTCCAGGACCTGCTGTGGCGCCGCTGGAGAGCCTCTCTTTACGGGACCTTCTGCTGCAGTGGTGTGGCGGCCATCTTGACAAAGGAGCCCAAGGCCTGCTGTGACTCCATTCCTGACTCTTCGTCTTTCCATCCTGACACACAAGGGCACAGTAAGTGGATCTGGAGACCATACTGCCACTTGACTTAGTCTGTGAGAAGTGGGGGACCGGCTGGAGTCTGAGCCTAATTATTCCTGACTGGCGCTTCATTTCAATCCTAGTGAGTAGATACCCCTAATCTGCCCTGCTCCCCAAGTGTATAAACCAGACTGACTCTGGTGGTGGTGTAGAACGGTGGGGCTGCAGAATTGACGGGATCTGCCAGAGCCAGTGACAATTTTAACAAAGGGTTAACTAATTCCCTTTCTTCCTATTATAATCTTACAGCCTTTATTTTAATTCCTGTCTTGGAGCGCCACCGTAATAATACTTCAAGTTGGCAGTTTATTCCTAGTTATATACCTGTTACCTGTTCTTGGACCAAATAGTGCAGGTTGGCCCTCAGGACAAGCATGATATATTAACCACCTCTACTTGCAGGCCATGACGCCCTAGCCACCCATGCAATATGGGGAGGTGTGGATGCTGACCCCCCCTCTGGGCTCACACTACCTAGAATCCTTTGAGATGCGCTCCTAAATTGACAAGACTATTCACTCACCGCTGATCCATATTTTATTTACTGATGGGGAAGACTAAGAAGGGCCTGCAGACGCCGGTGTCCAAATATCCAAGTGTCAGCCAACCACAAACCAACATAGTCCATTACCTCAAACAAAGTACTGATACTACCGCCGAAGATACTCAAACATTTTCGGAATCATCACAGTCTCCAAAAGATCCTCACTGTATGGATCCTTCACCAAACCCCACCTCAGCATCGAATTCAGAAGTCACGCTAACTGAGGTCTTAACGTACCTTCGCACCCTGCCGACCAAAGCAGATCTCCCATCCAAAAAGGTCTTCCTTGTCCTGGAACAATCACTGCGAGAAACGATCAAGCTGGAAATATCTGCGCTTCAATCTGAACTAAACCAGACAACCCAACGAGTCTCCGAATTAGAAGACCATACCGGGGATATTGTAACCTACCAGGACAAGCTCTACGAAATTTCCTTCATGCATGCCCAGGAACTAAAACTCCTTCAACGCCGCCTCAATGACCTCGACAACAGAGGGAGGAGGGATAACCTGCGGATACGCGGCCTCTCAGAGGACATCCAGTGCCCTGGCCTAGTAGATGCCCTCACAAAAATCATTAATGAAATAACGAATGCCGCGCCTGACAACTCCATTCTCTTTGACCAAGTGCATTGCACCCTACATCCCCGAGGGCTGCAATCTGAAAAGCCCAGAGTCGTCATCCGTCGGCTACACTACCACAAAGAGCGTGAGGATATCCTGAACAAAGTTCGGAAGTTGGAGGCCATTGAACTTAATGGTGAAAGAATTCAAATATTGCCAGACCTTTCTTGGAGCACCCTGCAGCAAAGGCGTCTGCTTAAGCCCCTAACAGATCTACTGAAACACAAAACATTTGATTTAGATGGGGCTTTCCACTAAGCATTCAGGCTTCTAACGAGGGTAAACAAGTGACCCTGCAAAATTCAGACGATTTAGATCCATTCTGTACGGCACTTGGTTTAACCAAACCACATCTTGCTGATTGGATTCACCAAACATCTTGTTTGGACCCTCCTCGTCCCCCGACCGGCCACGTGCAGTGGCAAACAGTGGGTAAAAGAGCCCACTCTGCCTCATCTCAGAGCAGTCCAACCTGATACCTGCTCCCTTTTGATAGACTGCCCCACAGATAACAAAGAGGAGGGTTTGTCATAATTGTAAAAGTATTACACTGTCGGTTTTACTTGACGTTTGACGATGTTCTTTAGATTCATTTAATAATTCTGACATCCTGTGGAGTTTTTACTCCTCACATTTAAATGTTGAATTGTTATTACACTGTTTGCCCGCACTCCTAGGCCCCTAGATCCCACCTATTGTTTAGAAGGTGGCCTGAATGTCTCTGGAGATGATTAACACTAGTTTTAAAAGTATTAATTGTTGATCTCCCTTTCCTAACGAACTATTCCTGGTATTCTTATACCCCAATAGTATAGAGTTACTAGTTTATCAATCTCTGTTGGCCTTAGGCCGTAATCTGAAGATTTATTTATTTATTAACAGTTTCTTATATAGCGCAGCATATTCCGTTGCGCTTTACAAATGGGACAGTGATACAACAAAACAGTGTATTTACAGACAGTCAAAAGGTAGGAGGGCCCTGCTCGCAAGCTTACAATCTAAAGGGAAATAGGCATTGATACATAAGGGTAGATACTGTGTTCTTTATTGCATCGATTCAACCAGAATGCAAGGTTCTATGACTGGTTCTGGAATTTGATAAGCTTGCCTGAAGAGATGAGTTTTTAGGGAACGCTTATGGGTTTGGAGACTGGAGGAGAGTCTTATTGTGCTTGGGAGGGCATTCCACAGAGTGGTTGCAGCCCAAAGAAAGTCCTGCAGTCGGGAATGGGAGCGAGTAATGAGTGTGGATGAGAGACGCAGATCTTGGGAGGAGCGTAGAGGTCGTGTTGGATGATATTTTGAGATAAGAGAAGATAACAAATATCCAAGACTACATGTTTCAGTAGCTATAGAGTAAAGTTCCCTCAATACTGCCTGATTCCCCTCGTTTACTCTCACTTTACTTTATCCTCCCCAACGACTAACCTCTTGGCAGTAAGGTACACATTAGGAGTATTGCTCAAAAGAGATTTCCTCTTAAAGATTACCACAGTCTGCAGAGATGAATAGTTCTTGTAGTACGTTGCGCTTGATATAATGATTCTTCTTACCTTAATATGTATGCAAAACTTAATGGATTCATAATTTTCCTAAACCTAAACTAGAGTCCGGTTGGTGGTTGCGCGCACCAACCCCAGTTAGGGTGTACCACATATTCCTTGGATCGTGAGGCACCGTACTGGTTCCAAAAGTGGTTTAAAATTTTTCGTGTTATATGTTTGTAATTTATCTAACTTTTATGATGTCTCTTTTTTCCCCTTTCTTTTTGCTGCACCCTCCATCTTTCTTTCCTCTACACCCCCGCTTAAGGATCACCCCATTTGTGCTTGTCCTGACGTGACTTGGATGCACTTTATGCAAGTATCTTCCCAACAGCTCTGACATGACTCCGGCCAACGCCACATCCCTTAACTTATGCTCATTGAATGTAAAAGGCCTTAATATACCTGAGAAAAGGTCAACACTACTTAGGGAACTCAGGTCCAAAAAGATAGATGTGGCTCTCCTACAGGAAACACACTTCAAATTGAGAGCCTCGCCTAGATTGAGCAGCCATTATTACCCCCTAACATATTGTAGTAACAAACCGATGGGTAAAACCTTGGGGGTTGCCATATTGCTTTCTTTTAGGTTACATCCATTAGACATCTCACATCACATCTTAGTGGAAGGACTAAGTGCTTTAATGCTCATTCTTCTCTCAAAAATATACATTTGTTAACGTCTACTTCCCTAATATTAAACAACGGCAATTTTTTGGAAAGGTCTTGCACCTTATTGAGGGAGGGTTGTCTTGTGTTGGGAGAAGATTTCAACTGGTCGCTAGACCCCCTCATAGACTGCAATCCAGTCCCAAACTCCCCCCGCATACGAGATCATCGTAAAATCAAACAGCTGCTGCATGACCACCAGGGTACACCATTCCTCAGTAAAAGATTATACTTATTTCTCAGCCCCACATTCTGTATACTCATGGCTGGATTACTTCCCTATAGACCATCAGTACTTATATCACTTTATAAATAGTGAAATTGGACAGATCACCTGGTCTGACCATGCTCCTGTCTATGCCATACCTTCCTCCCCTCTACGCCGGTGGTCCTGAGATGTCCCTGCGGTCTGATCTATAAATTGTTTAATATATTGTAACTTTTGTAACAATCCACTATGTTACACAGGAGTAAGTGAGATTGGGTCTATCAAACTGGATACAAGGAAACTCAGATGTTAGGAACCATGATTAATGGTTCAGTTCTGTTTTGTGTTCTGTTCAGTTTGTGTTTAGCATTTGACTCTCTGGTGGCCTCCAGTGGTAGGTCTGTGCCATTACAGCTCAATATTCTGTGAACTTAATTTATTCACAAGTTTGAAAGGTAAAGAGCTCGTTATCACAGCTTGGAGCTGCCTGGATCTCTCCCATGTGAAACTAATCACTTGAGCCATTCTTAAGGCATTCTCTCTAGCTCTGCCCTGCCAGTGATTGCTTCAGTTCCTGAGTCCTAGCTTCCTGTTCCTTTTGCAGGTAGCTGCTAGTTCCTGTTTCCTGCTGGCCTCTGTCAGGTTACAGCTCTGGTAGGAGCTCACCAGCCATCTGCTGGTCTTTAGTTCATTTCTCCCTGCACTCAGCCCAGTGTGCAGCCTTCCTAGCCTGTGGCAGTTCCAGCCTGCTTACTTTCAGTAGCAGAATCCTGTCTCTCTGCTCCAGCCTGTCCCAGCCTGAGCCGTACCATCCTGAGCTGCTGGATGTTCCACGGTCCTCCTACACCTGTTCCAGGTCATGTAAGTGCTCCAGTGGAGCCTGGTTTTGTTCCTTTATTTATAAAGTCCTGGCAAGCTGCCATATTCCTTCCCTGAATCAGTGCCTGTCAGTGCCAGGGAATTCTTCCCTGTGGTGGTTCCCTGTCTCTTCAGCTGGTTCCTGGTCTCGTGAGTACCCCTGCTAGGTGCCTGGATTATTTCCTTATTACTTGTGGCTCTCCTGAGCATATCTTTATTTACCCACCCTCTGCTTGGTGTGCAAGGGTGTCCTTTCAACCGTATGCTGTAACCGTATTTCCTTTTGCTGGGGTGCTAACTTCTGGTGCCTTATTCTGTGTTCAGTGCGTATTGTTCGTGGTGTGCTTTTTGGTGTGGTGTAATTTATTCTTGTATGTGCAACGCGGTCGCTGGTGGTTGGTGACTATGTCGCTGGCGCAATTAGCTGCATTAGTCAGTTTGGGCAAGTTGCCTTCTTTCTTATTTTTCCAGTCAGGTGTTTTAGTCAGTTCTCCTTTTGGCTGTACCCTTGGGGGGTCGCTGACTCTTTGTCCCCACATAACACCTGGTTGCATCGGAGCTGTAGCGGGCCTAACTCGCTACTTCAAACGTGGCGACTACAGCCGAAGCCTAGCATCCACAGGAGTCAGTCACCTCACCTTGGGGGGTCAACAGAGTCAGTGTAGGACATTGCCGTGGCTGTCCTAAACAGCAGTCACGGCTGCGGGTTCACACCCGAAACCATAACATCAGAAAGAGTGAAATTATAAAGAAGACATTATTTTATCCAATTATAATAACATATTTTAATATTTTTTCATGATCTAAAGAAATAAGTAGTGCCCCAGAAAAGGAGTTTCTTTGTTTCCGTTCTCTCATTCCATAACTCCCATGTACCCATCCTAATATGAAACACACAGGACCCATTCACTTACCTCCCTAGACGGTTCACCATTGGTATCACAATCAGGGCCCCTACAAGACCTCCAATGGCAAAGATTGATACAGTAACAGACCACAGTATAGAGATAGAACCGCTGCTCATTGGCTGGTTGTATCTCGATGACCAGCTTTCATTGTAGAATTGACGTATGTACTGCAAAGAAATATAAAACATTAAATAAAGGACACATTGCCGAGGTCAGACAGGACCCGGCTCTAGAAAATCTAGGGGTGAAAATTTAACTTTTAATTTCTGTTTATCGGGGAGATATTTCAAAGCTTGGAGAGTGATAAAGCAGGGAGGGATAAAGTACCAACCAGCTCCTGTCATTTTTCAAACACAGCCTGTAACATGTCAGAAGCTGATTGTTTAGGACTTTATCTCTCTCCAAACTTTCATATATCTAACCATATATAATTTTCAGACAAATTAGAATAATATATCTATATTTCTAATTTGTTAAGAAAAAAATTAAACTGTTGTTTCCCTGAGTAGATCTTTTTTCACATGGTAACCCCTATTACACGGATTAATTAATTGAACCTGATTAGTGAGAAAACAGATAAGTGAGTCACCTCTTTTTGTAAATCCAATGTGCTATCCCTTGAGATCCCACTTAGGGACATATGTACTAAGCTTGAAAAGTGATAAGATGTTGAGGAACTACACATCCCAGGATGCTTTGCTTTAGTTTTGCTATGTGGCCATGCTGAAACTGATGCAAGGCATGCTGGGATGTGTAGTTCCTCAACATCTGGAGGGCCGCAATTGCCCAGCCCTGCACTATAGCCTAATGGGTACCGGATGACTCACCAACAGTCGGGATTCCGCTGGTGGTTTCTCCGACATCAGAATTCTGACTGTTAGAAGCCTGACAGTTGGAATCCCAACTTATATGGGCTATTTTCCCTTGTGGGAGTCCCACAGCGTGGCGAGCACAATGAGCCCTCTAGGGGCTTCAATGCGCTTGGCCGTCCCAGTCTGGCTCCTGACAGTAAGTTATACCATACCTAGCCTAATTACCTATATCTATATATGCAACCATCATGGCTCTGAGACATCATCAGTAGTGCCAGACAGTGGGCCTGGAAGGTGGTGTGGACCCGGTGGGCAGTGGCGGCAGCAGCAGCGTGGGAATCGCCAACAGGTATTTATATGTGTATTTTGTCTGTAATGTTTTTTATCTTGAAAATGGTTGATTCAACCAAAATGTCGATCAGAGATGCAGTCTCCTGAGCTTTTACCTTCATTTTCAAGCCCTGAGAGTGCCATCCTTCCAGTGCTGTGTGTGTGTATGGATGGATAGATATACTGTACATACATACATACATACATACATACATACATACATATATACAACACAGTATTGCAGGTCCCCACAGGTTCCCGGAACAAGCACGTCACTGCAGCGTAGTGTGAGCTGTTTGAGCAGTCCACAGAGAGTGATTCAAAAGAGCTCATTTTATTTCATTATAGCTATTTATGGATAAAAGCTGTTGTACACATGACAAGTCCAAATCAATGAGAGACATTGAGAAGTTTAAGAACCTCTGGGCTATAGAGATAACATATTTAGCATTTTGTTTGTTAAGCATTACAAAGTCTAGTATTGATAATGAAAATGGGCAAAGGTTCAATTGATTTCGTCACATGGGAATTGTTTTTGTGTTCGCACTTGATTGTTGGAAAAGAGTAACGAATGGCCTGCCAACAGTACTGCTAGCAATGTAGGTTTTGTAGACGCCTCTGCACGGGTATTTGAGGCACACATTGGTTCCTCCATATATGGTAACTGAATTAGTAAATAACAAAAAAGTAAATCAATGTTGAGATAAAAGATGCAATTTCTGATCTCATTGAAATAACAGAAAATATATAAATTTTATTTAAAATTTGATATTGTACTACTAAGCTACTAGGGATACATTTATACCCCTTTAACACTGCACAAACAAACTGGGTCCGACCTGGGTTATTGCTGGGCGACCCGGGTCACTGTGCAGTGTGAAAGGGCCTGTGTCCCGAAACCTGGCAATCTGGCCTGGGTTAAATGAAGGGTTTTACCCGGGTCAGACCCAGGTTACTGGGCAGTGTGAATGGGTAACCCAGGTCCCGTTCACATGATACAAAAGAGGGAGCATCAGCTCCAAGCGCTGCCTTCTCCCCCACCCCCGATGACACAGACACTCTGCCCCCCCATGACATTAGCGACCCGATTTATTGGTGGGGAACCATTGTTTTTTGATGGCAAAACTGTCTAATGGTAATGTTTAACCATTGATGATTATCACGGTATCCGGATAATAAGTCAACAGCCAATAGATCCCACCTTATGACTGACATGTATATGGTTGACAGGTTCAAATGGTAAATTTGACAAAGGTCAACATGAGTTTTGGGGATTTTTTTGTTTATATTTATTTTGCCATTCAAGTGAACTATGATTGGCAATGGTAAACTCCTTACCTGGAGCATGGAGAGTGAAGCATTTCTATAAGGGGACACACTACAATATTATCATGTGATCATACCAATAATTCGACTCTCAAATAATATATGTCGACCTTTTCATTGTGTTACTGGAAGAAAAAAAGGACTCTCTTTGTTTGGGCACTCTTAAAACATAATGAATGTTAATCTTGTATAAGAAATAAAGATTACAATAACCTGTAGTAACGTGTTAATGACTATACAACAGTAGAGGCAAAATGAAGCAAGTCCTCAAACGAGCGATAGGTTGTTATGGTGGTATTGGGGTCATCCCCAATGCTTTTGGATTATATTAAGACTTAACTTTTATTTTTATACACTTTAAAATGAGATCGCACACACACATATATAACGACACCCAGACAAACTGTAACCAAGATCTTTATTTTTGCTTTCCTGTCTTTGTATGTATTTTTTTGTCTCATGGTCTTCTCAACATAATATGGTGGTACTTATTAATAATAATAATAATAATAATGGTACTTGTTTCCTAGCACGGCCACACCGATTCAGATCGGGGTGGTCGTGTCGGAAAAATCGGGTCGATCGCATCGCATGCGATTTGGTCGCATGCGATGCGATCGACGCGACCGACCGATTTTTGACCCGATTTTTTTCATTGAATCCAATGTAAATTGGGTCCCTGGGACCCAATTTTACATTGGATTCAATGAAAAAAATTCCCAACCCCCCCAAATTTAAGCGCGTTAACCCCAGGCCACGATAGACGCCAACCCGAAGCGTGGCGAGCGCAGCGAGCCCGCGAGGGGCGGCGGTACGCGTCCTCCGACCTTTTCATGCCCTACTATCCACGTCGGCGTGGAGTGAGAATAGAATAGTGTGGCGAGCGCAGCGAGCCACCGAACCCGAAGCGTGGCGAGCGCAGCGCGCCCCGCGAGGGGACGCGGATACCTTCACAGGTAAACGCGTCCCTTCGCGGGCTTCACAGGTGTCCGCGTCGCCACGGACACCTGTGAAGCCCGCAAGGGGACGCGTATAACTGTGAAGGTATCCGCGTCCCCTCGCGGGGCTCGCTGCGCTCGCCGCGCTTCGGGCTCGGTGGCTCGCTGCGCTCGCCACACTATTCTATTCTCACTCCACGCCGACGTGGATAGTAGGGCATGAAAAGGTCGGAGGACGCGTACCGCAGCCCCTCGCGGGCTCGCTGCGCTCGCCACGCTTCGGGTTGGCGTCTATCGTGGGGTGACGACGGGGACATCTATAATGTGAAATGGGTCATATTGGCCCATTTCACATTTTTTCACATTTTTACAGCATTTCAATGTTAAAAAAATTTTTAACATTGAATCCTATGCAAAAATCGGGTGCATCGCGTCGCATCGCGTCGGGACCAATGTTAATGGTCCCGACCGACGCGATGCCCCCGATATTTTACCTTTCCCGACAAGATTTCAATGTTAAAATTTTTTTTAACATTGAAGTCTATGGAAATATCGGGGGCATCGCGTCGGTCGCGTCGGGACCAATGTTAATGGTCCCGACCGACGCGATGCCCCCGATATTGTCTCCTAGCCGGCTAAATGGACCTGATTTCAAAAGAAATCGGGTCCATCGGGGGTAATCGTGTCCCTTAATTAAGGGACACGATTACTTGAGATTGTGGCCGTGCTAGGAAACAAGTACCATAATAATAATAATAATAATCAGTGGCGTAATTAGGGCTCCGCAGCCCTAGCGGCAGTGGGGGGAGCCAGCACCACAGGAGCGCAGGAGCCCCGCCGATGCTGGCGCTCTTCTGCTGCAGCATACAGCTCTGTGTGATGTTAGGGGACTTGGGGGAGGAGAAGGTATACTTCCTGTTGCGTTATCCCCATCAGGCATCCTGTCATCCTGAGCCAGGCACGCAGTACCTCCCTTCCACAGGCCAACACCGCCAATGATCAGGTGTCCCACGGAAGGTTAGAGAAGGGGCGTGGCTTAGTGTCTGATAGAGCAGACGTGCGCCTCTGGAGCTCAAGGCTGGCCCGCTCTTTTGCAGATGTTTACATGGCTTTTGTCTGTCCACCTGCCGCCCCTACTGCTGCTAGACCCAGCAGTGCCATCCGTTTCCTGGGCACCTGTGTAGGCCTCTCCTGCAGGACCCCACGCAGGACCACATACAGCTGAGGAAGCGGTCTGGAATGCAGCAGAAGCTCTCTAACCCCTTGGGGACACTTCTGCTGCCTGGCCCTATAGAGCCCGTAGCCCCTGGCACTGTTAGTACCGCTTAGAAGCCTAACTTTAACTATAAACCCCTACAGCCTAACCTTAATTATACACTCCCAACCCCCACATCCTAGCTCTATCTATACACCCCACCACCACCCCCGCAGCCTAACTAACTATATACCCCGCACCCCCATAGCCTAACTAACTATACACCCCCCACAGCCTAACTCTAACTACACACCTCCCTGTAGCCCAACCATAACTATACGCCTGCACCCCCACAGCCTAACTAACTATACACCTCCCACAGCCTATAACTCCAGCCATTCAAGACCCACCTGCAGCCTATAACTCTAACCACACAGACCCCAAAGCCTATAACTCTAACCACACACACCGCAGCCTATAACACTAACCATACACACACACCCCACAGCCTATAACCCTAACCATACACACATCCTGCAGCCTATAACCCTAACCAGACACAGTGTAAGGACTCTGGAGGGTACCGCCAAACTTGACCCCTAACTCTATTGCCTCTCCTCGCAGATGATGGATACGTGCGGTGCTAGGCTTCACCAATAACCGCCACGTTCGACGGAGCTGGTTATGCCGGCTCCGCCCTCGATGCAGTCTGGTCTTATGTGGGACAACGTGTCCGCCAACGCGTGAAGAGTGCAAGAGAAAAAGCTAACTAAAGGGACACAAAGGATGGGGTACCCCCAGAGTCTACCCAAATGCAGAGTGACAACCCCTAAGTGTAACAATGCACAGTGGTAGTGCAATAAACAATACGGGCGCAACAATGCACAGAGGTGGTATAATATACAATACTGGTGCAACAATGCACAGAGGTGATATAATACACAGTACAGGTGCAACAATGCACAGATGTGGTATAATACACAGTACAGGCGCAACATTGCAGAAAGGTGGTATAATACACAATACTGGGGCAACAATGCACAGAGGTGGTATAATACACAATCTAAAAGTAGACTGCAGGGAGAACCCCTGACTTATATGGGAAGCAGTAGAACCACAAATGAGATCTCCAACTACAGCAGCACAGGCACTGAATCGAAGGACTGGGGAACTCGGACAGGAACCAGGAACATACCACTGAGACAAGTGCAAGGCAGGGTCCAGGACGCTCAGCAGGAGTGCTAGCTGGAGTACACCGGACTGTAGCAGGATACCAACAAGGCTGAGACAAGGCTAGCAAGAACTCCCCATAGGAAATAGGAGCTCAGACCAACATACTAGCACACAGAATAGGGAACTAGGGACTATAACTGGCGATGTGGTACAAACCAGGATGCCTTATCAAGGGCTCAGGTAATCAACACAGCTGTGACCTCCATCCCAGCAAGGTGAACAAGATCACACTAGTGCATAAATTATCCACAGACGACTGGGCTGAAATGGCACAGACACCAGAGAGTCGATTACCAACACAGACTTAAAATGATCCATGACAGACAAGACAGATATGAGTCATAAGTGATGACTCCTAACACACATACCCCACCGCCTATAACCCTAACCATACACACACACACCCCGCAGCCTATAACCCTAACCAGACACACCCCGCAGCCTATAACCCTAACCATACACACACACACACACTGCAGCCTATAACCCTAACCAGACACCCCCCCGCAGCCTAAAACCCTAACCAGACACACATACTGCAGTCTATAACCCTAACCATACACACACACCCCGCAGCCTATAACCCTAACCACACACACCCCACAGCCTATAACCCTAACCATACACACACACCCCGAAGCCTATAACCCTAAGTAGGCACAACCCCAA
The DNA here is from genome assembly GCF_055691185.1 of Crinia signifera. Classification (NCBI taxonomy): domain Eukaryota; kingdom Metazoa; phylum Chordata; class Amphibia; order Anura; family Myobatrachidae; genus Crinia; species Crinia signifera. The sequence goes on from NC_139217.1 coordinate 58,477,632, forward strand.
CACCCTATAACCCTAACATACACACACACACCCCGAAGCCTATAACCCTAAGTAGGCACGCACCCCGCAGCCTATAACCCTAACCATACACCCCCCCCCCCAGCCTATAACACCCCCCCAGCCTATAACCCTAACATACACACACCCCGCAGCCTATAACCATAAGTAGGCACACACCCCGCAGCCTATAACCCTAACCACACACACGCCGCAGCCTATAACCCTAACCATACACACCCCCCAGCCTACAACCCTAACCATACACACACCCCAGCCTATAACCCTAACTATACACACACACCCCGCAGCCTATAACCCTAACCATACACACACCCAGCAGCCTGTAACCCTAACCATACACACACACCGCAGCCTATAACACTAACCATACACACACCCTGCAGCCTATAACACTAACCATACACACACCCTGCAGCCTATAACACTAACCATACACACACCCTGCAGCCTATAACACTAACCATACACACACCCTGCAGCCTATAACACTAACCATACACACACCCCGCAGCCTATAACCCTAACCATACACACACACCCCGCAGCCTATAACCCTAACCATACACACACACCCCGCAGCCTATAACCCTAACCATACACACACACCCCGCAGCCTATAACCCTAACCATACACACACACATCCCGCAGCCTATAACACTAATCATACACTCACACCCCACAGCTTATAACCCTAACCATACACACACACCCCACAGCCTATAACCCTAACCATACACACACACCCACAGCCTATAACCCTAACCACACACACACCCCGCAGCCTATAACCCTAACCATACACACACACACACACACCTCACAGCCTATAACCCTAACCACACACACACACACCTCACAGCCTATAACCCTAACCACAAAGGAAGAAAATCTTCGGTCGTACTGGAAATATATGATCATTATCAGTTGTTCAACTTACCTATTGGGAAACATGGGGACTCAGGTCCATATAATGATAAGGTGTGCTACCACTAGACAATAGAAAAGTTAATTCAGAGGGAAACAGAAGAATGTCTATGGGCGGTGCACAAAGGGATTCGGTATGAAATCCCGACAGTTAAAATCCCAACAGGGTCGAAATCCCGAATGGGTCATAATATCGACAAGGATAAAATCCCGACATTTAAAATCCCGACAAGGACAAAATCCCGACATTTAAAATCCTGACAGGGTCAAAATACCGACATATAGAATGTACAGGTGAAACAGTCAACATGACTTTCCGTTGACAGGTCGCGAGGTCGACATGGGTTTTTTCAGGTTTTTTTTTAACCAAATGTCGACACAGTCGACATGGACACAGTTGGAGGTGAACCGCAGCCCCTTGCATAGCTCGCTTTGCTCGCAATGCTTCGGGCACGGTGCCTCGCTGCACTCAGCACACTATTTTGTTCTCCCACCACGCCCTAGTGGATGGTAGGGCATAAAATACCGCCTGTCGGCACATGTCGGGTCAAAAAACAGTGAAAAAACCCATGTCGACCTCGCGACCTGTCGACAGAAAGTCATGTTGACTTTTTCACCTGTTCATTCTATATGTCGGTATTTTGACCCTGTCGGGATTTAAATGTTGGGATTTTGTCCTTGTCGGGATTTTGTGCTTGTCGGTATTATGACCCATTCGGGATTTTGACCGTCTGGATTTTGACTGCATCCCGCACAAAGAAAGGTTAATAAAATGTAACTTTTATTAATTTGACAAATTAAAATACTGCGAGAATGTAAAAGTAAACACATAACATATAAAGACTTGAAAAGGCAAATCTAAAACGGATATAACATTCCTAACGTGGCGGGGTTCATGCGTTTCTGTTCTTTTAATACAATTGAAGATTTAAAGAATGCGTGGTGCGTGAAAATGAAAGAATAACTGATGTAAACAGTGATGTATTACACTTGTTACATACACTGCCAATGAATTACAATGTCTCCAATGGTTGTGCTTTGTTGGAGATGATTATCTGTATAATGTTTGCTACTGTGGGAACCGTGTCCCTAGTTCTCAGCACTAATCGAATAAATAACTGCTGTCACCATCTTCAGCACACCTAGAAGAGACTTTATCCCTCACTATGTACATATTCACTGCCTTATCCCATTTAGATATAACATCATATATCTATCAATTCCCACTCCTCCGCACTTCATTACATCTATAAACCTTAGGTCTTATATCTAACAATTTCACATCCCCCGTAGGGTGGCCAGCATATAGGGCCGCTAGCATAAATCTAATTATACTCGTGTTTCATCATTGTAATAATCATTTTTCTCCATGATAAATTATGAGAATTGACATCTAATAATCATGTTCAACTAAGCTGCATGCCGACAATATACACCAGTATATTTATATGGAGTCCCAAGCCCCGCGTTACAAATACATTTTATGACAAAAATATTTGTCTTCCAAAACAATTATATATTTATATACTCCAAAAAGATTGAAGAGGCCATATGCCAATAGGATTAGGGGACACACCCCGACCTCATGAATATTGATGAAAGGATGGTATTTCAGCAGCTTCCAGACGTCTGCCCGGTTGGCCTTGAGAAAGCTCACTACGAAACGCGCATCTGCGTTTCACGCGAGAGCGGGGGCATTCTGGGTCAAGTTCTGATTATTTTGATTGCATTTTGAATGTTTAGCTTAACTTGCCTAGCTTCAGTGATGCGCCAATCTCTTCCCTCCAGTCACGGCAGTCCGCCGCATGCCACATAGCGATGGCAGATGCCTGCATTGATTTGATTGGGACACATAGATTGAGACACGCTGTGGTGCACACTACACCTTGAACAGCGTGACATACAGGCTACAGCTGTACGGTAGCAGTAAACCTGAGCTGATCACTTACACAGGGGAGATACAGTAGCGCCGCTCAAGGCGCAAGGCATAGCAATACATTTTAATAGCTTGGCGAATCGCAGTTGTGTCTCTGGATGAGTGCAATACCAGTGATCATCCACCAGATGTCACTTTTCGAAATCTTCACTGAGCATGTGTGAAGTGTGTGCTGCAGCGCGTGCATGACTGCAGTGACTTCAGTATTAAAAAGCTCTGTAGCGCAGGAACTACTACTGTACTGTCCAGTAATATACATAATATATCATTACTGTCTCAGATGTATGATATGGCAGTTGTGAATGGTTTCTTTAAACACCTACACTATCCACGGCAGCCGAAAGCATGGTGAGTGCAGTGAGCCCCCCGTGGGGACGTGTTTCGCGTCCTCCCAACTTGTTCATACCCCATTTTCCACGTCGGCGTTGAGTTGATTTTATAAAGTGTGGCGAGCGCAGCGAGCGGATGTGCAATACATGTAAAGTAATCCGCTCACCACGCTTCAGACTCAGAGAATCGCTGTGCTCGCCAAACTTTATAAAATCAACTCCATGCCGACGTGAATAATGGGGGTATGAACAAGTCGGCAGGACGCGTAACGCGTCCCCTCCCGAGGCTCGCTGTGCACGCCACGCTTCAGGCTGGAGTGGATAGTGGAGGTTTCAAGTGGAGGCATTTGCCAATATGTAACATGGAACACTGGCAAATGCCTCCTTTATTGTACATGAGAAGCACTTGTGGCTGCACCCCTCTTTGTGCAGGAGACGCACGTGCTACCAAACCCCCAGGGTTGCTGTACTCTGCCGCAATACTTACTGAGACGCAGGAGGGTCTCAGACAAATGGAGCGCCTCTCTGCTGGCGCCTGCATGATCCCCTCTTTGTCGGCATCCGCCAGCGGAGAGAGGATCATGTGGGCACTGTGTGAGAGGTGCTCACTAGGCTTGCCAGGGATGCTGGGGACCGAGCTGCAGCTCCCGGGGACAGTACGGTGACTACGCTAGGCAGCCGTTGGGCTACACCGACAACGTAGCTTAGGCGGCCGCCGCGAAACTACACAAGTAAGGCAGCAGGTGGGCTACGCTGATAACGTAGCTTCAAGCGTAACGTAGGCTGCCGCCGTGAAAGTACACAAGTACCATAAATCCTGCCGCCCTATAAAGCTTTCCTTGCTTCTGCACGAGCACGGACGCTAATGTGTCTAATTGTTTTGTTCAATACTGTACTGTATTGTAGGTGCTAGCATGCATCTGTGCTATACAGTACATTAAAGTCCAGTTTGCCTGAGTTTCGTATTCATAAAGGGACCATCACCGGTGATATAGATTGCTGGTATAATCAGTGGCAACCATAGCACTGTTGGAGAAACCCGAGTCTCGGGAGCATCTGGACGATTGTGATTAGCGCTGTTGGAGGTAAAGTAATATATTCAGCTCAAGTCAACCCCTGCCTCCCTTGGGGTACTGGGTACTTGTGTATTTTGGCAGCGCCCATCACATCATATACCATAACGCATGCGATGGTATGCGATGCGATTTCGTGCCATAGTGTACGATGGCATACAATTTTCAAATTGTATGCCATTGTACATGGCATACAATGCCATACGATGCGATTAAAAATTGTATAAGCACCCTAATGGGTGCTTATACAATGTTAAATGCACCCCCACGCCACCCCCCCACTATAAACGTGAACCCGAAGTGTGGCGAGCGCAGCGAGCCCACGGGGGGCGGCGGTTCGCGTCCTATGACCTTTTCATACCCCCACTATCCACGTCGGCGTGGAGTTAAGAATAGAAAGTGTGGCGAGCGCAGCGAGCCACCGAGCCCGAAGCGCGGCGAGCGAGGCGAGCCCAGCGAGGGGACGCGGATACCTTCACAGGTATCCGCGTCCCCTGGCGGGCTTCACAGGTGTCCGCATGGCGAGCCACGCGAGGGGACGCGGACACCTGTGAAGCCTGCCAGGGGACGCGGATACCTGTGAAGGTATCTGCGTCCCCTCGCGGGGCACGCTACGCTCGCCACGCTTCGGGCTGGGTGGCTCGCTGCGCTCGCCACACTTTCTATTCTCAACTCCACGCCGACGTGGATAGTGGGGGTATGAAAAGGTCGTAGGACACGTACCGCCGCCCCGCGCGGGCTCGCTGCGCTCGCCACGCTTTGGGTTCACGTTTATAGTGGGGGGGGGTGGCGTGGGGGTGCATTTAACATTGTAAGCACCCATTAGGGTGCTCAAAAGCACCCTTTAGGGTGCTTATACGATTTTTCATCGCATAGGGGTCAAAATCGTATCGCATGGTATGCGATGCGATACATTCATCGTACGATGCTGAAATCGGGCGCCGCCAAAATACACAAGTACCGATACTGTAATGCAATGAATGAGGCTGATTCAGTTCATCTGGGTCGCCATGTGTAAAATGCGTAAAAGACAGTAGGAATGGAACAAAAAAGGTTTTATGGAAACAGGTTCTTTTATGTACAGTATGTCTAGTTTTATTAGATATCACTTTCCAAAATATTTCATAAAAAAAAACACTGTAGTCGAACATGGGTTTCCAGCATACAGAGCGGCGCAGCTATCCACTACACTACACCAACCGGTGTAGAGTCTGTAGAGTGCTGGTATAATCAGAGGCAACCGTAGGGCTGTTGGAGAAACACGAGTCGTGGGAGCATCTGAGACAATTGTGATTAGTGCTGGAGGTAAAGTACTGTAATGTACAGTATTCAGCTCAAGTCGATTTCCGCCTCCCATAGTTGTTTTTTACTACACTAATGTCACAATGGCCCTTATTCTGATCGGTGCGGCCCGTTAAGAAATATGCGGTGATGTCCGTCTTGGCGAATCCCCGCCTTCCATACGGATCGCCACCTCCGTCCGTATGCGGATATGTGGCGGTCCGCATGAATGTGGACGGGGATACGCCTCCTCCATGGTGGGAGCAGCCCCTGCATTCGATGGTCGCCGAACATCGAATGCAGGGCCGCACGCTCCACCAGGTCCCGCAACACAAGACCACACGGACACTTGTCCGTGTGAAATCTTGTATGGGGGCGGGCAGCTGACATCCGGCGATGTCAGATGCCCGCCCCGTACCCACGCGTCACGGCCTCATTACCATGCATACGCCCCGTGTTTGCATGGGAACGCCCATGAAACGCGGGGCGTATGCATAGGGTAATGAGGATAAGTAGCCCCTCACGCCCCTCTACGCCCCCTGTGCGGCGTATAAAGAATCCATGCGGCGAAATCGCCTGCACATGCGCAGAGTGACCTCTGCACATGCGCAGACGATAAACATCGGCGGACCAAACGCAAGCGGGAATATCCGCACCGATCAGAATAAGGGCCAATGTTTTACACCGCTTTAATGCCCCAATGTTCAGAATATTTTATTGTAAGCATGCTCCGTTCTGCGAATGGCGGGGTTCCATCGGTACAGTATATCACCCCGATGATAGATTGATGGAACATTAGCCACCCAGTGGTGGCAGTTTGTATTGCATGGTGTGCGCCCACACCCCTTGGCGGATGTGAGAGCACAAGAAGAAAAGTGCAGTGCCAAACCTTTGCCACGGCGAGGTGGCGGCAATAATGAGAGGCGCTACATCAGTAGGATGTTTCTTACCCCTGGTGTCCGTCAGCTCAATAGGACATAGCGCCTTAGCCAGCATTTTATACTTCATGGCTTCACCACTGCCAACAGGGTGACAGGAGCAGCCAGGACGCTGCCCGCACCTAGTCTCCCTGTTCATTGTTATTTATTAGTGCTGATATGTAGGGACACAGTTCCCACAGTAGCAAATATTGGAGCCTACTCTGATTCCTTTGGTCCTCTGTGCGTTCGCACGGAGGATCGATGTTTAGTGTCTGTTCACTTGTGCAGACACAAGGTGCTTGCACCCACAGCAAACTTTCGGTTCCCCAGGTGCACGCACCCTAGACGGTGTGCGGGGTGCGGCGAATGGTCCATGGGCATTCCCATGAGAACGCTGGGCGTTTTCATGGTAATAAGGCTGTGACGGACATGTGGGGGGGTGGGCAGCTGATATCACCGGATGTCATCTGCCCGCCTTGTCCCCGCCCGCCCTGTCCTTGCACATATATTAGTCACTCTGAACTGCGTGTACGGGAGAAATCATTCGATGGTCGGCGACCATCGAATGATTTCTCCCCGCCTGCGAATGGATGATTATGTAAATCATCCATTCGCAGTCGTGCGGGGGGCATGGCGTGCGAGGGTGGGCAGCCGGCACTGCGGGTGGAGGGTGGCGTCTGATGGACTTGCAAGGCTGCAATTTTTTCTTAATAAGCTTGGAGCCTTATGTGTGCCGTCTACTTTCCTGCAACCGTATAGAATGGACTCACCCTTAAGGAGGTAACCCAGATTTGGGACACCGGAGTGCAGGGGAAGATTGTGTGTGTGTGTGTGTGTGTGTGTGTATATATATATATTTATTTATATATATATATATATATATATATATATATAGTAGGCTTGTTCAGCTCGGCACTCCTTTGTGTCAGCAGCATCTGCCTGGGTGCCCTCCGGCAAATGTATGTAGATTGCGGCGAAGGATTCAATCGGCGGCACTCCCAGGATCTTTTTAAAGTGCTTTAATAGTGCTCCAACGTTTCGGGAATAACCCCGTTTTCAAGGAAAAAACAACAGTGAATGTGTACAATGTAAGTCCTACCTTAAATACCTATGGAAGGAGTGGTGCAAGTGAAGTCCGTCCGTGTTCCGCCCCCAGCTGTATTTCCGGGCTGTGCAGTGTTTCCGGCGCTTGAATGACGCTGGTCTGCCTTGTTTACTGGTTGCTAGGTAACCGTGCGGCTCGGCATAATTCTGTCATATATTTGTAAATGCGCCCATTTGTTATGCTGGCTGGCGGCCACGGAGGGACCTATAAAATAAAACATAAAGTGTGAATAATTTGAACATAGTGCTTGTTACAGACTTAGATAATAAACTGTGACTGTGGAAAAAATTCAAATAAGTAATAAACATAGACATGAAATTTCCGCTGCCGTACACACTGTGCAATTTACATATATTTTAAATGTATTTTAAAGCAATCGCTCATTTTACTTATGAAATTTAAGGTTATTTAGTATAATACCAGCAGCGATGCTAGATGGTGAGAACTGGATATTATTATACTGTTAGATGGATTCAAGGGACAGGGTTAGATGAATATATTCCAGGTTAGTCTCTCATTTAGTCCCTTGGGGTTACATGTGTCTAACAGATATATCCATTTCATCTCTCGTTGTAGTAGGATCCCTGCTCGGTCTCCTCCTCTCAATCTGTGCGGAATATGATCTATAATCATATGCTGTAGATCAGTTACAGTATGTCCTTTTTCCAAGAAATGGCGGGCCACCGGTTGGTCAGATTTTTTCTTTGCAATTGCTGCTTTAATTGCTGATCTGTGCTGTGCCATTCTTTCACGTACTGTGCATGTGGTTTTACCCACATACATTACTTTGCACGGGCATGTTATTATATATACCACATGGGTTGACAGGCAATTTAGAACATGTCGGATTTTGTATTCCTTTTTTCCTGATGAGTCTAGAAATGAGTTGCCGGTTGTCATGTTACTACACGTCGTGCACTTTAAACATTTGTAGCAACCTGGCTTGCGCTTTAGGAAGCCAGATGCTTGTGTGGGAGATAGAAAACTGGATATGTCGGTGTGCACTAGATGGTCCTTTATATTTTTTCCTCTTGTGTAGCAAACCATTGGTATTTTATTTTTCATGATGGGTAATGTTGTGTCAGTCTTTACTATGGGCCAAAGGGCTCTTGATGCCCGTGGTAGGACGGCACTTGATGTGTTATATTTGGATACCCATGGTATGGTTTTGTCTTTAGTTTTCTTTTGATGAATAAGAAGGTCTTCACGTGTCATGTTCAACACCTCAGCCTTTTGTTCGTCCAGTCTTTTCGTGTTATATCCCCTCTCCATAAATTTGTTTGTTAATTTGTTCAGCTCGTCAGATAACTTGCTTTTATCGCTCGTTATCCGTGCCGTGCGGATCATTTGTGATCTCGGTAACCCGTTAATTAATGGTTTTGGGTGATGGCTGTTGTAACGGAGGAGGGTGTTTTTGTCGGTGGGTTTTGTGTACACCGAGGTGTGTAACTTCCCATTACATATACTAACAGTGACATCCAGATAGTTTATCGACGTGTTAGAGTATTGATGTGTAACTCGTATGGGCGATGACCTTGTATTGATGCTGGCTATTAATGCTTGCAGTTGTTCCACTCCGCCTGTCCATAAAAAGAATAGATCGTCGATGAATCTACAGTAAGCCCTGATGTTTGATGACACTGTTGGATCTGTAAAAAACATTTGGTGCTCTTCAGAAAACATAAAGGTGTTTGCAAATGATGGAGACACGTTACTACCCATGGAACATCCATTAAGCTGTAAATAAAAATTGTTGTCAAACATAAAATAGTTTCGTTTCAATGTAAGTTCCAGTAGTTTTAGGAATAATTGAATGTCCAAGCTTGAGAACTTCTCCTTGGTGAGGAAATCTTGCATGGTCAACAGGCCTGCCCCATGGGGTATGGTGGTATATAAACTGCACACATCTAAGACTACCAGGTAGGTACTATTGGGTATGGGTCCCACTTGATTTAATTTGTTTAGGAAATCCGTTGTATCTTGTATATACGTACTTTGTTTTTTTATTAACGGCTGTAATAGGCCGTCTAGAAATATGGAGACTGGCTGGTAAAGTGAATTTTGGGCCGATATTATGGGGCGCCCAGGTGGCTTGACTAGGTCCTTATGTACCTTGGGTACCGTGTATAGTATGGGTACTACCGGATTTTCCTGGCTCAGGGCTATTTTCAACTTTGTGGAAATTTGATGGTCTTCATAAGCTTGTTGCAACACTGTGTCTAATTCTCTTTTATATTGTTGCGTAGGATCTGACGGTAGTCGTTGGTAGGTGTTAGGGTCTGCGAGTTGTTGCAGGATTTCAGTGCGGTAGTATTCGATGTCCAAAACTACTATTGCCCCGCCTTTGTCTGCGGGGCGTATTACTACATCTCTGTATGTGCTCAAGTTCTTTAATGCCATCCATTCGCTTTTGGTCAGATTGTAATGATTGTTCTTTTTTGCAGTGTTGTAACGAATCACTGATTCATCCATTAGCCGGGTGTAAGTTTTTAAAGATGAGTTCTGTGAAGACGGGTCAAACTGTGATTTATGTCTGGTATTGATAAAGTGCTGATGTGGATCTGTACTAACAGGATCTGGTTGGTGTTGGAAATGTTCTTGTAATCTCAATTTTCGCGAGAAGCGATAAAGGTCCTTCTTCCACTCAAATTCATTAAATCCCGTTGTAGAGACGAATGTTAGTCCTTTATCAAGTACCCTTTGTTCAGTAGTTGTTAGTTGTCTTTTGGAGAGATTATAGATCATTGTGGCATTTTCGCCTTTCGGGCTGTGTAGTCTCTTGTTCTGGCCTCCCCTGCGGGTTGTTGGCCTTTGCCTTTTTGGGCGCGTGGGGGCTTGGCCCTTGCCCCTAAAGGGACGTCTGATACTATAGCTGCTCCTTCTGAATCTAATTGTCCATTATCTGTATCGCTGTTGGATGACATGCGTGGATTGATTCTCGTTTCACGTCGTCTTCTCCAGCCTTGTGTTGATTTCGGTGTGTAATTGCGGGTTGTGTCACTCCCCGTTAGCCAACGGTATACACTATTGTGGGCGTAGTCCTCTTTTACTGTTTGAAATTTATTTCTTTTAAATTTTATCAGATCTTTGCGATAATTATCTATTTGTGTCTTTAATTTGGCCATCCAATCCTGTGATGTGTCCTGTGCAAAGGTTGATCCATGTTCACGTTCAAATGTGGCAATTTGTTCTTTGGTTTTAGCAAGCTCCATACCGGCTTCCTCGATGACCAATATCATGAGGTCCAGACTACATTTATTGAGGATGCTTGTCCATTTTTTGCAAAATTCTGGATTATGCCGTCCTATTGTGGGGGCATTCCTAACGCGGAATCCCCTTGGTATTAGTCGCTCTCTGTAATAGTCAAAGAGCGTGATTCCGTGTAATAAATAGTCGACCTCTCTGCGCTTGTATTTATATAGCTGGCGGTATAGTTCTTCTGTACCTTCAGGTGCATCCAGAGTCGATAGGTTACCCTGAAAAAGGGCTTTATCCGCCTCCTCATCTGTGTAGCCGAAGATACTGCCACGTTCAAGCTGGATTCCACTGCACGCTGCTTGTGCGTTGAATTGGGCCAATATTGGTGACTCCATGCTGTGGGTCATTCTGTGTGTAGGCTGCGGCAAAAAGTGCAAAGCGTGATAAAGTGCTGCAGTGCTGTGTGAAGCAGAAAGTGCTATGGTGCTTCCAAGTGCTTCTGTGCAAGCTTCTGTTGATTTTAAAACTTTTCACTCACTCTGGGTAAGAAGGTGAGACTTGGTTTTAAAGTGACGGGTGCCTTAGCTCAGGAGCGGGGGTTTTGACTCCCCGCAAAATGGATAGTAGGCTTGTTCAGCTCGGCACTCCTTTGTGTCAGCAGCATCTGCCTGGGTGCCCTCCGGCAAATGTATGTAGATTGCGGCGAAGGATTCAATCGGCGGCACTCCCAGGATCTTTTTAAAGTGCTTTAATAGTGCTCCAACGTTTCGGGAATAACCCCGTTTTCAAGGAAAAAACAACAGTGAATGTGTACAATGTAAGTCCTACCTTAAATACCTATGGAAGGAGTGGTGCAAGTGAAGTCCGTCCGTGTTCCGCCCCCAGCTGTATTTCCGGGCTGTGCAGTGTTTCCGGCGCTTGAATGACGCTGGTCTGCCTTGTTTACTGGTTGCTAGGTAACCGTGCGGCTCGGCATAATTCTGTCATATATTTGTAAATGCGCCCATTTGTTATGCGCCCATTTGTTGTGTGTCAGTGTGTTTTGTGTACTATTTTTTTAACTGTGGAACTACAAGTGCCAGCGGGCCCTTTAATGCCCAGCAGGCTGGGACTTGCGGTTCTCCAAGTCCCAGCTTGCTGGGAAGGCTTGCTGGCACTTGTAGTGCCACAGTAAAAAACAATAGTTTAATCTTTTTTTTTACACCATAATCAGCCCGATGCCCACCGCCCAGGGGCATCGGGGACAGTACCAGGCTTCAGCCTGGTCAGGTAAGTCCTGGAGGGGGGGGACCCCTTCATTGGGGGGGTCCCCACTCCCCCAGGGCCCCTGGCCAGGCTGACCGGTCAGGGGGTTAATGTTTTGGCCGCGGGACCTTATATCATAAGTGTCCCCCGGCTGTGACATTACCCTGCTGGCTGGTTGTGCCTGGGACTGGTTCTTGAAATACGGGGACCCCTAGTCATTTTGTCCCCCGTATTTTGGGAACCAGCCCCGGACCTGGAGCCTGGGGCTGGTTGTTAAAAATCGGGGAACCCCTATTTGTCGGGTTCCCTGATTTTTAATTACCGGCCCCGGCTCCTTCAGCCTGGTGCTGGTTACAGCTGTGGGGGGGACCCCACGCCGTTTTTTTTTAAAAATGTATTTAATTTTTCTATTTTTTTACACCGAAGCCTGCACGGATCTGACTGATCCGTGCAGGCTAAAACGCAAATAGAACAGGAAAATGGTGTTCTATTTTTCTGTCGTATTTGCGTGGGTGTTTCACACCACTTAGCAGCCGTATTATCAGTACGGCTGCTTAGTACATCAGGAACCACCATTCTTTTGAATGGTGATTTCTGTCGTATTGTATCAATGGTGTAGGACATTCGTATTTGTAAATACAAATACAAATGTTCCATCTTTAGGAATACGAATTGTTGTATTTTTGGGATTGTAAATCCCGAAAATACAAATTCGTAAAAAAAAGGTGTATTTCTCCCTACGAATACACCTTTTTTCTACGAATCCATTTTGGTAAATGTCCCCCTGAATATAAAAATCTCTATGAAAAAGTCCCCTGGAGTGACACGTCTATCTTTCACCGTATTTCCACTCCTACTCGTTGGCACCCGGGGCAGCTGATTATTTGGAAACGTGAGTGCCGGTTCGATTTTCTCATATATATATATATATATATATATATATAGTTAATAAACTGAAACATTGTCAGATGAGGTAGTCATCTCCTTTATTCTACCTGTTTTGTTAGTCCGAGTGTCGCACCTCTATCTTGGCTATATATATATATATATATATATATATATATATATATATATATATATATATATATATATAGAAAAGGGGGGGGTACTGTATAGCGCGTCTACCCAGAATGTTCTGATTTATAATAATCCGGTAAGGATTTCTAGCGAAGTATCTTCTTCGAATACCACAGTCCTGTGTACAGGTGGCTGCTAGGTTTCTCCGTAAAATGTTTGTTGTGACGTCTCAAATGTGAACTGGAAAAGAAGGGGGGCGAGAAACAGCGCTCTCTAGTGTGATATCTGGGTCACCAAGTTTTAGGTGAATAAATTATTAAGCGTACCGTGAGGATAGTAATATAGTGCTCATCAATATGTGATGTTTAGGAACTCCTGTCCTTGGGATTACCAGGATGTTTGCCCGGAAAACAATTCAGCCTCTCAGCAATAGTGTCCCATGGGTTCATATAGGGTCCAAGTGCATCAGTGCCACGTGATAGGTATATATATAAGGAAGAAACTCCAATTATAATTCAAAAGGAGTTTATTTTTTAAAAGTGAACAAAGTGAACATAAAACAAGAAAAATAGCTTACATGAAGGTACTGTAGTAGAACACAGACCGCTCTCAACGCGTTTCGTCGCTTACTGCCTGTAAAAACGGCTGGACTTCATCAGGAGAGTATAATAACCTGTACCAAAGAAGGTGTATTTATAGTATGGCTAATTGTGGATCGCAAACACCGGTGAAACTTCCGGGTTCGGAAATACGCAGTACTGCACATGCGCGAGATTCTTATACTATCGCGCAGCTTCCTTTGTTAATGCTTGCAGTCATAGATGTTTACGTATTCCCGCAGCATCACGGCTATGGGAGTTTACCTGCGCATGTGCGAGGTTCCCACTAGCCCATGGTGCCGCGGTGATAGAGATGGGTGACGTAGGCGCGAGATTTCTCTAGGTCTCGCGAGTCTACGCATCGCGTCAGGGACCTGCGCTCCGTGCGCACGCACAGTGTAGTTCTATCTGGAATGAAGTATTTACTTCATTGGTGTGTGTTGGTACGCATATGAAAATGGTTTATCACGTCCTCTAAGAATTCTGCGCTTGCGCACTGATCATGGCTGTTATTTACCTGTGAACAGCCAATAATACTAGAAAACAGCGCTCGGATTTGTGCCAATTGCTGCATGGGATAGAGCATATCTATTACCCTCTATCAGATACAATATTAATTTAGCAATATGACACTTTCTTTTATCGTCTATATAAGTTACATATTGTAAATATAAATATATTAAAAAAGTATTAGCCAATAAAATTAACGATTAATATGTATATAATAAAATACAGTAAAAACATACCTACATATAATCGTAATGAGAATACCAGTTTTTAGGAATATATTATAGTAAAAATGGAATAAGTGAATTACACAGCAATATTCATGTTTATATATGTACAAATATACATATAAAGAATATGATAATGGGATATTATTGCACGTTGTTATAAATTGGAAGGAAGATACATATCAAGAAAACGGGGGGGTTTTACATATCAAAAGAGAGAAAAAGATGTAAAAACATATGCATATACACAGTAGTGATTGTTAAAAGGTATACATGGAGGGGATCAGGTAAAATTCTATAGAAAAGCCGTTAATTCAAATGCCTCATTTAACCCATGTGGAGCCATGGTGTTCAAAGTAAACTTAATTCACTTATTCCATTTTTACTATAACATATTCCTAAAAACTGGTATTCTCATTACGATTATATGTAGGTATGTTTTTACTGTATTTTATTATATACATATTAATCGTTAATTTTATTGGCTAATACTTTTTTAATATATTTATATTTACAATATGTAACTTATATAGACGATAAAAGAAAGTGTCATATTGCTAAATTAATATTGTATCTGATAGAGGGTAATAGATATGCTCTATCCCATGCAGCAATTGGCACAAATCCGAGCGCTGTTTTCTAGTATTATTGGCTGTTCACAGGTAAATAACAGCCATGATCAGTGCGCAAGCGCAGAATTCTTAGAGGACGTGATAAACCAATTTCATATGCGTACCAACACACACCAATGAAGTAAATACTTCATTCCAGATAGAACTACACTGTGCGTGCGCACGGAGCGCAGGTCCCTGACGCGATGCGTAGACTCGCGAGACCTAGAGAAATCTCGCGCCTACGTCACCCATCTCTATCACCGCGGCACCATGGGCTAGTGGGAACCTCGCACATGCGCAGGTAAACTCCCATAGCCGTGATGCTGCGGGAATACGTAAACATCTATGACTGCAAGCATTAACAAAGGAAGCTGCGCGATAGTATAAGAATCTCGCGCATGCGCAGTACTGCGTATTTCCGAACCCGGAAGTTTCACCGGTGTTTGCGATCCACAATTAGCCATACTATAAATACACCTTCTTTGGTACAGGTTATTATACTCTCCTGATGAAGTCCAGCCGTTTTTACAGGCAGTAAGCGACGAAACGCGTTGAGAGCGGTCTGTGTTCTACTACAGTACCTTCATGTAAGCTATTTTTCTTGTTTTATGTTCACTTTGTTTACTTTTAAAAAATAAACTCCTTTTGAATTATAATTGGAGTTTCTTCCTTATATATATACCTATCACGTGGCACTGATGCACTTGGACCCTATATGAACCCATGGGACACTATTGCTGAGAGGCTGAATTGTTTTCCGGGCAAACATCCTGGTAATCCCAAGGACAGGAGTTCCTAAACATCACATATTGATGAGCACTATATTACTATCCTCACGGTACGCTTAATAATTTATTCACCTAAAACTTGGTGACCCAGATATCACACTAGAGAGCGCTGTTTCTCGCCCCCCTTCTTTTCCAGTTCACATTTGAGACGTCACAACAAACGTTTTACGGAGAAACCTAGCAGCCACCTGTACACAGGACTGTGGTATTCGAAGAAGATACTTCGCTAGAAATCCTTACCGGATTATTATAAATCAGAACATTCTGGGTAGACGCGCTATACAGTACCCCCCCCCCTTTTCTATCTATTACTGTTGTTGTTCTGACTGTGAGCAGCTCCCCTATCCCTGTGTTGTGATATATTTTTGAAAAATGTTTAGGTCACATACACTAGGGGGTCTTAGATCTGATTTATGTTCAAAAATTTTCAATGAGGAAAATACCAAAGAAACCATCCCCACACATGGTACTTTAGATGACAGCTTCTGGGACTTAGAAAAGATCCTGACTAAAGAGATACGCACATGGTGGGATGTTGCCATCATGGAGCAATATCTCAAAGTAAACAGGATTCCCAGGGGCCTAAGAATCACTAAAAAACCAACTTTTGGTCTAAATAATGATTCTTTTATAAAGGAATGGGAGCAAATATTACACTCTTGCTCCACACGCCTCATGCAACTTATAATCGCAGAGAAGAAGGCGGAACTTATCGCCTTAGAGACCGAAATTAAACAAAGGGAGGTTAATATGGAACCCCACAAAAATAGCGCAGATTTTAAAGAAAACCTAATAGTTTTAAATAAGAAACTAGAAGTAGTAGAAACAGACGTAACCAAAACCAAAGAAAAGAAATTTTTAAGAGATAAATTAGACTACCAGAACAAAAAGATTTTTAATTGGGACAATAAAAGTGAATCCACAGCATATAAAAAACCATACAAACCCAAACAGAATGAATGGTCTAGAGTTCCATCCAGACCTAGGTATAGACAGAAACATTATACACAATCGCCTAGATACAACCCAATTCCACAGAGAAATAGATTCACAGCCCTTAATAGATTGGAATCGGATGACAATTCAGATTGTCCAACCCCTAATTTCACTCCACACCCTCGGGACAGGTACACAAAATACCTGTTCAAAGAAACAGTGAAAATAGCGTCCCCCTTAAAACGAAAAACAGGGGAAGACGGGGCACAAGAGGAGGAGGGAAACATACAGAAAAAAAGAAACCTCAAATACCAGTAGATAATACTACACTAAGAGAGAAGGGCATTTTCAACTTATCAAAACAAACCCTAACAGAGACAGATGCTAAATTACTTAGTAAAGGTATGTCATTTGCACCGACTGCTAAACACAACAATTTCCAAATGTACTTGGATCTAAATAAATTCACCAGGCAATTAACGCTTAAACGCCATTTCATAAGAAAGGATATGAATATCATTAAAAATTATGAACATGAAAAATCCAAATCAGGACTCAAACCTCCATCCAAATACTATCCCTTGGAGTCCAGGAGCACTCAGATAGAAACATTCCACGAAATGGTTAAAAAAGATCTGTGTCATTTGGATAGTCAACCAGTCAAGAATCCCAATCTAACTAATTTTGAAAGAGAATCTTTAAAAAAATGGAAAAGCAATGAAAACGTAGTCATCAAACAGGCTGATAAGGGCGGAGGCCTAGTAATACAGGACCGCCAGGACTACGAAAAAGAGGTTTTTAGACTACTGGGGGATTCTATCTCCTATAGAAAGCTAGAATCTGATCCAACTAATGAATTCGTAGAAGAACTGAGAATCATTCTAGTAGCGGCGCTACATAAAAAAATAATAGACAAGGATGAATACCAATTTTTAATAAAAAATAACCCAATTATACCCACATTTTATTGCCTGCCAAAGGTACATAAAAAACTTGATAATCCACCAGGTCGCCCCATTGTGGCGGGCATCGATTCATTATCTTCAGGATGCTCACAATACGTAGAGGTATTTTTGAATAAATATGTTAAAAACCTAAGATCTTATGTAAAAGACACCACTAAAATTTTACAAATCATTAAGGATGTTGAATGGAGAGAGGGATTTAAATGGGTGACAATTGACGTACAGTCTTTGTACACATCAATCCCACATGAAAAAGGAATAGCCAGTTGTCGTGAATTCCTTGATGAAGATCCCAACATGACCCATACCCAAAAAGAATTTATTTGCACATTAACCCAATTCATTTTAAGCAGAAATTATTTTAAATTTTTAGACACATTTTATCTGCAAGCGGTTGGTACCGCAATGGGTACAGTTTTCGCTCCCAGTTTCGCGAATCTCCATATGGGTAGCTGGGAGCATAAATATATTTATGGTGATCATGCTTTTAAATCTAATATTATCATGTTTTATAGGTATATTGATGACATTATTTTAATATGGGACGGCACCAAAGAACTGTTTTTAGATTTTATGAAATACATTGAAATCAATGAATATAATCTCTCCTTCACTTTTAAGATTGACGACACAGAAATTGAGTACCTTGATCTGGTTTTAAACAGCAGTGACACAATGGTAACTACGAGTAACTTTATAAAAACCGTAGATACAAATAGTTATGTACATTTTAATAGTGGGCACGCCAAAAGATGGAAAACAAATATTCCTCTATCTCAGTTCTCAAGAATACGTAGGAACTGTAGTTCCACAATAGAATTTGACAAACAACTAATGGTGTACACAAATAGATTTAAAGAAAGGGGTTACCCTGACGCATTACTTACTGAAGCAACTGAAAAAATCAAAACTGTAGATCGTGACAACCTCTTACAGTATAAAGATCCAAAGCCACCAACAGACAATAACTGTATATTTGTAACACAGTATAACGAAAAAGAACATCTAATAAGGAAAGTTATTTATAAACATTGGGAGATCCTTAAGACTGATCCTGTCCTGAATAGTGTCCTACCAGAAAAACCCCTTATTGCCTTTCGTAAAGCAAAGAATTTAAAAGATGAAATTGCACCTAGTCTCCTGAGGCCAACAAGTGATAGCAGTCCCAACTGGCTACAGAAGACTAAAGGTTTTTTTAAATGCACGAACTGTATTATTTGTAAATATGTGAGCCCTGTTAATCATGAATTTAAAAATTACGATGACACAAAATCTTTTAAAATCAATAACTTAATGAACTGTATGACAACCTGGGTCATTTACCAATTGGAATGCTCATGCAAATTGAAGTATATTGGTAAAACCAAACGAAACCTTAAACTAAGGATCCAAGAGCATGTTAGAGCAATCAAAAACAAACTTGAAAATCATTCTGTCCCAAAGCACTTTCTCAGAGTACATAACTCCAATCCTGCACATTTGCACTTTAAGGCGATTGAACATGTTAAATTAGGACCCAGAGGGGGAGATCTAGAAAAGTTACTCTCACAAAGAGAGATGTATTGGATGTTTACTTTGAACACCATGGCTCCACATGGGTTAAATGAGGCATTTGAATTAACGGCTTTTCTATAGAATTTTACCTGATCCCCTCCATGTATACCTTTTAACAATCACTACTGTGTATATGCATATGTTTTTACATCTTTTTCTCTCTTTTGATATGTAAAACCCCCCCGTTTTCTTGATATGTATCTTCCTTCCAATTTATAACAACGTGCAATAATATCCCATTATCATATTCTTTATATGTATATTTGTACATATATACACATGAATATTGTTGTGTAATTCACTTATTCCATTTTTACTATAACATATTCCTAAAAACTGGTATTCTCATTACGATTATATGTAGGTATGTTTTTACTGTATTTTATTATATACATATTAATCGTTAATTTTATTGGCTAATACTTTTTTAATATATTTATATTTACAATATGTAACTTATATAGACGATAAAAGAAAGTGTCATATTGCTAAATTAATATTGTATCTGATAGAGGGTAATAGATATGCTCTATCCCATGCAGCAATTGGCACAAATCCGAGCGCTGTTTTCTAGTATTATTGGCTGTTCACAGGTAAATAACAGCCATGATCAGTGCGCAAGCGCAGAATTCTTAGAGGATGTGATAAACCAAATTCATATGCGTACCAACACACACCAATGAAGTAAATACTTCATTCCAGATAGAACTACACTGTGCGTGCGCACGGAGCGCAGGTCCCTGACGCGATGCGTAGACTCGCGAGACCTAGAGAAATCTCGCGCCTACGTCACCCATCTCTATCACCGCGGCACCATGGGCTAGTGGGAACCTCGCACATGCGCAGGTAAACTCCCATAGCCGTGATGCTGCGGGAATACGTAAACATCTATGACTGCAAGCATTAACAAAGGAAGCTGCGCGATAGTATAAGAATCTCGCGCATGCGCAGTACTGCGTATTTCCGAACCCGGAAGTTTCACCGGTGTTTGCGATCCACAATTAGCCATACTATAAATACACCTTCTTTGGTACAGGTTATTATACTCTCCTGATGAAGTCCAGCCGTTTTTACAGGCAGTAAGCGACGAAACGCGTTGAGAGCGGTCTGTGTTCTACTACAGTACCTTCATGTAAGCTATTTTTCTTGTTTTATGTTCACTTTGTTCACTTTTAAAAAATAAACTCCTTTTGAATTATAATTGGAGTTTCTTCCTTATATATATACCTATCACGTGGCACTGATGCACTTGGACCCTATATGAACCCATGGGACACTATTGCTGAGAGGCTGAATTGTTTTCCGGGCAAACATCCTGGTAATCCCAAGGACAGGAGTTCCTAAACATCACATATTGATGAGCACTATATTACTATCCTCACGGTACGCTTAATAATTTATTCACCTAAAACTTGGTGACCCAGATATCACACTAGAGAGCGCTGTTTCTCGCCCCCCTTCTTTTCCATATATATATATATATATATATATATATGCCATTGCACACTTTGGCTGGAGGGAGTGTGCATATATATCATCCCATGCTCTCAGTGCTGGTGATACATGGTCCGCACTGCAGCCCAAAGTCTGCAGCCGCCGCTGGAGGGTAAGTATATCTGCAGCTTCTATTTTCTTTCTTTTCTGTGCCAGGCCCTTGCATATGCCAACCTCTTTGCCATTTTCCACCCTAAACCCCATTGCTAAACCCTTTGCATTTTTCCTATGCCAGCTCCCCTGCCTTTTCCAGGCATATATAATTAGTTAAAAGTATTAACACAAATAGAGACACACCCATGAGCAGACCACCCAACCAGAACACTGGTCACGCCCCCCACATTATTAGGTGCTGGCCACAACCCCTATTATTGCACATAATAGGCCCTTGATAATTTTCAGCTCCAGGTCCATTTAGATAGACCTTAATCTGGCACTGATTATACAGCAGTGTATGTAACAAGTATAATTTATCACTGTTTACATCAGTGAATCTTTCATTTTCACGCACCACACAATCTTTAAATCTTTAATTGTATTAAAAGAACAGAAACGCATGAACCACGTCAGGATTGTTATATCCTTTTTAGATTTATTTTTTCAAATCTTTATATGTTATGTGTTTACTTTTATATTCTCGCAGTATTTTAATTTGACAAATTAATAAAAGTTATATTTTATTAACCCTTCTTTGTGCACCACCCATAGACATTCTTCTGTTTCCCCCTGAATATAACCCTAACCAGACACACACACCTCGCAGCCTGTAACCCTAACCAGACACACACACCGCACAGACTATAACCCTAACCATACACACACACCCCGCAGCCTATAACCCTAACCAGACACACACCCCACAGCTTTACATAATGGGTAAGAGGCATTACAGTGTTGTGTGTATTCTATAAGTGGCATTATGGTGTGTGGTGCATAGTGTAAGGTACATTATGGTGTGTGGTGTGTAGTGTAGCGGCAATTCAGTATGTGTTGTATAGTGTAAGTGGCATTAAGTTGCGTTGCATAATGTATAAGGTTCAGTATAAGGGGGGGGGCAGAAAATATTTTGGCTGGGGGGAGAAAAATGTATAGTTACGCCACTAATAATAATAATAATAATAATAAAAAGGTGCATTTGTACTGAACTGTTGCACACTCTTACAGTATACTGCACTGTTGCACACTCTTACAGTATACTGCACTGTTGCACACTCTTTTATACTGCACTGTTGCACACTCTTTTATACTGCATCGTAGCACGCTCTTACAGTATACTGCACTGTTGCACACTCTTTTATTCTGCACCGTTGCACACTTTTTATACTGCATCGTAGTACACTCTTACAGTATAGTGCACTGTTGCACACTCTTATACTGCACTGTTGCACACTCTTTTATACTGCATCATAGCACGCTCTTTTATACTGCACTGTTGCACACTCTTTTATACTGCACAATATGCACACTCTTACAGTATACTGCACTGTTGCACACTCTTATACTGCACTGTTGCACACTCTTTTATACTGCATCATAGCACACTCTTACAGTATACTTCACTGTTGCACACTCTTTTATACTACACTGTTGCACACTCTTTTATACTGCATCACTGCACCATAGCACACTCTTATATACTGCCCTGTTGCACACTTTTTATACTGCATCATAGCACACTCTTTTATACTGCACAATGGCAGACTCTTTATACTGCGCATTAGCACACTCTCATACTACATCATAGCATACTCTTTATATAGCATTACTGCACACTCTTTTATACCGCACCATAGCACACTCTTTTATACTGCATCCTAGCATACTCTTTTACACTGCACTGTTGCACACTATTTTATACTGCACTGTGGCACACTGTTTATACTGCACTGTTCCAAACTATTTTATACTGCACTATGGCAGACTCTTTATACTGCAGTTGCATACCTCCCAACTGTCCCGCTTGCCGCGGGAACGGCCTGATATTCGGGGACATTCCCGCGTCCCATCTGGGGCCGCCATTGTCCCGAGCTGGGGGGGGGGGCAGTTGGGAGTTCCCCCCAGCCTGACAAGAATAGACGTCTATTCGGGGCGCGGCCGGAGACCACGTCCCCTTTTCAAAGGCCACACCCCTTTTCGGGAGCTTGCGTGGCTTCGGCGCGCGGGAGTCCCGATCCCCACCTTCAAAAAGTTGGGAGGTATGCTGTTGCACACTCTTATACTACACTGTTACACTCTTTTATACTGCATCATAGTACACTCTTTTATACGGCACTGTTACACTCTTTTATACTGCATCATAGTACACTCTTTTATACTGCACTGCGGCACACTCTTTTATACTGCACTGTGGCACACTCTTTTATACTGCACTGTGGCACACTCTTTTATACTGCACTGTGGCACACTCTTTTATACTGCATTGTTGCCTTAAAGACTACACAACATCAGTACAGAATTATCTCTTCTTATTTAATAGAAGAGCTGTTGCTTTATGATTACATGAAATATTTTCACCCCTGCTGTGCTATAAATACTGGGTACTTACTGGTGAAGGTGCATTTACAACAGATAAATTATAGCCATAGAGGAAGGAGGATCCCACCGCACCAACGAGAGACGCCATGACAAGATTTAATGTGAAATCCTAGATGAAAAGAGAATTATGTAAATGCCACAAAATAATTAAAAAAAAAACATTAGCAGCATCAGATCTACAGTAGGCTGTGAAAATATTAAAAACTAAACAAATCTAGAAAAGGCTAAAATTGAATATTACTTTAAAAAATGAAATATAATTATGAGACTTAAGCTGTGTACACATGGGGGCGATAGGGGCTGAAATCGCTGGAAATAGCAGGCGACCATATTGCCCCGGCGATAAATCGCCGGATGCGCGCTCCCGTTTCCAGCCCCATTCTAATCGCTGGTCGCAGGAACTTGCTCCTGCGACTAGCTGATTACCTCTGCGGCACCGCCGGCAGAGGTTCCCTTTCATCAGCAACCATCTCTGGTCGCTGATGAAAAGGAGAAACTGAGCAATATATCTCCCCCGTGTGTACGGGGCTTTAGGATGACATTTAATAGGATGCAATTTTTAGTAAGGTTCTAAAATCACACCACATCGCATTTTATGAAGAAATTCACTATTTAATGGAATGCGAATCGAGGCATGAAAAATGTGATGTGAATCGATAAAGGGGGTGATTCTGATTTAATCGGTTCTCCACGCGTTCGCAGCTGTGGCTGACACAGACATAGGATTATCAGTCAGCCTTGATCCAGAAGCAAAACAAAACCTTCAATGTGTCACTGCTCAGGGGGGTTTGTCCTTAACCATGGGTAGGACTCTCAAACACAGACTTAAGGGTGCGAGGGCTGTGTGCTGTGTCCCCGTGTGACCTCACTCCCAACCCCAACCGAAATCATACTCAGAGACAGTGCGTGGGATTGAATCATTGGCCACAGTTTATTTACCACACCTTAATTACCTTTGCAGGGTAGGGACAGAGAACGGTGGGCAAGGCAAGAAACCTGTCAATGACCTTCATTGACTTAAACCGCGGGGCGTGCCCCCCGCCTACGCTGTAGGCCCTTGGCTACGCCCCTTACCTGTGAGCCAGCCCCCGCGGATCACCCGTTGGCTGGCGCGCAGCCGGTTGGCCTGCCGTCGACAGCTAGAGCCTGGCGTGCGGCCCGACCGAGGGTGAATCTGCAAACCTCAGCTGGCTCCTCCTGTCCCGATGCCTTGCAAACTGCTTCTTCCCGCCCTGCGACATGCTTACAATGCTCAACTGTGACAATATTGCATAACATTAAAAACATTTCCCTTTATAGCTGGTTACCCAACCACCACTCAACACTTTCTTGAATACAATACATTCCCCTTAAAACACCAATGTATTCATACATGATCACGTTAATTCCCTTGTTACCATTATCACTTTCTTTCTTAATTTTTTTATTTTTTTTTAATTTGTATTTTTTATTATTTTTAATTTTTTTTTTTTATTTTTTTTTTTTTTTTTTTATTCAATAATACAATAATACAGTACATATCACACCATTACATATCACCTCATTACATACCACACAACTTAAATGCCTGCTCCCTTATGGGTCCCGGACCCTATAAATACTAGATGGGATGGGTGGGTGGGGTCTGTGTCCTGGCTCTGCTTGTGCTGAATGCTGCCTCCCCCACTGGCCTGACTATTTAAACCCCTCCCGGCCAGGCTCCCCCCTGCTCTCTCTGACTGGCTGGCCGGATCGCCAGGTGTGAAAGGAGGGGGTCAGGCCTACCTGCCTGCCCCCTGACCTTCCCTTCGTTCGGACTTGGTCCGCCACTGCCCCGCCCCCCTATGCCGCTCCGGGCGCCATTTTGGCTGCCTGCGCTCCCTTTAGGATACTACAGGGCTGTAACCAGGGGAGAAGGGGTAGGGGGACCCGGGCGATGGACTAGGGAGACATTTGGGCACTGGCCATCGGCACTCTTAGCCAGCCGCCCACCGTTCACCGTTCACTGCTCAAGGTCCCAGTCAGGTGCAGCAGAACTTTCCATTCTCTTCCTCTCCTCCCCATGTCACACAGTGCATGTGACACGGGAGGGGGAAGAGTCGGTGGGTGGAGTTGCTGACAGGACAGGGTCAGGGAGCGGAGGCCACTCTGTGTGCACTGAAAGGTGCCTTATGCAGTGCCGCTGCCAGTGGGTGTGATAAGTGAGTGCTACTGGTCCTTATATTATTGATATAATTATTATGTGTGTCTGTGTACTTTAACAATAATAAGGTTTGCACCAAATTACTGCAGTGTCCCGGGCACCAGGAAACCTAGTTTGGGCCCTGAATACTATACCTGCTTTTATCATTGTCATTCAATGGTAGCAGAGCATGGAGCCTATTGTTTACAATGATGCCATACCCATTGCCAAAGGGCATGCAGTCAGGAGTATTTGCATTATGGTGCCAACAATGGATGCTACATACTCTATTAAAAAAAATGTGATGCATTGGTTTCCTCCACTGACCATCGGACCAAAGTATGAGCTACATACAGTACTGTATCTGATGATGAGTACAAGCTATCGTTAGTACAAGCTATCAGGTCAGGTTAGTTTTGTCTTGCAAATGATTGCCACTTTAAAAATAGTGGCATTTTCCCACAAAGTCGCAGACCTCCAGTGTCACAAATCTAAATGATTTCAGGCATATTCCGATAACCAGCTCAGTGGCTTACATATTGTCCTGCAGTCTTCTAGAGTTTCTCTCAGTCTTCTTTTCAGTTCTATCTAGACTCCAGCTTCAAGGCTGCTTAATCCCTAGGGTTAAGTCCTGTATACACGATGGGAGCCCCATGCTGAGCGATGTGCATATATCACTCAGCACACATCGAAGGTACACATGCTATGCAGGGCCGGATTAAGCCTTCAGGGGGCCCGGGTCACTTTAGACAGGGCAAACTGCAAAGGAGAATATTACACTGACAAAACACTGAGTAAAGGCAGTATAAACTTGGTCAATGGGTAACTGAGTAGGGGGGATTAATATCTAAAATACCACATGAAAAGCCTGTGTTTGTCCCTCTGTATCTTACTCTGTAGTAGCCCTGACAGGCTCAGTCCTGCCTCTAATTAAAAACCCTCCCATGATGGGGCCGCTGCTCCTCCATGGGCCTGAGAAGCATATCATGAGCTCCACCAAGCAGAGCTCAGCACAATCTTGCATTTGTGCTTGGTTGCAAAGGTCATGCAGGCTCTCTTGTGTACAGTCCTGTTATGCTGTCACTGTCATTGCTGCTCCCCTGGGTGCAACCCACAGAGTTATCTCTGACTGCCAGTGTCATTTCTATCAAATGCCCCACAATCGCTGGTGCCATCCCAGTGTAAGTTGCCTGTACAACTGGTAATGCTCTGCATCCCAGCATTTCTGTATAGCCGGTACTGCTCTGCATCTCAGTATTCCTGTATAGCTGGTACTGCTCCTTATCCCAGCATTCCTGTATAGCTGGTACTGCTCCTTATCCCAGCATTCCTTTATAGCTGGTACTGCTCCATTGCAAGAGCTATATCAGACCTACTAGTTGTTGCCCAAGATCTCCATACCAGCCACACAGGCCTGTCCATATTCGTAAACCAGCTCATGAGTGAATAGCAAAAACGGGGATGGTTGTAAAACAACACAAATGGGCGCTGTAGGGGATTGTGATGTGGAGCAGCTACTAAACAAGGGATCGAGAGTCCCTTAGAAGGAAACAAAAAAGATATACAAAATAGTAAAGCTGACAATTAAAATATAAAAATGTAATGACAATAAAAGGTACACAATAAAACGATTATAATGATCAGCAATTATAATAATAATCAGCATGAGCACCAGCGTCTGCAATAGGTAAACTGCTTATATTGGATCCATTCCTAGTATGCCGCCAAATTCTATCCAGAGAAGGCAAACAGCGCCCATTTGTGTTGTTTTACAACCATCCCCGTTTTTGCTATTCAATCTTGAGTTTTTTTTGGGCAGCAGTTATGGGTTGTTTTGTGAAATTTGAGGAAAGAATGAACAGGAGGCAACTTTATTTTTCAAAATGGGATACCCCTCTAGAAGGGGATCCCAGAAATGTTGATTTTAATCTTAAAGATGATTTTTATGAACTTGAAGATTTGTTAAAATTGGAAATGCTACACTGGCTAGACAGTGTTAACCTTCAAAAATATGTTGATAAGAAAATGATTCCACGAGGTTTAAGACTGTTCAAACCATCAATTTTTCAGGGTGATACCCGCTATCAGGAAGAGTGGGAGAAATTATTAGACACATGCTCCCTGTGCCTTATGGAACTAGTGATTAAATTTAGAAAAGAAAAAACTAAAAAAGCTGAAACAGATATTGAGACCCTAAGAACTAAACTTGAACCCTCGACTAACACCAGGGAATTCAAAGAGAGAGATGATTTAGTAACAGATAGAGTGTCAAAGTTTGAACAAACATTGATAGAAACAAAATGTAAAAAATTTAAAAGAGATCTCGAAGATTACCAGACTGGGGCAGTGAGGACCTATAGAACTAATAATAGAAAACCCCAGATAGATAGGCCGTCCCAACCAGATAGACCGGTTAACTATAGACATGCCCCAAGAACTGAATACAATAAACCCCTTAGGTGTTCTAGTCAGAATGGGCATAGGGAAAGATCTAGACCCCAAAGAACGTCCTACTCTAATCAAACAAATAGTGATACACAATATGAAAGAGGGCCTAAGTATCACAACATCTCGGATCAAGGCGCAAGACCTAAAGAGCTGTCCTCATTAAATAGAGAAAAAGACACCCAAGATCATGAGGTTTTTTTAGATTCACAAACGAGAAGGAAACAACACAGCCCCCTCCTAAAAAGAGATCCACAATTAGGGACCCCCAAAAAGACGAAGAAATTCAAGCTACGAGGAAGAAGGGGTGGCAGACAGATACAACACAAAAGGTGGAAGATAATAAATAAAAACAAAAATAAGACCAAACAATCAACCATCTTTAACCTTTCCTCTAAAAAATTAACCAAAACAGAGATTTCTCTCCTAAATCGTGGTTTAAAATTTGCACCGTCAAAAAATCCAAATATCTTTGATCTCTTTGTAGAGCTTAATAGATATGTGAGGACTCTTCTTTCGCAAACGTTATTTTGCAAAGAAAAATCTAAATAGGAATAATGATCATGAATCCACACCCATTTTACTCGATTCTGAAGATAGACAAGCTCTAGAGGATCTTGCTGACCTTCTAGAGGAATCTCACTCTCCCAAAAAGAAAAAACTATTCGACATGAAACAACCCTTTAAATTACAATCTGAATTCTTTCCTATAAAAACTAAAGGAAGTAGTGTCGAGAGTTTCTATAGAACAACCCTCAGTGACTTCAAAAAGTTATGTGAAAAGACTCAGAAGAACCCAGATAAAACATCTAATCTCAATAGGTGGGAACTCAAAGCCCTTAAAAAACTAACTAAAGATTCCTCTTAGTAATTAAGGAAGCTGACAGGGGGGGGGGGGGGGCTTGTTATTCAGGATCGTGCTGATTATGTACTTGAGGCAAATCGACAACTGGAAAATACCAACTTCTATTCCAAATTAAACAAAGATCCGACTGCTCCCTTCCGGGTGCTGGATGGGTTCCCGACAGTCGGGATCCCGACAAGTCAGTTACCCGACGTCGGCATCCCGACTGTCAAAACGCCGGCAGCCGGGTGACCGACGGCCAACCGCTATTTTCCCTCGTGGGGGTCCACGACCCCCATAGAGGGAGAACAGAATAGGTGGCTCGCGTAGCGAGCCACCGTGCCCGCAGCGTGGCGAGCGCAGCGAGCCCGCAAGGGGCTTTTTAGCACTCGCCATGCTGTCTGACTCCGGGCAGTCGGGATCCCAATGTCGGGATAATGACTGTCGGGATCCCGACTGTCGGAGTCCCATACCACACCCCTCCCTTCCAGACTGAGTTATGCAGTTTGCTTGAGGATGCTCTAACTGATGATGTTATCTCCAAACAGGAATTTTGTTTTCTTTATAATGAGCACCCCCTTACTCCCATCTACTATCACTTACCCAAAATTCACAAGTCACTCTCCTCACCTCCTGGGCGTCCTATTATTTCAGGTATTGATTCACTTTCTTCCAACCTTTCATTTTATGTGGATTCCTACCTACAACCCAGAGTCTCCTCCCTCAGGTCTCACATTAAAGATTCTACCCACTTTTTGCAATTAATTCAGAAGATTGAATGGAAAGATTCTTATGCTTTTCTCACATTAGATGTACAAAGTCTGTACACTAATATACCTCACCAGTTGGGCGTTCAGACAATTACCAATAAACTATCTGAAGATGGAAACCTGAGGGAGAGACATCAAAAGTTTCTCACTGATTGTATTTTATTTATCCTCCAGCACAATTATTTTTTATTTAATGACACTTTTTATCTACAGGTGATGGGGACGGCCATGGGGACTAGGTTCGCGCCGAGCTATGCTAACCTCTACATGGGGGAGGTTGAGGACTCCCACATCTGGGCGGGGGCCCTTTGGTGCGAACCTGGTCCTCTATGGCCGTTATATAGACGATCTATTTATCATTTGGGAAGGGGATCACGATTCAGCACTTTTGTTTGTAGATCACCTTAATAAAAACGAATATAATTTGACTTTCACCCACACATACCACAAACATTGAATTGACTATTTGGACTTAACCCTTGAGATTCAGGATAACATGAATGTAACTAGCACATTCTTTAAAGAAGTCAGCACAAACCAATATCTTCATTTCCACAGCTCCCACCACCCCACGTGGAAAAAGAATATCCCTAAAGGACAGTTTCTCCGTTTACGGAGAAACTGTTCTAAGGATACCACCTTTAATGATCAAGCCAAAATATTGACAGATGCCTTTGATCACTATAAATATCCCAAACACATTGTAAATAAAGCCCATACAGAGGTTTCCACAGTTGAACGAACTGACCTCTTGAAAGATAAACCCAAGAAAAATGACAATGGCAATAGAGAGATTGCCTTTATCTCTAAATACAATGATTCCTGTTTTGCTATAAAAAATATCGTTAAGAAAAATCATAACATTCTGAAAGGTGATCGATGGTTATATGACATTTTACCAGAGGAACCAGTTTTCATCTTTAAGAAAAATACCTCTCTTAAAAACATATTGGCCCCGAGTTTTCTAAAACCAATTAAATCTGCAAATG
Organism: Crinia signifera; assembly: GCF_055691185.1. Lineage (NCBI taxonomy): Eukaryota > Metazoa > Chordata > Amphibia > Anura > Myobatrachidae > Crinia > Crinia signifera. The sequence continues at coordinate 58,508,110 of NC_139217.1, forward strand.
AACCAAATTTGGTTTCCCAAACTTGGCTAGGACCCAAACCAAAGGGGTTCTTTCAATGTTGTCAGACTCGATGCCTTACCTGCCAATATGTTGATAGGAGAACTTTACAGATTGAAATTGAGGGCGATAAGCTCTATGATATTAGAAGCTTTATTAACTGCAATTCCAGCTACGTTATTTACGTTCTTATCTGTGAATGTGGTTTGAGATATGTGGGAAGGACCACGCGTCCTCTCAAACAAAGGTTCTTAGAGCACCGCAGAAACATATTAAATAAAGTCTATACACACAGTGTATCGAAACATTTCTTAGAGAGACACTCCAGTGATCCTAGTAAAATACGACTAATAGGTGTGGAACATGTACCCAGAACCACTAGGGGAGGAGACCGCTTTAAAACACTTTGTAAGAGAGAAGTGTTCTGGATGTACCAGATGAACTCTATCTTTCCCAGTGGCCTTAATGAGGCAGTAGAGCTGAACAGTGTGATTTGAGATCCCACATTTATATATATGGCCTCTGTTCATTTTATTCTACTCTCCTCTTTTTGATTATGCAAATTTGATAATGTCTTGAGTATACCTATTTACAATTACTTCACTAAATCAAACATCACCCAGATACAAAACAATGTTTTATTCAACAAATGATATATATTGTACATTATGCAGTATATAATTTATATTGTACATCATGCGATATATGGTTATTTCAATGATTAAAGTTCATTGTACATTGTGCAGTATGAATATTCATATAGTTATTCTTATTGTATAGATCTACAAGTTCCTACTGAATATAGATGCCGTATGATCAATTGTATTATATAGATTCCCAAAGGTTTTTTCAATGTTTTCTTCAAATGTATTCTCACTTTGGGCCACAAGATGTCACTATTTAGATACCTGACACTTCACTTTATGGAACGCATATAACTCCCAAATCACGTGAAGTCCTCACGTATTCTCCCGAGTTACTCACACTTAGAAAATCAAAGTACGCGCTATTGGTGCGCCCAAGTGCCGCGGCACTTACGCGTTCACCTAATCATGTCTAAACTAACGCGATACCTAGTACCCGGATGTCCGGATCACCACTTTCACAACGAGGCTTGACACGCACGCCGCTAATAGAGCGGCTCTGCTTAATAGTATAGCCCGTCAGATACCCCATGTGATCGCTCCGGCCCACGTGCTTACCAATCTCCACCCTGTACATACAGATAGTGGTAGATGCTCAAATTAGTTCAGTAAAACTTTTCAGGTGCATGCAAGGGAGGGGTTAATACTTAGTAAGTAACAATCTCCACCCTGATTGGATCTTGCTCTATTTGTTTATATCACTATAGTAATAGGCTCAACCACGTAATGGGGGTTTACCCCAATCTAACCAATGATAGCACAATGAACTTTGAACTATGTAACAAATGTTAACATGAATTAGAGTATTTTAAATATTTTTATGTATATTTTGACACATTATGGATACTTATTGCCTCCTTGTTCATTCTCATATACCTCTTTTGTTTTTTATGAATGATTGAAACCATTATTGTTGCTGAATCAGGTGCACTTAGTTTCTCATTATGAATAGGGTATATAAACCCTCATCCACCATTCAGTATTATCCTTTGATAAAGCTACTTTTATGTAGCGAAACGCGTCAGAGGTTACCACACCAGCCTACTACCTGCCATTTACTGCCTATCTACTAATTTGGACCCAGACCAGCCGCCACCGGAGTACTATTTCAAACTACAAATATCCGCTTGTTTGGAAATCCTGGGGAATCCCCCCTCACCAAGTGATGGACTTTGCAGAACGCAATCCTGAAAGGAATAATACCTCATTTGGACTATCACTGCGGTAAATATATTCAACATTACTCTATAAGGAGACTTTGTTTGCCTTCTCTGGATAGAATTTGGCGGCATACTAGGAATGGATCCAATATAAGCAGTTTACCTATTGCAGATGCTGGTGCTCATGCTGATTATTATTATAATTGCTGATAATTATAATTGTTTTATTGTGTACCTTTTATTGTCATTAAATTTTTATATTTTAATTGTCAGCGCTACTATTTTCTATATATCTTTTCAGCTCATGAGTGACACCCAGAAACTCGCAGGCTGTTACATGTAGCCCGTCATCTGTATCATTTTTAGCTAAACAGGACAATTACGCAAATCTTTGTTTTGACAGGAATAGATTTATTTACCGGATTTGTGTCGCCCACGAGGTGAATAGTTTTCCAAAGTAAACCTTGTATTTTGTACAAATTCTCACATGAGCAAATAGTTTCTGCAAAGTTGGAGATTCTCCTGAACTTAGCAATACAAAGTTTGCAAAACATTTTGTCCCTGTCACCCTGGAAATAAATAAAACAAAAAAAATCAATCTGCTAAGTGAACCATAAAACCTGCTCCTCTCTCTCCTCTGGTGCAAATATAGATAGGCTGATGCTGAGTGAGTTCTAGGTTTGCCTCCAGGGGCCAGTGCTACCATTAGGCAGCTTTACGCAACTGGCTAGCGTGCTGGGATTTGGGGGCGCCACCAAGTCTGCTTCTATCATACATCAATGAAGTCTATGAGGAAGACATACTTGTTGTACTTTGTGCAGGTGGGGGCTGTGGATCTTCTAAGGCACCACCTCCGTACTTTCACTTTAGGGGCTCAAAAGTGGGTATTGGTGGCAGTGTGGGGCGGGGGGTCAGTAGGTTGCAGTTTATCACCTGTACATGACCATAACAGTGTAACTTACAGTATGCCTGCTTGTGCCTAGATGGGACGAGTTTAAATGGGTGCAAGGTGTGCTGTGCACATGGGCCCATACCACACACGCTGTACCCAAATATTACTATATACTTACCCCTCCAGAGCCCCAATGTGCTGGGTGCAGCAGTAAAAAATCACCAGAAATATGGCGTAGCGGTGAATTTCCAGTGATTTGTTCTTGAGCAATAGGGATGTCCCTGGAACAAGGAGCCGGCAACCATGTTACCAGAGACCTGCACAAAGTCAGAGTCTAGAGCCCTGCCAGAGAGCAGGGAGTCTGCATAGAGACTGTACTTGGGTACTCTCTTCTCTTAGAACGCCCCAAACAATTCCCTGACTCTCATTGCTTTCTCCACAAATTAGATCTTCTTCTAATAATAATAATAACACATTTATTTAATTATTTATTATTTGCATATATAAGATGGGGAGTTGTTCCTGCTGTATGAAAAGGGTTTTTTTTTTGTACATGTTAATTAATGTCTAATAGCAAATGCAGTTTTTGCATATGAGATAAATGTGTTAACATGGTCCCAGGTGGGGTGTAATGTATGTGTCAGTGATGTGTGATGGACATTAACCGCACAAGCTACGGTTGCTGAATGGATCACATCTCTTGAACATCTTGTATCCAACACTCAATGGGCCGAACTAAGCATTGATCGCTATTAGAGAAATTGTGCATGCAAATGACAAATAAATGTCTGTAGGCACAGCAGTCACAGTTTGATTGACAGGATGTCAGTGTTTAGGGGCGGAATCATGGCATTTTCTGGGCATGTTTGTGAAAACGCAGGTGTTCCAAGGAGTTTTTAAGGGGGGCCTCTGACGTGAGCAATTGTGGCACCCCACTGCAGTGGTGCCCCCCTACTAAAGTATAGCCAGCGCTGTTTGACTGGGGCAGGAAGGGGTTAAGCAAAAGACCCAGCCGGTGCCCCAGCTCCCTTTCACGTGAAAGGAGCCTGTCATGGCCCTGATTGGCTGCCCCAGCAGCGCGAAGAGGGGAGTTCAGGGGTCAGCCCTGGAGGACGGCGTGTAAGCAGAGTCAGGAAGTGGAGGACTCATGTGTGCGTGTGAGGGAGAAGAGGAGCAGCGTCTTGAGTTTCGGGGCCCCGCACACTCGCCTATACCTCTTTAAAGGGGATAAAAACTTAGATACAGCACTGGGGTTTTTTCTGAAAATAATTTATTACGATAAATCGGAGTATATATTTAATGAATAAAAATATCACACATTGTACATATGAGAATTCTCATGGAATAAACTTGTATATAAAAAAAGAGTTAAAAAGGATCGTTGGTAAAATATGATAAAGAATATAAATATTCCAGCTAGCATTCAATGTTGTGGAGGATTATTTTTGTGTCCAAATCAACACCGGTAGGTATATATTTACCAGGCAATATTGATGTCCTTGTTTGGAGAAGAATTTAGAGTCCCGTAGATTACCCAGCGATGGATTCCCAAACGTCACGCAATGGTGGAATAATGCAGTTCTTAAGGTATGGTAATTGGTGACTGCAGAGTGTAACTCAATGTAGGGATCCAAAAGTGGCGATGTAAACTGGTCCGGATGGAGTCTGGTAAGGAATTCCAAGGATTTATTGCTGGACGAGGTGTGAGATGGAATACTCTCCAATATCAAGCTGGAACAGGAATGCTATGGCTCAACGCGTTTCAGCGTGTTGAAGTGACAGTCTTATCTTTATTGAGATCATCCTTTCTCAGATCATCTTCTTTAAATTTGTTCTATTGCAATATCTTTCTGAAGTCATTATGCTACATCATCTCATACGCAGCAGGTGTGTGTTATTATCTTTTGGTAAGAGATGGTGAATCACCACTGCAGCCCGGCCATTGACTAACACTGATGTGGTCATTCACTATTGGATTCTGACAGGAATATTTATATGTCTTTTTCTTGTTTGATATTGCACAAATACTTGAAAAGCATTGCAAGCTCTCATTAATAAATATTCATTGCTGCTAGCCGTGGTTGCCCTCTTTTCTTTGTGGGTCCTTCCTGGGGCGTCCCCTCTCCTGCCTCCAGTGTCTGTCGTCAACTAACAAGGGCCGTGAAGAAATTCAGAGTCGATTGCCGTCACCCGACCCAGGTACGTCATCGTTCGGTCCACAGTTTCAGGGGCTCCTGTCACACAATGACCACTTCCAACCTGTTTCTTTAGCAGATTTTGTGAAAGCCCTAGACTTACTCGGAAGGGAAGTACTCTTTAATGTTCCGGTTTTTAATAAAAAGGATCTGCGAATGCATTCACAATTTTTCAGTGGCCGTTTATTCTTAACTTTTTGATCACAGTCAACTGCTTTTTTGCAGCTTAGATATCCATGCTGGTAAGGTCCAAAGTGCCTTGAAGTTTTTTATTTTTTATTTAATAAAATCTTTTTCAGAAACAACTGGTAGCACTCCCCACTGGACAAGTTTTTTTGGGGGGAGCGCTCCCTAAAAAACACACCACTGTCTCTCCCACTGCCCGGACCTACCCCCAGCAACCTGGCTGTGTGTGGCGTGATGTTACCAGGTCACGTCACACATGGCCAGGGAGAGGAGGCGAGGCCGTGCAGCCGGAGCCCTGCAGCGGCTGAAGCTAAGTTCAGTGATCAGCTCAGTGGCGCTGCCCGGAGCTAAGCAGTGGAGACAGCGGCAATCCCAAGAATTTTCCGGGATTGGCAGTCTGGGCACTGAAGCACAGCCCAGACAATCCTCGGGAGGGCCAGGGAAAGGGTTAAGACCGCAATCCTGGGTCTAGCCCTTGTCACTGAACATGGGTTCATGCTCTGCCACATTGGCGTGAAACTCATTCACACCCTTAGTTACCTACCCTCCTGCATCCTGCTGGAGACTCTCTGATATAACAGCAATCTCCCTCTCTCCCTGATTAGTCTAGCAATCTCCCTCATGTCACCTAGCCCACATTACACTGTTACATTTTTGGTGAAAAAAAGGAATGAGAGACAGATACATTTACATTGAATCATCAGCACCATTTCCCAGCACTTTACCAAGTATAGTAACTCGTACTAACAGCTTTGGGGCTCATCTACATTTGGATATAAGTCATTTTAAAAGATTCCCCTCAGATGTAGCAGTACACACCCATGCTTCTAGGTGTCACTTTCACAATCTCTTTTCACAATCTCTCCATAAATGGAACTAGACACGCCCTCTGGGTGGAACATGATACTCCCCCCTCCATGGGGCTCTGTGTAAAATTCTACTGCCAACTATAATCTCCCTGAAACTAGCTTTCAAAAGTAGGTAAGTATGCTGAACCTGGGATATCACCAGGAATTTTGGACCTATAGGTGCTTGGAGATCCAAGCGCTGGAGAGCCAGTTCTCCAAAGGGTTTGTACAGGACCAGATGACCCAGGTTACCTATTCACACTGCCCCGTAACCCTTGTCCTTCCTTGACCCGGGTAGCTACTGTGGTTAAAACGCCAGGTTACAGAAAAAGATAAATAGAGCAGTCAGGCCGTATTTCTCCATATCTTCCTAAGTGGTTACCATACTTGTGATACATCTCTATTCTATATATAAAGTTATGAGCCATCAAGGTTCCAAAACAAAACCAATAGAACATTGACAGTTGAAGATCTGTAAAGTAAACTGTCATTGTTTGAATTGTTCCTGTTAAACTGACTGTATCCTAAGGCTATGCTGGAGAGTTGCTAGAGGCTTCTGAATGTGAATAGTAAGCAGTAGGAAAGCTACGAATGACTAATTGTGACACATAGAAAAGGAGAGACGTTCCCAATGCGGGTGACTTACCAGCTTTTTGAAGCTACAACTTTTGTAGGTGTATTGAGCAGTGAATGGGAAAAGGTTGACACGACTTAAGTCAACACATGAAATAGGTCAACAGGGCTAAGATGGGCATGGTTGGAAGGTCAACACAAGCATTAGGTCCACAATGGGGAGGTCAACAGTCAAAAAGTCGGCATGAGTTTTTCAAATTTTTTTAACCAAATGTTGACAAACTGTGATGTAGCACCGCGTCCCCTTGCATGGCTCACTGCGCACGCCAAGCTGACATCCAGTATTTCATACCCTACCATCCACTAAGGCACGGAGGGAGAATATAATAGTGTGCCGAGCGCAGTGAGGGGACGCGGTACACTGAGACGGTGGCCATATCGACATACGTGGAATTCGGGACAAAAAAAAGTGAAAAACTCACATCGACCTTTTGACTGTCAACCTTCCCATTCTCTAATTAATGCTCATGTCTACCTTCTGACCCTGTCGACCTTAGCCATGTTGACCTATTTTATGTGTCGACCTAAGCCCTTTTGACATTTAGTGGTCGATCTACAGTATTGTATTTGACCTTCATAGTGTCGACCCTGATAATACCAGCAGATGAGTGGCCGGGCCAGCGATGATTCAGGAGCGGGCACCAGCACTCACCGCTCATCGCTGCTCCGCACACACTGGGCGGCTTTCCAGCTTTCCTATCATGCTTTACCGCCCAGCCTCCTGCTCTCATGCACCCTTACGGCCTCCCAGTGGGAGAACACACTGACTCAGGGGCACCGTCCTGTACTCCTGCGCTGGCACGCCGGATGCTCACCCACTGGCTGGAGCTGCACAGTGTCCCCCACCCTCCTCTTCACCAGCGCAAAGACTTTAGTCCCCCTCATACCCACACACCCCTATCACTACCAGCTTCCTGCTCTCCTGAACCATAACTTCCACCACTGGGGAGTCGCTGACGCTGTGTTGCCCACATGCCCCTATCATGCCTCATAGCCCAGCCTCTTGCTCTCATGGACACTAACTCCCACCCAGTAGGAGGAGACACTGACTGAGGGCCACCATCCTGTACTCCTGTACTGCCACGCTGGACCCTCACCCACTGGCAGTGGCTGCACAGTATCTCCCACCCTCCTCTTTAGTCCGCCTTATGCCCACACACCCCTATCACTACCCAGCCTCCTGTTTTCCTGTGTCGTGACCTCCGCCTGTGGGGAGCCGCTGACTCAAAACACCCTACTATACAATTGCACACACAAACACACACCTAAACAACACGCACGCACACCCCCCCACACACACACACACACACACACACAAATGTCACTGTACCCTCCACACTATCAATGTACATCTTACTCTGTAACCATTTTTTAATTAAACAAAACAATACACACCCCCTTCCAAATCATATGCTCTCTATTTAACACATTTCACCTATAACTCAAGTTGCAATACAGGCATCTTATATACAATTCTAAACATATTTCTCACAATACAAACGTTCACAAATTAAGTGGGCGCAGCCCCTTACGACGGTGTGAAGAGCACCCGTAGGGCGCGATAAATCACCTAGTTTAAGAATAACAACACATGATAACAAGAACATCACTCATTGTTAACTCTGCCCTTAAATATCACAGTCGTGTATTTGTTTTTTATTCTCATCTGGTAGAAGGCAGAGTATATAATAGAAGCAGCGTTCTGGAATGTACAGTGTGTACAGTATATGATGCTAGAGTAATAAAACAAGTATTCAGAAAGTCACTCTAGGCCAATGTACGATCCATAGAGTTAGCTAATAAAAGCTTGGTCAATAAATGTAAATAGTTCAAAGGCCACATTTGAGAACACAGCAGTTATTTATTTTGTCTATAAGGAAGTGTATGAAGCCTTCGGGGAAACAACTAGGCCCTGGTGTTTCCCAACTTCAATAGATATTATGTACGTAGAAACCTGTATTAATTGTTCTAGAAGCCTTTGAGTGCCAAGTGAATTTGCCACAATTGGTATGAATGGTACCTTATATAGGAAATATATATTTTTTACACAACATTTTTTATTTGAATTTATATAACAAATGTGAGCGACGCTGGCATTTTTAGTCGATATTTTGCATATCTCCCACAGAGCTGTTGGCACTCAAAGGAAAATGTTATCAGGAATTCACTCCTAAGTGCTGAATTAATCCATCCACACTGAGAAGTCCAAAGTCTCAATTCTCCAAGCACCCCAATCTTCTAAGCACTATACAGTATATTGCTTAACAATATGGGATGTGTGTTGTGACACTAATATGTGCATACGCACTGTCTCCCCCCCCCCCCCCCAACAGGCCCTTCTGGGCGTGCGCAAAATCTAGCTCCTCCCACAAGATCTCCTATGCAGTCCAGAGCCAGCAGCAGGGACAGTGCTGCACCTGCTATGGGATAGGGCATTGCCATCCTGCAGCTGTCGAAGTCAATGGCTGCAGGAGGCGGAACGGTCAGCGCTGTTGACTGTTCATACAATTGCCCTGCATATCTACATGATATGTTTTAGATAGGAGTACCAATATGACCATAGTCCCCCGTCATTTAACATGTGCATGCATTGCTTCGACCACTGAAGGTCAACAGGGCGTATGTTGACACCTTAAAAATGTCGACATGGTTTTAGGTCGACAGGGTCATAGGGTGGACACAAGCATTAGGTCGATAATTAACTTTAATGTAGCAGCTGCATGTAAGTAAATTGCACGTCCGCTGTAACCCTGCGCTCATAGGTGTTGCAATCACAATCCTAAATGCATTTTGAAAAGTAAATCTGGATTGCATGCACATCTCAATCAGGGCTGGAGATACTTCCAGTTATAAGACGCATTTAGCGCTTTTATAGACTTGGGCACAACAGGTGTACAGTACATTAACCCTGCTACAAGTTCCGCATTGTCACATCGGCTATTTCTGCTCGGTATTCATTCCACTGCAAACTGATAGCCCCAGAAACTGGGTCATTACTGTGATTGTTCGCTTACCTCTGAAAAAGCCATCGTCGTGGTATAACATTAGGGGAGCTATCAGTGCAGCTGGGTTCCCGTGATTACAGTCCACACGGTGTATGGCCATTTACATTTCTTTTACTGTCAATTTATGTTGCTCAAACCAGGTAACCACAGTGGTGAAAGGGTATTATATTCAGTATTCATTGTTCTAACAGTGAGGGGCTCGTACGTATTGTCTATGCTGCTGGGACATAACATTTGTTATCCATTCTCTTTGCATTGTTTTATGTGTTCCACAGATCTAGATGTACTGCTCCCATGTCCGTTATTAAAGTAAACATACCTTTATGTGTTCCACAGATCTAGATGTACTGCTCCCATGTCCGTTATTAAAGTAAACATACCAAGGGGGCTTCTACGTACTGTAAGTCTCTGTGTTAGTGTGGTGCGGTAAAGAGGGTGGAGCCTGTAAGTGGTCTCCCTAGTCACTCCTGGGCGGGCAGAGTCCCCTCACCATGAGTGACATTTGTGCGGTGGCACTAGAAAGTAGTGTTCATCATTTACCTTTTTAGATTTTACTTCTTTCATCTTTACGGGGACTTCCATGTTAGCATTTTCTTTTTCCTATTAAAAACAAGAAGAGGATTATTCAGTTTTTCTGTAGGCAAAACGCAAATGTGTATACATACAGCAAAGATCCTGTTTCTCAATCTCGCGTGCAGCAGTTTGCCACGTTGACATCACAGTTTTGAATTCAGGGCCCAATTCTATAATGATTGGCTTATTCGCTCCTGGGACCGATGTTTTGGCCCTGCACATGTGTATATGCTAATATAGGCATGTGCAGGGCCGCTGTGCGGGCAACTTTGGCGTCTTGCACAGTGTTCGAGGCGTTCGCAAAGGGGGGGGGTTGGAGGCAGTCAGGGGGATTGCACATGGGGACGCCCAGCGTTCCACCAAAAATGGTGGGTGCGCCCCACTGAATGCAGGCATCCCGAAGCCTGTACGGAGCGGGAGCCTGGTGTCACATGACGTCAGTGCATGCCCCATTCTCCACCGTGTTCTACACAACGAAAAGGTCACCCTAGACTGACATATATTTACAGACGAGTCAGAAATCATACGATGGTCGGCGACCATCGAATTTTTGGCCCATACACTCCCCTGCGAAAACATCGATTCACATTGCGGTGGGGATGGACGCAGGGGGACGGGCCTACGGTCGGCCGGCAGGCGGCATTACAGGGCTCGCTATGCAGCGAACCTTAATGAATTAGGTCCTTAATTCACTCACCTTAAATTCATAAATATTAGGGATCTGGTTCATGAATTGAGCAATTCACTTAAGATTGTACCCCACTTTATAGACCCCCATTTCTCTGCAAGTCCTAATCTATCACCCTAAATTACAATATGCTACCTGGCTTAAAGCTCACCTGCCAACTAACTCGCGGCTTTTAAAGGTGAGATAGTCACTTAAGCTGAGTACACATTAGCAGATATATCTACAGATGGACCGGCCAGCGTGTTCTACGCACGCACACACACTGCCCGATCCCTCGGGACTGACATCCCAAATGGATGAGTGCATTTGCATGTACCCACCCACTGAGCTGTCAATCACCGGCGGCTCCCAGCATTGGCTGTACGAACGGTCAGCGGATCACCTGTACTCACAGCACAGGCACAGCCAACACAATATATCTGTGAATGACCCCATTCATGTATATATCAATGGTAGACACTGAACTATGGTGCATCGATATATATTGGCCTTTCATTCGAACAAATGATATATCGGCCAGTGTGTACGCACCGTAACCCAGCTCCTGAATTACGAGCTGCGGATACAGATCTAAAGGAAACAGCTGATACAGGTTACTTTAAAATAAATGAGCTTTCATAGGGCTGCATGAGAAAGCTGTGATCACAAAAAGGTTAATAAAAATGAACCTTAAAACCTCAATATACACACACACACACACCAAAGTCTACCGCACTCGGCATTCCTAAGAGTGGGGTGCACTCCTGCAGCTGCTGTTCCCAAGTTATACAAAAGGATTTTTAGTTCCTGAATTGTACAATACATGCAAGCTTGCAGCCCATGTACACACGTTTAAATGCATGTGTTCACAGACCGCTGCATATATATATATATATATATATATATATATATATATATATATATTTCAGTCATTACACATTGTTAAGGGTTCTTTCTATGGAGAGGGTTTTGGAAAGTGGAGACGTAAGACCACCTACCATTTGACTGACTCCATTTTCCTGTTTCATTGTGCAATGTGCCCTTGTCTTGTTTTTCGAAATGCTAAAAGAAATCTATGACCTGAAAAGACATACAGTAATTATTCCTTAATAATCTTTAAACACATCACATTTTACTCGCTTCAATGTTATAGTATATTAAACTTCCCACCATCCAATGAATGCACATTCTTCCCTGTTCCGTTACCCTGTGGAAAAAATGATTTATGGTTTTTTTTTAACAAACTTTAATGTTGGAGACCATTTTGATGACTACAGCTGGTTTGAAACCAAAAAATCAGGGAATTCGACCCCTATTTCTGATGAAAGACAAATTTCAGTGTATGCAGTAACTATACCTGTTCCCAGGTGAGTCTTCAAGTAGGATGTAATTGGGGGCCAGATTCTGTAAGCTTCAAAAGTGATAAAATGAAGAGTGATAAACAGCCAGCCAATCAGCTCCTACCTGTCATGTCACAGACTGTGTTTGAAAAATGTCAGGCAGGTGCTGATTGGCTGGCTGTTTATCAGTCTTCATTTTATCACTTTTGAAGCTTAGAGCATCTGGCCCAGGGTCCATTACAAGGTGCGAGTCCCACAATGAAAAAGCCTGCAAGATTCTATGCTCAAGGCTTTTACAATGTGCTATGTAGGGCAATTATTTTTTACTAGGAAACTCGCACCCTATGTCCTAATGCGACTTTCATTACGAGGCGCGATTTTTGATAGAACCATGCTCGGATCAGAGAGATCCTTGCATGCTTCCTAACAGAAGCATGCACGGACCAGAGAGTTACCATGAATGTGTGAAACAAAATGTTTTTGCTGGGAAAATTTATTTTTTCCAGGAGACGGTGCACTTACAACCCTGAAGGTTTTTGTGATGAAATGTAATAGGGTGCAATATTTAGACATGTGGTTGGTCAAAAACAGGCAAATTCACACATTTCCAAAAATTTGCGCAAGAAATAACGTGGAAATTGCGGTAAATTTTGCATGTTTTTACCTGTTTAAAAAATTGCACATTGAAAATCGCATCCAGTTGTTTTCTCATTTAAAAACAAAAACAAAACATGTTGACATTTTACAGTGAAGTTTTTCTCTAAATTATTTAATGTGTATTAGATTGTCCAATGTACTACTTGTAGTTTAGAGGTCAGATGGGGATATATAGGTTCAATAAGATGGGCACTATATAGATTCTTATCTTATTAATGATTTAGAGAAAGGGCATTACGATTACTACATTACCAATACTGCAAGAGGTTATCACTACTGGAACTCAATAAAAATGACTGGCATTGCTGTTGTGCCAGAACTGTCTGTAGTTCGGTAAACACTGTTGTTCACTTCTAATTTCGACTTTTGGAAGTCGTAAACAGAAATGTTTATGTTCACTGTTGGCGGGACACAGCAGTAATAGGCAATGAGCATTTTTGCTAGTGTGTAACTGAATATTCCCAGTTTCGCTAAGCTTGATGTGTAATAAATAGAAATTCTAATGTTTTGGGGCAGGATTTAAAGGGGTTAGGGAGAGGTGGTGGAACTTGTTTCTCTCCGCTGCCATTATTTTCCCTCCCTCATTAGACAGATACAGGGCCAGTGGTAGGTTTTTATCACCCCACCTGAAAACTGTAATGATTTTCTGCTAGAATTACTGTGAAGTGTCAAGGTGGACGTTGAACTAGATCCACCTCACCATTACAGTTCCACCCTGTTCCCCCCATTCTCCCCTTACTCCCTGGTTTGGGGTTATTTACATGTGGTTTAGGTATCTATCGCTGTGGTTACATCTAAACCAGTTGTACTCCATCTGTAAATAAAGGGACCTAAGAACAAATTGCTTCAGAAAATGCACCAGATATTATTAGTAAGTAGGGGACCAATGTTACCCAATGCTTATTAAACACCTGTTAATTAATACCCCTTTCAGACAAAAAAGTCTGAAAATCCCAGAATATACACGGCATTTCAAATGTGTCATTTTGCCGGGAGGAACCTGACCCCCCTTCACACAGAAGAACAAATCACCGGGTTGAAAATTTCTACCCGGTAATTTTCTGAATAACACGGGTATTTCTTCTATGTGAAAGGGTCAACACGGGTCATAAATCCCGTGTCCTCGACCCTGGTCAATTCCAGGGTTGGAGACACGGGATTTACGACACAGAAAAAGGACCCGTGTATTTAATGAAATTCCCGATGGAACTGCTTCACCCAGGTATTTCATTTTCTGTGTAAGATGCAGTGACTAGCATTGTGACATAAAAACATATTTATTTTTTAATTAAGTATTACAAAAAAATACAATTTAAGGTTTTGAAAGAATAAATTATTTTGACCCCAGCAATAGTTTTAACTAGAGATGTTCGGATTTACTCGTATTACAGCACCTAATTGGGTATCGCCTCTTACGTGTTTTGGAAAGCTGTGAGATAAATCCAGACTTTCCCAGATATGACGAAAAGAACCGAGTAATGCCAAAGGTGCAACCTATAGTATAAGCAAACACTTACAAAAGATGCACAAAAATATAGATTTATTTACAAAGATGGGATTTCTACTGAAAATGGGATGCTACCAATCAGAATCTACTTCTTATTGAACACCTTTTAGAAGATAATACAGTAGATAGAATCTGATTGGTTGCCTATAGCAACATCCCATCTTCAATAGAAATCCAATCTTAGTAAATAATACCCATAGAAACTAACGGCAATTAGAAAAACGAACACCTGACCTAACTTACATTTTTATGTTTTATTTAGTATTAACAATTATTTAAGGAACCAGGAACACCAATAGGAAACGTACTCAAACACTGAGGGGTTACTATAAATTTACCCCCTCCCCCAGCCAAAAAAGTTTCTGTTTTCCCCCTCCTGCCAAACAGATTTCTTCCCCCCTAAGTCGTTTTGTTAAAACAAACAGGGACGATTGCCAACACCCCCATAGACAGTTTAAAACCAAAGAATGCATTTGTGCCTTAGATGTGTGCATTCCAAAAAGGAGGTGTGGCTTTTTTTACTGCAACAGACATGGGGCCAGATGTACTAGGCTTACAAAAAGGGAAAAAATGTAATAAACAACCAGCCAATCAGCACCTAACTGTCATGTCACAGGCTGTGTCTGAAAGATGAGAGGAGCTGATTGGTTGGTTATCACTCTCCATGTTATCACTTTTCAAGGCTTAGTACATCTTGCCAATGGTTTTGCAGGAAAATACCTTATACACCAGTTCAGCAACCTGCACACCCAGAGATTGGCCACCATAGGAAAACAAAACTCCTGATTCATACCCCTTACATTAGTTTGCATTTTTCCTACTTATAGTAATGCCCCTTACATATTATGCCACCCACTGTAATGCCCCTTACACATTATGCCACACAACATAATGTCCCTTACACATTATGCCACACACCATAATGCTCCTTACACATTATGCCAAACACCGTAATGCCCCTGTATTCCTGCTTACGCACATAATGCCAGTAGTAGTAGTGCCCCTTACACAAGACCACTAGTAGTGTCCCTTACACAATGCCCCCAATAGTGCCAATTACAAATAATGTCCTCAAAAGTGCCACTTACACTATGTCCCCAGTACTGCTCATCGTCTAGTCCAGCATGGCATCCGCAGCCATCACCGCTGCTGCTGAATCCACTATGACTTGGAGAGGAGGATATCAGGGCAAAATGGATGCTACTTCATTCACGTCATTCACACAGTAGTGTCCCTTATTCACATTACACAACATGAAGTGTCCCTTATTCATATTGCGCCATACAGTAGTACCCCTTTACCTTAATCACGTTACGCCTACTGTAGCTCCACCTCTGCCAAGAATGCATGCCCTTAGGCATTCGCATACAGATGGAGCCGGCCTGGTTCTTGCAGGGGCTGGCAATTATATTGCCAGCCCCTGCCAGCCACCAGCTCCCACCAGGGGGCACGTGCGCATGAGACGGTCGTGCACCCCGTGGCAACAGAGCTCCCAGCCACGGTCTGCAACCTCCCCTGCCGACATCGTCGATCCCCATCACCACCCGACCCCCCCCCCACAACCCTGCCCATCTCCCCGAAGCGGAGATAGGCAGGGTCCTACTGCCCAGCCACCGAGAGACTGGGATTAGCATGCGCATCCCAGTTTGATGGACGACCTCTCCGCCAGCTCTCGCCAGCAGGGAAGTTCTGGGTAGAGCCGAGCAAGAATGAGAGGGGCTCCATCTGTATAGCCGGCTCTAGACAGTGGTTGCGAACACAAATGTCAAATTAATTTAACATATAATACATTAAATGGCAATGTCATATATATATATATATATATATATATATATACACACTAGTAAGCTACTCTGCTACCTTGATTGTGATTGCCTCTGTGTTTCGGCATGTGTTAAGCCCCGTACACACGGGGGAGATATATTGCTCAGTTTCTCCTTTTCCTCAGTGACCAGAGATGGTTGCTGATGAAAGGGAACCTCTGCCGGGGGAGCCGCAGAGGTAATCAGCTGGTCGCAGCTGCAACCAGCTTTTAGAACGGGGCTGAAAACGGGAGCGCGCACCCGGCGATTTATCGCCGGGGCACACTCCCATCACTGGCAATATGGTCGCCAGTGACCATATTTCCAGCGATTTCAGCCCCTATCGCCCCCGTGTGTACACAGCTTTAGAGAGAAAACAGATGTAGTTTTACTCGCTGCCAACAGATGTCAGTGTTTCAGAGACACACAATCAGACAGTAGACATATACAGTATATAAATATATAGATATTCACGGTATGTAATGCATATACAAAAACAGACGTTAAACTGTACAGTATATATCATAAGTGTCGAATCAGAATGAAGCTGTCTATCGGATTTGGATTTTTTCCCTCTTAGATACTTTTCCTTTGTTCCTCATCTACCATGACAATTAGATGATTAGGAAATACTGCCTTTTTCAAATAATGAAACCCCTAGATATAAAGTACAACTTTTGATTTGTTTGTGCCTTTGTAGATACTGTTTGTCTAGTTCTGGGGTAGCCAACTACAGTCATCGAGAGCTACCAAAAGTGCATGTTTTCCAGGTCTCCTCACATAATCACAAGTGAAGTAATTAGTTCCACCTGTGGATCTTTTCAAATGTGTCAGTCAGTAATGAGTGCACCTGTGCAGCAGCTACGTTGTCTGGAAAATGTGAACTGTTGGTAGCTCTCGAGGACTGGAGTTGGCTGGTCTAGTTCAATTTTTCCTAAAATCAGTCCTCAGGACCCCACACGGTGCACGTTTTCCAGGTCTCCTCAGAGATTCACAAGTGAAATAATTAGCTCCATCTGTGGATCTTTTAAAATGTATCCGTGCACCTGTGCACCTGCTGGGTGATCTGTTAGGGGTCCTTGAGGACCAAGTTGTTGAATGTGGTCTGTGTGTAAGGGGTCAGATGTATCAAGCTTCAAAAAGTGCTAAAATGGAGAGTGATAAACAACCAGCCAATCAGCTCCTAACTGTCATGTTACAGGCTGGGTTTGAAAAATGACAGGTAGGAGGTGATTGGCTGGTTGTTTAATCACTCTCCACTTTATCACGTTTTGAAGCTTAGTGCATCTGGTCCTAAGTTCCAGACAAAACACATTATTACTGCTTTTCAGCTTAAGTAATAATATTGGGTACTTGTTTCCTAGCACGGCGCCACCAGTTTTGATTGTATTGATCGGGTCGGAAAAATCGCGTCCATCGCATGCCAACCAAATCGCATGTGATGCGACCAACGCGATCGACTCGATTTTTACATTGGAATCAATGTAAAATGGTCCCTGAGACCCGATTTTACATTGATTTCAAAGTAAAAAGCCCCAAAACCCCCCATTTTAATAGCAAACCCCCCCCCCCTGATGGTTGAAATGGCCCCCCATTGTTAACACCACCCCACTATTGACGCAAACCCGAAGCGTGGCGAGCGCAGCGAGCCCGCGAGGGGCAGCGGTACGTGTCCTCCGACCTTTTCATACCCCCACTATCCACGTCGGCGTGGAGTCGACTTTATATAGTGTGGCGAGCGCAGCAAGCCACCGTGCCCGAAGCGTGGCGTGCGCCGCGAGCCCCGCGAGGGGACGCGCATAACTTCACAGGTATACGCGTCCGCTCGCCACGCTTCGGGCTCGGTGGCTCGCCACACTATATAGAATCAACTCCACGCCGACGTGGATAGTGGGGGTATGAAAAGGTCGGAGGACACGTACCGCCGCCCCTCGCAGGCTCGCTGTGCTCGCCACGCTTCTGGTTGGCGTCAATAGTGGGGTGGTGTTAACAATGGGGGGACATTAACCATACTTTCTAACCCTATTCAATGAGAAATTGGCCATAATGGCCCATTTCCCATTGTTCCCTATGTAAAACCGGGTTGATCAACCCGATTTTCACTTTAAAAATAATTTAACATTATTCTCTATGGGAAAATCGGGTTCATCGCGTCGCGGCCCATTATAATGTAGGCAGGTATGATATAGACCCCTGTGTCTATATCAGGGACCCGATCGCGATGGACCCGATCAACGCGATTTTCTAATTGAACATTATTCTCTTTGGGAAAATCATGTTTATCGCGTCGTGGCACATTATAATGGCCCGCGATGGACCCGATCAACGCGATTTTGTCTTTCACCGGCAAATACACTGGTGATTGACATAAAATCGGGTCCACCGGGTTGATCGCATGCCTTAAGTA
This sequence comes from Crinia signifera, assembly GCF_055691185.1. Lineage (NCBI taxonomy): Eukaryota > Metazoa > Chordata > Amphibia > Anura > Myobatrachidae > Crinia > Crinia signifera. Next base: position 58,526,623 of record NC_139217.1, read on the forward strand.
CTTTAAACTTAAGGCATGCGATCAACCCGACGGGCGCCGTGCTAGGAAACAAGTACCTAATATTGTTCTATTATACACTTCTATTATACACTTCTTATTGAGTCTGTTTAATGTGAGCCGGATCACGTGAGAACAATATCCAAGTCTAAAAATAATACAGAAGTAATGAGTAGCTGAGCGGCCAATGTACTTCAAAAAAGGATTGCTAATTAATTAGTTCTGTATTCTTGAAAGAGCATAATACGTTTGATTTATAAACATGAGAACTTAATTAGTAGGTTCTAATTCAATGTTTCCGAGGATAATATTGCGGATTTATCTGGTATTACTGCAAAAACTTCTGAGTGCCTTCCACGTAGGCTGGAAAAGTTTGTTCTACAAAAAAAAAAAGTGACCGTAGTAACTGAAAAGTTGTATATGTAATATCTGATATGTTATATGAACACACTTTGTATATTCAACACAGAGGGCCTGATTCAGGGGTCCTGGTCTGGTGCTGTGTCTCCTATAGAAGCAGATCTGAGTGCACAATGCAAATACTGCCGGTGTCTCAGATCCACTGGCTGTGTTCGAAGATGCACCTTTAGATCAATACTGTCACAGCATTGTGACCATCAGACATTAGGACAACACACTGGTTGTTCAGGACCGCTGATGTTGCCATTAAATCTGCACTCAAAGACACAAGGGTCTATATCATACCTGCCTACTTTTTTTCACTCCAGGTGAATCCTGGAGAGGAGGCCAGATATTACATGTTAGGGGGGCTGGACGAGGCTGACATCACCAAGCCCCGCCCCCATGACAATCAACCACAGCAATTTGTGGGTCTGTGGATTGGGGGAGGGGCTAAAATGGCGCAAACTGACACGGTTTGCATCATTTTAGTCCCGCCTCCTCCCTGCGGACCTGCAAAACCAGGAGCGATAAGGGAGACTTGCCCACCTTCATGAAGGGCCGGGAGGGGGACCCGATTTTAATGAGCCACCCGATCATTCTGAGTGGCTAGTCAAGTATGGTCTATGTACCGAGCCTTGGAAAGAGATTTATTTTTTAAATTTTATTATTACCAGTTCCTTTATAGAGCACACATATTCCGCAGCGCTTTACAGAGAATAGTTGAACACTCACATCAGTCCCTGCCCCGGTGGAGCTTACAATCTATGTTCCCTACCACATGCACACGCACACACAGACATTCACTATTGCGTTAATTTTGTTGGAAGCCAATTAGCCTACCAGTATATTTTTGGATTGTGAGAGGAAACCGGAGTACCCGGAGGAAACCCACTCAAGCAGCAGGGAGAATATACAAACTCTGCACAGTTTGGGCCATGGTGGGAATTGAACCCATGACCTCAGCGCTGTGAGGCAGTAATGCTAACCATTACACCATTGATGTTGCCCCAAGATAAATTTCCAGCTAATCGGCCCCTAACTTCCATGTGACATGCTGTTTAAAATCTGACAGTTAGGAGCTGGTTGGTTGGTGCTTTATCTATATCCACTTTATCTCTCTAAAACGGCTTAGTACCTAGACCCCACAGACACTGGCTATGGCACATGTCCATACTGAGCAAGAGCCCCTTCCCCGCCATGAAACGCAAGCAGTCTTTGGCCCCTAATTGTGCTGAAGCCATGTAACAGTATATGATAGAAAAGATAGTAACCCCAAGCGGCGCCACAGGTGGAATAAAGATTGTATTTAGCAACCTTATTAAAAAGTGGTAATAGGAGAAAAACAATAATAAATTATACTTCCATAAACAATGGGTATGGGTCCTCCTTAATATTCACAACACCTCTCAGTCATTTTTCAATAGATGTATCTCTCCAACATATGTGAAAGAGAAGGAAGGCTCGGAATAGTGAAGCCAGTTTAATACATCAACCATATAAAACATACAAGCAGGTAATAAAAACTTGGATAAAAACGACAGACACTGGATGGATCATAGGGACAATTACCATATAAAGTATCAGAACTGGGTTTTAAGCAGCTCATGCGCTCAGTATCACAGTATAATCACCAGTCCGGTGCCCGGGTGACTGGTCTGGCGACAGCTGCGACTGGTCCAAAAGTTCCTATGTCCTCCGTCTCTGGTCCACGTGCCACACAAACCGCCAACGTGTTTCGACCGTCTCGCATGGGGTCTTTGTCAAGGTGGGCAGATTGTGTGGCACGTGGACCAGAGACGGAGGACATAGGAACTTTTGGACCAGTCGCAGCTGTCGCCAGACCAGTCACCCGGGCACCGGACTGGTGATTATACTGTGATACTGAGCGCATGAGCTACTTAAAACCCAGTTCTGATACTTTATATGGTAATTGTCCCTATGATCCATCCAGCGTCTGGAGTTTTTAACCAAGTTTTTATTACCTGCTTGTATGTTTTATATGATTGATGTATTAAACTGTTCCTTCCGATATGGCATAATTGATACATACTTCACTATATTACATTTATGACGAACCATCCACAACTAACTAGGTTATAAAAATCTACAGAAATTCTGCAAGTGAAAAAAAAAAATCTGATTTTATTTTTCAGATTTTCTCCTGCATTCTCCTGCACAAGTGGATGGGTTGTGAATATTTCAGTTCCATCAGAAATCACTCAAAGTGGAAAAAACACTGTATTCATATTAAAATAGAGATATATACATCAATTAATTTAAAAATAACTGAATATGACAGATTGTGAGCTGCAAATCTATTCATCCCCAGCTGTCGTGGTTCTAGATTTCTTACTTTACCTGAATCTCACCTGTGCTGGGCAAGATGCCAGTGAGTCGTGTGGGAGGAAAATGACTACATTGAGCATCCCACTGGAATATCTCCCTCCCCACTCCACTCATTGTATGAGAAATAAAAACACCTGTTGCAAAAACTATGGTATTTGCTTGGAACAGTATCTGCTAATGTTGCAGAGTGGATTGCTGCATCATTACATGCCAAGTGCTGATATTAAGTGCAAAGGTCATCTAGCTTCTTCATATTATCTTAACACACCTCTGACGTAGTTATGGATTCCTGCACACTAGCAAAACTCAGTATAAAGCTGCAGGGATGTCCCCTTCCCCCTGGCTACAAGTGGCACTTATGGCTCCCAAACCTGCAAAGCCTGCCAAAAACCAACACACCCCATCAAATGAGCCTTGCCACCTACCCACACCACCTTCCCACCCAAGTACCAAATCAACGTGACCCATAATACAGCAGCTGAACACACCCCTGTCTGCTGTACCACACATAATCCGCAGCTGCTACTGCCCTGGATTGGTCTTGGCTCAAGGCACTTAAAGCCTCTACTCGCCCTTCAGCCTGCCTACACAGTTCGTTTGGGCTAACCCCACAAAGGGACTGTACACTACAGTGGTGTGCCCTCTCCGGGGTGACTTGAGGGAGGTGGACTTGTACAGTACCTAATTTAATCCTGCTCTGTATCAGGGACATCACCCACATTCCCGCTGAAGTGCCATATGATACAATAAATAATTACAGCCCTGGGATCATTACATCTTGTAAGTTATGACACCTGTGTGTTATGAGAGAAAAGGGTGGGAGAGGGAGATAGGGGGTGTCAGAGAGAGGAGAGAGACACACAAAGATTGGGGGAAAAGGGAGACAGACATGGGAAACTGGGGTACAGACAAATGAGAAAATGCCAGACACAAGATAATGATATAAATGTGTATTTATCCTGACTCTCAATTTTTCAGCACAGGAAGAAGGATTTATAATTGAATAGCCACTACCTGTGTTGTAGGGAATTTTTAAGGCAATTAGCAGAGATTGGGAGTGAAATTAGCAGAGGATGGAGTGGGTCAAAGGAGGTAGGGCCCCACAGGAAGTAGGGACCAATGTGGGTTCCCCTGTGGGCCACTCCGACACTGGCCCTTAAACATTGGTATGCTGGAAGCATAATACATTTAACTACAAGGCTCTGGACGGTGGGAGGAAATCAGATCACTCAGAGGAAACCAGTGTAAAGGGGTCTATACACGGAGAACGTTTAACAGGAGATTTTGACTAGATAGTCAAAATCTCCTAGAAGGTTAGCCAAAATCTCTCCTGCTTAGTCAATATTGTCTAGCAGAAATTGCTTAGCATTGATTGACTGTGCGGGCAAGGCAATTTTTAGTAGATCAGAAGGTGCCCATACACGCACCGATATGTGTGCTGTGCCTTTTGTACTTTATTTGTGCCGTGCGATTTTGGCACTTGTAGAGGGATGCGATGTGATGTGATGTACTGTACTTTGCGGGTGCGATGCGATGCGATTTTAGCCACTTTTTTTTTTAAAGTTAATAGGTACTAATGGACATCGCATCGCATGTACTCCTGTACTGATGCGATACAATGAAATGAAGCACAAAAAGTACTGCCTGCAGATACTTTTTGTGCTTTACAATATTGTACCTGCGGGAATGCGCATCGCATCGCATCCCCTCAGGTACACGGAGCGATTGTCGCACATGCGATGCGTTTTGTACTTTAAAACACATACTTTAAAAGTACAAAACACATGCGATAACCGCAACGTGTATCGGCAGCTATAGACTATCATTGCTTAGACAAAATTGCTTAGTCAAAATCTCCAGTGCATCTAGCCAAAATCTCTCCCAAAATTGCTTAGTCAAAATTGTAAATTAGTCAAAATGTCACAGTGTGTACACCCCTTAAATTTGGAGAACATTTAAAATCTACAGCTTCTAGTACTGTATAACAACTTCAACTAGAAGAGAAAAAAAAAAACTACAACAGATCTAATAATAATTAACAGTTTAGATTTAAAAATGTAGCTCTATCGACCATGATGGATTTCCTTTTAAACATTATATATTTTTACGATGTATACAGTATGTGATAAGGTTCTATAGCAGCTATGTACTCACCACAACACAGAGCTCCAGCTCCTTCTTAGTACAGGAGTGAAATCACTAGAAGGGGCCAAACTCCACTATCTTATCATTTACAAAGCATGCATCACATGCTCATGGATAATATCATTTAGTCGTTATTGCATACAGAACCTTAATTAGTTATTGAATGCAAGCTATTGTACCAACTTGATTAGGGAGGAAGTATATATTTATTAAAAAACATAAATTCATCAATTAAAAAAGATTGCATATACAAACATGACATACAACATGTAATAATTGCTATCTTATGCAAAGCTGGGTATGGTTTTAAAAGTCTGTGTAGACAGAGGCTTAAGTTGGAAAATGAGTGTTCATTATAACACAGAGGCTTTTTTCATCATTATAGAGGCTATTATAGTTACCAGTCCATATGGCCGTGTGCTTTGAATGCAATCTTTGCAAGATTAGCTGTAAGATCACAACTGGACTTCCTCCCTTTATCTGAGCCGAGTTGGAATTATTTGTAATCCTTATGGATGGTCTACCTCTTTGCAGAGGGACCGGCTCCAGGTGGTGTCCGTCCAGTTGGTGAATCTGCTTGTATAATGAATTTTAGGGCTGAATACCACTGCAGCAGCGGCACTGGGCTGTTTTCCGGGCTTGACGCTTGGCTCCCAATACACGTTTCTCCGCCTAATGTTATCTCAGCGGACCCAGCTGATGAAGCCGCTGAGATAACATTAGGCGGAGAAACGCGTATTGGGAGCCAAGCGTCAAGCCCGGAAAACAGCCCAGTGCCGCTGCTGCAGTGGTATTCAGCCCTAAAATTCATTATACAAGCAGATTCACCAACTGGACGGACACCACCTGGAGCCGGTCCCTCTGCAAAGAGGTAGACCATCCATAAGGATTACAAATAATTCCAACTCGGCTCAGATAAAGGGCCAGATTCTCTATGTTTCAAAAGTGATAAAATGGAGAGTGATAAACAGCCAGCCAATCAGCTTCTACCTGCCATGTCACAGACTGTGTTTGAAAAATGTCAGACAGGAGCTGATTGGCTGGCTCTTTATCACTCTCCATTTTATCACTTTTGAAGCTTAGAGAATCTGGCCCAAAGGGAGGAAGTCCAGTTGTGATCTTACAGCTAATCTTGCAAAGATTGCATTCAAAGCACACGGCCATATGGACTGGTAACTATAATAGCCTCTATAATGATGAAAAAAGCCTCTGTGTTATAATGAACACTCATTTTCCAACTTAAGCCTCTGTCTACACAGACTTTTAAAACCATACCCAGCTTTGCATAAGATAGCAATTATTACATGTTGTATGTTGTATGTCATGTTTGTATATGAAATCTTTTTTAATTGATGAATTTATGTTTTTTAACCCCTTCCTGACAGAGCCAGTTTTTGCGTTCCTGACAGAGCCCTTTTTTTCAAATCTGACATGTATCACTTAAGTGGGGATAACTTTTTTTGCTTTTACTTATCCCAGTGATTTTGAGATTGTTTTTTCGTGACACATTGTACTTCAAATTAGTGGTAAATTTGGGTCGATACAGTCTGTGTTTTTTTGTGAAAAATACCAAAATGTCGTAAAAAAATGGAAAATTTAGCAATTTGCAAAATGTTAAATTTTCTGCTTGTGAGACAAATAATCATACCACTCAAAATAGTTAATAACTAACATAGACCATATGTCTACTTTATGTTTCCATCATTATTTCAACTTCCTTTTAATTTTTTTGGACACTAGGAGGCTTACAATATGAATAGCAAATTCTCAAATTTTCAAGAAAATTTCAAACACTGATTTTTTTAGGGACCAGTTCAGTTCTGATGTGACTTTGAGGGACTTGTATGTGAGACACCCCCATAAATGATACCATTTCAAAAACTGCACCCCTCACAGTATTCAAAACAGCATTTTGGAAGTTTGTTAACCCTTTAGGTGTTTCACAGGAATTAAAACAAAGTGTAGGTGAAATTTCAAAATTTCATTTTTTTTGCAGATTTGCAATTTTAATACATTTTGCATTAGTACATTTTACTAGAGAAATGTGACTAAAAATTGATTCCCCCAATTCTTTTGTTTTCATAAATATCCTATATGTGGCCCTAGTGTGCACGTTGACCAAACCACAGGCTTCATAATAGAAGGAGCACCTACTTGATTTTGGAGCCTCCTTTTTATGAGATTATTTTTTAGGCACCATGTAGGTTTCTAGGCACCATAAGATGCTAAAATTTAGGAACCCCCCCACAAGTGACCCCATTTTGCAAACTACACCCCTCAGGGAATTCATCTAGGGGTATAGTGTACATTTCAAACCCCCAGGGGTTTCACCAATTGTGGTACAACTGGGCAGTGAAAATGAAAAATTAAATTTTTTACACAAAAATGCAGTTCTGGCTCAAAATTTTTCATTTTCAGAAGGTATGAAGGAGAAAAAGCACCCCACAATCTGTGCCCCAATTTCTCCCGAGTACGGCAATGCCTCACATGTGACCAAAAAATACCATTTGGGTGCATGGCAGGACTCAGAAAGGAAGGAGTGATTTTTGGATTTTGCAGCTCAGATTCTGGTGGAATGTTGGTGGGTGCTATGTTGCATTAGCAAGACCCCCCAAGCACCAATACAGTGGAACCCCCCCACAAGTGACCCCATTTTGCAAACTACACCCCTCAGGGAATTCATCTAGGGGTATAGTGTACATTTCAAACCCCCAGGGGTTTCACCAATTTTGATACAACTGGGCAGTGAAAATGAAAAATTAAATTTTTTTACACAAAAATGCAGTTCTGGCTCAAAATTTTTCATTTTCAGAAGGTATGAAGGAGAAAAAGCACCCCAAAATCTGTGCCCCAATTTCTCCCGAGTATGGCAATGCCTCATATGTGACCAAAAAATACCATTTGGGTGCATGGCAGGACTCAGAAAGGAAGGAGTGATTTTTGGTGGTGGAATGTTGGTGGGTGCTATGTCGCATTAGCAAGACCCCCAAAGCACCAATACAGTGGAACCCCCCCACAAGTGACCCCATTTTGCAAACTACACCCCTCAGGGAATTCATCTAGGGGTATAGTGTACATTTCAAACCCCCAGGGGTTTCACCAATTTTGATACAACTGGGCAGTGAAAATGAAAAATTAAATTTTTTTACACAAAAATGCAGTTCTGGCTCAAAATTTTTCATTTTCAGAAGGTATGAAGGAGAAAAAGCACCCCAAAATCTGTGCCCCAATTTCTCCCGAGTACGGCAATGCCTCACATGTGACCAAAAAATACCATTTGGGTGCATGGCAGGACTCAGAAGGGAAGGAGTGATTTTTGGATTTTGCAGCTCAGATTCTGGTGGAATTTTGGTGGGTGCTATGTCGCATTAGCAAGACCCCCCAAGCACCAATACAGTGGAACCCCCCCACAAGTGACCCCATTTTGCAAACTAAACCCCTCAGGGAATTCATCTAGGGGTATAGTGTACATTTCAAACCCCCAGGGGTTTCAACAATTTTGATACAACTGGGCTGTGCAAATGCAAAATTACATTTTTTACACAAAAATGCAGTTCTGGCTCAAAATTTTTCATTTTCACAAGGAATGAAGGAGACAAAGCACCCCAAAATCTGTGCCCCAATTTCTCCCGAGTACGGCAATGCCTCACATGTGACCAAAAAATACCATTTGGGTGCATGGCAGGACTCAGAAAGGAAGGAGTGATTTTTGGATTTTGCAGCTCAGATTCTGGTGGAATGTTGGTGGGTGCTATGTTGCATTAGCAAGACCCCCCAAGCACCAATACAGTGGAACCCCCCCCCACAAGTGACCCCATTTTGCAAACTACACCCCTCAGGGAATTCATCTAGGGGTATAGTGTACATTTCAAACCCCCAGGGGTTTCACCAATTTTGATACAACTGGGCAGTGAAAATGAAAAATTACATTTTTTTACACAAAAATGCAGTTCTGGCTCAAAATTTTTCATTTTCATAAGGTATGAAGGAGAAAAAGCACCCCAAAATCTGTGCCCCAATTTCTCTCGAGTATGGCAATGCCTCATATGTGACCAAAAAATACCAGTTGGGTGCATGGCAGGACTCAGAAGGGAAGGAGTGATTTTTGGTGGTGGAATGTTGGTGGGTGCTATGCCGCATTAGCAAGACCCCCAAAGCACCAATACAGTGGAACCCCCCCCACAAGTGACCCCATTTTGCAAACTACACCCCTCAGGGAATTCATCTAGGGGTATAGTGTACATTTCAAACCCCCAGGGGTTTCACCAATTTTGATACAACTGGGCAGTGAAAATGAAAAATTAAATTTTTTTACACAAAAATGCAGTTCTGGCTCAAAATTTTTCATTTTCAGAAGGTATGAAGGAGAAAAAGCACCCCAAAATCTGTGCCCCAATTTCTCCCGAGTATGGCAATGCCTCATATGTGACCAAAAAATACCATTTGGGTGCATGGCAGGACTCAGAAAGGAAGGAGTGATTTTTGGTGGTGGAATGTTGGTGGGTGCTATGTCGCATTAGCAAGACCCCCAAAGCACCAATACAGTGGAACCCCCCCACAAGTGACCCCATTTTGCAAACTACACCCCTCAGGGAATTCATCTAGGGGTATAGTGTACATTTCAAACCCCCAGGGGTTTCACCAATTTTGATACAACTGGGCAGTGAAAATGAAAAATTTAATTTTTTTACACAAAAATGCAGTTCTGGCTCAAAATTTTTCATTTTCAGAAGGTATGAAGGAGAAAAAGCACCCCAAAATCTGTGCCCCAATTTCTCCCGAGTACGGCAATGCCTCACATGTGACCAAAAAATACCATTTGGGTGCATGGCAGGACTCAGAAGGGAAGGAGTGATTTTTGGATTTTGCAGCTCAGATTCTGGTGGAATTTTGGTGGGTGCTATGTCGCATTAGCAAGACCCCCCAAGCACCAATACAGTGGAACCCCCCCACAAGTGACCCCATTTTGCAAACTAAACCCCTCAAGGAATTCATCTAGGGGTATAGTGTACATTTCAAACCCCCAGGGGTTTCACCAATTTTGATACAACTGGGCTGTGCAAATGCAAAATTACATTTTTTACACAAAAATGCAGTTCTGGCTCAAAATTTTTCATTTTCACAAGGAATGAAGGAGACAAAGCACCCCAAAATCTGTGCCCCAATTTCTCCCGAGTACGGCAATGCCTCACATGTGACCAAAAAATACCATTTGGGTGCATGGCAGGACTCAGAAAGGAAGGAGTGATTTTTGGATTTTGCAGCTCAGATTCTGGTGGAATGTTGGTGGGTGCTATGTTGCATTAGCAAGACCCCCCAAGCACCAATACAGTGGAACCCCCCCCCCCACAAGTGACCCCATTTAGCAAACTACACCCCTCAGGGAATTCATCTAGGGGTATAGTGTACATTTCAAACCCCCAGGGGTTTCACCAATTTTGATACAACTGGGCAGTGAAAATGAAAAATTACATTTTTTTACACAAAAATGCAGTTCTGGCTCAAAATTTTTCATTTTCATAAGGTATGAAGGAGAAAAAGCACCCCAAAATCTGTGCCCCAATTTCTCTCGAGTATGGCAATGCCTCATATGTGACCAAAAAATACCAGTTGGGTGCATGGCAGGACTCAGAAGGGAAGGAGTGATTTTTGGTGGTGGAATGTTGGTGGGTGCTATGCCGCATTAGCAAGACCCCCTAAGCACCAATACAGTGGAACCCCCCCACAAGTGACCCCATTTTGCAAACTACACCCCTCAGGGAATTCATCTAGGGGTATAGTGTACATTTCAAACCCCCAGGGGTTTCACCAATTTTGATACAACTGGGCAGTGAAAATGAAAAATTACATTTTTTTACACAAAAATGCAGTTCTGGCTCAAAATTTTTCATTTTCAGAAGGTATGAAGGAGAAAAAGCACCCCAAAATCTGTGCCCCAATTTCTCCCGAGTACGGCAATGCCTCACATGTGACCAAAAAATACCATTTGGGTGCATGGCAGGACTCAGAAGGGAAGGAGTGATTTTTGGATTTTGCAGCTCAGATTCTGGTGGAATTTTGGTGGGTGCTATGTCGCATTAGCAAGACCCCCCAAGCACCAATACAGTGGAACCCCCCCACAAGTGACCCCATTTTGCAAACTACACCCCTCAGGGAATTCATCTAGGGGTATAGTGTACATTTCAAACCCCCAGGGGTTTCACCAATTTTGATACAACTGGGCTGTGCAAATGCAAAATTAAATTTTTTACACAAAAATGCAGTTCTGGCTCAAAATTTTTCATTTTCAGAAGGTATGAAGGAGAAAAAGCACCCCACAATCTGTGCCCCAATTTCTCCCGAGTACGGCAATGCCTCACATGTGACCAAAAAATACCATTTGGGTGCATGGCAGGACTCAGAAAGGAAGGAGTGATTTTTGGATTTTGCAGCTCAGATTCTGGTGGAATGTTGGTGGGTGCTATGTTGCATTAGCAAGACCCCCCAAGCACCAATACAGTGGAACCCCCCCACAAGTGACCCCATTTTGCAAACTACACCCCTCAGGGAATTCATCTAGGGGTATAGTGTACATTTCAAACCCCCAGGGGTTTCACCAATTTTGATACAACTGGGCAGTGAAAATGAAAAATTAAATTTTTTTACACAAAAATGCAGTTCTGGCTCAAAATTTTTCATTTTCAGAAGGTATGAAGGAGAAAAAGCACCCCAAAATCTGTGCCCCAATTTCTCCCGAGTATGGCAATGCCTCATATGTGACCAAAAAATACCATTTGGGTGCATGGCAGGACTCAGAAAGGAAGGAGTGATTTTTGGTGGTGGAATGTTGGTGGGTGCTATGTCGCATTAGCAAGACCCCCAAAGCACCAATACAGTGGAACCCCCCCACAAGTGACCCCATTTTGCAAACTACACCCCTCAGGGAATTCATCTAGGGGTATAGTGTACATTTCAAACCCCCAGGGGTTTCACCAATTTTGATACAACTGGGCAGTGAAAATGAAAAATTAAATTTTTTTACACAAAAATGCAGTTCTGGCTCAAAATTTTTCATTTTCAGAAGGTATGAAGGAGAAAAAGCACCCCAAAATCTGTGCCCCAATTTCTCCCGAGTACGGCAATGCCTCATTTGTGACCAAAAAGTGGCAGGACTCAGAAGGGAAGGAGTGATATTTGGATTTTGCAGCACAAATTCTGGTGGAATGTTGGTGGGTGCTATGTCGCATTAGCAAGACCCCCAAAGCACCAATACAGTGGAACCCCCCCACAAGTGACCCCATTTTGCAAACTACACCCCTCAGGGAATTCATCTAGGGGTATAGTGTACATTTCAAACCCCCAGGGGTTTCACCAATTTTGATACAAATGGGCAGTGAAAATGAAAAATTACATTTTTTACACAAAAATGCAGTTCTGGCTCAAAATTTTTCATTTTCAGAAGGTATGAAGGAGAAAAAGCACCCCAAAATCTGTGCCCCAATTTCTCCCGAGTACGGCAATGCCTCATGTGTGACCAAAAAGTGGCAGGACTCAGAAGGGAAGGAGTGATATTTGGATTTTGCAGCACAAATTCTGGTGGAATGTTGGTGGGTGCTATGTCGCATTAGCAAGACCCCCAAAGCACCAATACAGTGGAACCCCCCCACAAGTGACCCCATTTTGCAAACTACACCCCTCAGGGAATTCATCTAGGGGTATAGTGTACATTTCAAACCCCCAGGGGTTTCACCAATTTTGATACAACTGGGCAGTGAAAATGAAAAATTACATTTTTTACACAAAAATGCAGTTCTGGCTCAAAATTTTTCATTTTCAGAAGGTATGAAGGAGAAAAAGCACCCCAAAATCTGTGCCCCAATTTCTCCCGAGTACGGCAATGCCTCATGTGTGACCAAAAAGTGGCAGGACTCAGAAGGGAAGGAGTGATATTTGGATTTTGCAGCACAAATTCTGGTGGAATGTTGGTGGGTGCTATGTCGCATTAGCAAGATCCCCAAAGCACCAATACAGTGGAACCCCCCACAAGTGACCCCATTTTGCAAACTACACCCCTCAGGGAATTCATCTAGGGGTATAGTGTACATTTCAAACCCCCAGGGGTTTCACCAATTTTGATACAACTGGGCAGTGAAAATGAAAAATTACATTTTTTTACACAAAAATGCAGTTCTGGCTCAAAATTTTTCATTTTCAGAAGGTATGAAGGAGAAAAAGCACCCCAAAATCTGTGCCCCAATTTCTCCCGAGTACGACAATGCCTCACATGTGACCGAAAAATACCAGTTGGGTGCATGGCAGGACTCAGAAGGGAAGGAGTGATTTTTGGATTTTGCGGCTCAGATTCTGGTGGAATGAATGGTGGGTGCTATGTGGCATTAGCAAGACCCCCGAAGCACGGTGAAATTATGAACCTAATAATCCATAGATGTGTGGTATATTTTAAAACACTCCTTTATACATAGGCCGGGTTTGTCGGGGCAAGTGTCACACTGGAAAATAGTTTGCTTTCTTATTCCCTTTTTATAGCAAACTTTGCACCTTTTTTGTGTCCTGCCCTTTTTTCCAGTGGAGGGGATTTTATCAGGAAAATGCTGCCCTGGTACAATACGGGGGCCAGTACTAGAAGTACTGGGGCCCTCTGCCTGCTGGTTCCCAAATATTAGGCCCTTTATGACTTCCTCTTGAAAGTGCATAAATGTCCCCCTCTGGCCGGTAGAACGGAATAGCACGTAAGCGTTATACAGTGCCATCTGGATGATATACACGGCCAGCTTCTTGTACCAGATTTTTGTTTTCCGCAGGGCACTGTACGGCTTCAGTACATGATCTGAAAGATCCACTCCGCCCATGTACTTATTGTAATCCAGGATACAATTAGGTTTGGAGGTGTGGGTACTGGTACCTAGAACAGGGACGGAGGTGGTACTGTCTCCGTGAATTGTTGTCAGTATAAGGACATCCCTCTTGTCCTTATATTTGACCAACAACATATTTTCGGTGCATATTCCCCTGCTTTCACCCCTTCTCATTACTTGGGCAATGTGCGTTTTTGGGAGGCCTCTTTGGTTCTTGCGCACAGTACCGCAAGCTGCTGTACCTCTTGAACCAAGGGCCTTAAACAGGGGGATGCTGGTGTAAAAGTTATCCACATAGAGGTGATAACCTTTATCCAGGAAGGGGTGCACTAAATCCCAGACAATTTTTCCACTAACACCTACGAGGGAGGGGGGGCATTCTGGCGGTTCAATTCTTGAATCCTTCCCTTCATATACCCTAAACCTGTGGGTGTACCCTGAGGTGCTTTCACACAGCTTATACATTTTTATGCCATACCTTGCCCTCTTACTGGGAAGGTACTGGCGGAATTTAACCCTTCCTTTAAAATGTATAAGGGACTCGTCAATACAAATACATTTTTCAGGGATGTACATCTCTGCAAATTTGGCACTGAAATGATCAATGACCGGCCTGACTTTGAATAGCCGGTCAAAGGTGGGATCATCTCTGGGAGGGCACTGTGCATTATCGTTGTAATGCAAAAATTTAAGGATCGTCTCAAATCGAGCCCGGGGCATGGCCATACGGTAAAATGGGGTGCTGTACAGAACATCTGTACTCCAATATTGCCTAATTTCTGGCTTTTTTACTATGCCCATATGAAACACCAGACCCCAAAACGTCATCATCTCTACTGCATCTACAGGGGTCTACCTAGCAAATGATGACGTGGGGTTTTGAGCAATAAACTGCTGGGCATATAAATTAGTTTGGTCCACCATTAAATTTATAAAATCATCAGAGAAAAATAATTTGAAAAAGTCAATTTCTCTGAGACCTGTGGAATCAAATTGGATTCCTGGCATGGCCAAAAACTCAGGAACCTGGGGCTCAAAATTGTCTGGTGGTGGGGTCCATACGAGATCAATTATTGGGGGGGTCTCAGCTGCTCTACGGGGGCGTCTTTGAGGGGGTCCCTCATCACCAGAGGAGGAAGAGGAGCTTAAGACAAATCCTTCAAATTCCCCGCTTGTATCACTGGCTGTGTCAGAGTCAGAGGCAAGCATGGCATATGCCTCCTCCGCTGAATACATTCTTCTGGATGACTGGGATGACATTTGGGATGACATTTGGGATGACATTTGGGATGCCATTTTTATTTTTGTGTTACTGGTAGTGAAATGTTTCAACACGTGTATAGTGTAGGGGGGGGTACAAACTTTATTTCAACCCGGGGGGTATGTAGTGTGTAGTGTGTATGTAGTGCAGAAAAAAAAAAAATACTTTATACAGGAATTTGATCCCAATAAAAAAAAAAAAATTGAAGGGGTTAAAAAAAAAAAAAAAAAAAAGGTCCTGCGCCAAAAATTGAGCACAGATGTTGGTCAGTAACGTCCGTCACTGAACAGCGCTCAAAGGCAACAGGAATTTGATAAAAAAAAAAAAAATAGATCAACCCTGTGCCGAAAAAGCTGATCAGTGATGTACGTCACTGATCAGCGCACAGTGGCCACAGGACACCCACAAAATCACAGTGTGTGTAAAAAAAAAATTAAAAAAAGACCCCACAGCACTCTCAAAAAAAAAAAAGGTGATCAGTGATGCGACACTGATTACCAGTGAGGGGCAGCAGGTGCACAACCTTTGGTGCAACTGACAGTGCAACTGGCAGCAACTGACAGGTATATATAAAAAAAAAAAACCCTGCGCCCCCAAAAAGTTGCTGATCAGCACAGATATACTGATCAGCACAAAAGGGGGGGTAGCAGACACAAAATATACACTCTCTATCACTCTGTCACTATCTCTCTCTATCTCTCACTATCTATCACTATCTATCACTATCTATCACTATCTATCACTATCTATCACTCTAGGACACTGCAGCAGCAGCACTGACAGTTATATGTATAAAAAAAACCTGCACCCTCAAAAAGGGGGGGTAGCAGACACAAAATATACACTCTCTATCACTCTCTGTCACTATCTCTCTCTATCTCTCTATCTCTCACTATCTATCACTATCTATCACTCTATGACACTGCAGCAGCAGCACTGACAGTTATATATATAAAAAAAAACCTGCACCCCCAAAAAGGGGGGGTAGCAGACACAAATCTCTCTATCTCTCACTATCTATCACTATCTATCACTATCTATCACTATCTATCACTCTATGACACTGCAGCAGCAGCACTGACAGTTATTTATATATAAAAAAAACCTGCACCCCCAAAAAGGGGGGGTAGCAGACACAAAATATAGCTCTCTCTGTCACTATCTCTCTATCTCTCTCTATCTCTCTCTCTATCTCTCTATCACACTGCAGCAGCAGCAGGAAGTCCCAAGAAGTCAGATCCAGGAAGCGTCCAGCACGCTACAAGCAGTGATCAGGTGATCAGGTAAGGTATTTGCAAGGATCAGGTAAGTATTAGCAAGGATCAGGTCAGTATCACGGCAGATAGGCACGGTGACCGCTCTGCACGCTATTCCAGACCGGAATGGCGTCTGCAGCGCAGTCACCGTTAGTTTAAATGTCGCGCCTTGGCTGTGATTGGCTGTCGGTCCGACGGACCAATCACAGCCTTGGGGGCAGGTGGGGTGAGGGTGGGGTGAGGTGTCATCGTCACCGATGACCCCCTCATGCCCCCTGACGCCCGGCGGTGATTGACACCTGTGTTACCGAGCGTCTGATTCTCTGGTAACACAGGAAACCGCTGTGAATGGCTGTTCACACTGAACAGCCAATCACAGCGATCGCCGACGGGGGGGCGGCATCGCAGCCCCCCCTGGGCATGCAGGGACATGTCTGCTGTCAGGGACAGCAGACATCGTCCCTCTGTCACTGCGTCTCTAGACGCAGTGACAGTTTAAAGTCATGACGTACATTTATGCCATGTGTCGGGAAGTACATCCCGGCCATGACGTAAATGTACGTCAAATGTCGGGAAGGGGTTAATAAATATATACTATCTAATCCAGACATCTGACTGGGTAAATTATTTTTGGCTAAGCAGCGCCACCTAGGTGTACCAGCGTATTGCTGGATACCCCAAAAACCCACACTTCTTGATCCATAAGAGGTACACAATTCCTCTGAATAGGAGGCTGCAGCTTGGCTAAAAAGGTTATCATCCTCATATATCTGTAGGAAAACCAGCGCTTTTGTAGTGACCCTAGTGGTCACAAAAGTATTGTTTGATTAGGGAGGATGAATGCTCAGAGCAGCGCATGCGGCAAATCGAACTCTCTCTGCAAGTAACATCTACACCACCTACAGTGCACATGGTTTTGTCCATCTAAGAAGGAATTTGCCAGAAAGAGTGAACCAGAATAACCCCCATGAAGTATTAGCAATATAAGGGAACCCGTGCAACAAGGTGTACAGAATATGTCTATAGTGGCTGTGTTTCGTAGTGGCTGCCATGATTTACTGGGTGCCAGATGACTCACCAACAGTCAGGATTCAAATGGTTGTTTCTCTGAAATCGGAATCCCGACTTCAGGAGCATGGCAGTTGGATCCCCGACTTACACGGGCTATTTTACCCATAGAGGGAGAATAGAATAGGTGGCGATCACAGCTCACCGAGCCCGCAAGGGGCTTGTATGCACTCGCCATCCTGTCCAGCTCCTGACAGTCAGGATTCCAATGTCGATAAAATGACCGTCGGAATCGAGACTGTCGGAAACTCATACCATACCCGATATACGAGGTAATGGAGACAATCAGGGGATAAAGTGGGGGGAACCCCACCTCTTCTAAAGTGAAGAAGAACCACTAAGATGAGCAGGGTCTATGCTTACTGAAGACAGGTGAGAGGGGGCTGGGGGGACTCAGAGGTGGGGAACTGCTGGAGGGACACAGGGCATCGACCTGCTGAGGAACATGGGGGGGGGATATAGATATCAGTGTGAAGTACAAACCTTGGTACTTATGTAATATCTGGACTCCCATTTTTCTTATGAGACCGCGTCCCCTCGCGGGGCTCGCTGCTCTCACCACGCTTCGGGCACGGTGGCTCGCTGCGCTCGCCACACTATATATAATCAACTCCATGCGTAGTTGGATAGAAGGGGTATGAAAAAATGGGGTGCATTTAACATGGGAGTCCAGATAATACATAAGTACCCAAACCTTACCCAAATTTGTGTGGATTATTAGGTTGACAGGGTGTAGGTTTACAGTCAATTGGTCGTCAGGCAAAATGTCAACACACATTAAAGAAAATCAGCATGCTATATGTCGACATAGATTAAAGGCTGATGGGAATGGGAAATGTTGACACGAGACGAATCAGCACATTGGCTCCCCCTTGGTCCTCCCATTTGTGCTCATTAGTAGGCAGCCGAGGGGGTGCTGGGGGTCTAAGATGATGCAGGAGACTTGTGCAGCTTTCCAGGTCGCTGGGAGAGTCACTCGATTTTCAGAAGCCTTTTCGGGAGGGCAGGCAAGTATGATTCTGCACTTCTTCCAGTCACCAGTCTCTAGTATTGCAAATGGAAACCATAACAGAGGGTTTTGGTCTTTATTATGGTTATTAATGCCTAAATTACACTCCAATGTGTATAATCTCTACATAATATTGTCCACTCTTGTATACAGTTTGCTGAAGGATATATAGTACAGCAGGGTTGCCTACTTTTAAAGTCTCCTCTCCGGGAGACACCCAGATAGAAGACATTCAACAGCACTCCTGGGGGCCCCTCCCCCCTCGGAAAGCAGTAATTTACCACTGCGGCTAGGGAGATTTTGGGGGATGCCGCCGGTATGCAGGAGGGTTGCTCACCTTTCCAGGGGGCCGGGAGGGGGACGCATTTTTCGGGAGCCTCCGGGCCATTCCAGGAGGGTAGGCAACCCTGAAATACAGTACTGTGCATAAGTTTTAGGCAGGTGTAGACAAAATGCTGCAAAGCCTGCTGGTCATTATCATTGGTTGCACACAGCTCCACCCCAGAAGACAACAATCAGAATAAAATGTTGCGGCCCCCCTGCTCAGAACAATGCCTATGCGGGAACGCCCTATTGTAGACCTCTAACACTCATTCAGTGGAGATGTAACTGAGGCACATGTGATTTTGTACGTGTCCTGGTTGTGTACAGTTAGTTTTGGCACAAGCAAAGAGCAACTTAAGCCAGGCAAATGGGCTCTGCATCGGACCATCTACACTATTCAGATGTTTTTTTTTTTCCTGTCCAGGATATTGGGGGTTATTAAGACCAGGGGCAAGATGCTCTAACATCCACCGCCCTACTTCACATTCTTAATAATCGCATATGCTCTAACATATGTGATTATTAACACAAGGGACAGTTCTTGCGGTAAGAGCTGTCTCTTGTGATGCGGCTCAGGGCATGCTGGGAGGGAACCGTGACAGATCCCTCACACAGTGCTGCGGTAAGAAGCCCATAGGCTCTTCAATGAATCACAAGCTTTTGCTGGCGATTCCCTCCGTAGCGCTGCCACTGCGGAGGGGGGTTAGAGCATGCAGAAATGCGGTAAAAACCCAGATAACAGGGTTTTTACTGCATTTCTGGTTTAGAGCATCCTGCTCCTGATCAATTATCTAATTTGCATAGAAACAGGCTACTCGGGCTGAAGCCGACATCACACAACTTCCCTGAAAACGCCTGTGCACACCTGCGTTTTCCTTGACACTCCCAGACAATGGCCGGCCTCCCCCCTAAACCCTGGATCCTGTCAATCAACTTGCGTCCGGCCAGCGATTACTAAAAAGGCTGAGTTTTATCCCAGAACGACCTTGCGCATGGGTACTACGGACCGCATGCAAGCGCAGTTGATCCATAATCTCATGGGCTGCGAATTCACAGCCTTGTAATCATGTGTGAATAACCCCCATTGGCAGCAAACACTTTGTGATACTGACACTCCCTGTAGTACATTATATGACTGTTACAAGTTATTATTTTTATTATTATTCATATTATTTACTACTACTACTACTAATAATATAAAATCAAACCATAGTTGCCTACTCTCCTGTAGGAGACTTCCTGAAATAGCAGCAATCTCCCTCTCTCCCTCATTAGTCTAGCAATCTCCCTCATGTCACCTAGCCCACATTACATTGTTACATTTTGGGAGGGGGAATGAGAGCTAGATACAGTTACATTGAATCATCAGCACCATTTCACCAGCACATTACCAAGTACAGTAGCTCTTACTAACTGCTTTGGGGCTCATCTACATTTGGATCTAAGTAATTTTAAAAGTTACCTCTCAGATGTAGTCATACACAGCCACGCTTCTAGGTGCCACGTTCACAATTTTTCCATATATGGAACTAGACACGCCCTTTGGGTGGAGCATGACACGCCCCCTCAATGGGGTTCTGTGCAAAATTCTACTACCAACTATAATCTCCCTGAAACTAAAAGAAGGCAAGTATGAAACAAACTCTTCCTCTTAAGTTTGGAATAGACACACTTTTGCAGAGAATTATTTTTATATATATTTTTCCCTTGTACTGCAAGTCTCCCCATGGCTACTGTACTTCTTACTTCTCTGCCTCACCCTGCAGCTGGCCAAACTGTACTGCACATATACTGTATAGCAGATGGAGATTACACTGGCTGCAGGTGCATGTTCAGTTTACTAATGCCCAGTAGGTGGAGCAGTGACTTTCAGGGGTGCTACATACCCTGTTTCCCCAATAATAAGCCCTACCCTTATTTCTGGACAACGGTCCAAAATAAGGCCTAGCCAGAAAATAAGCCCTAGCTAAATCCCCATTTTGCCCAGTCCCTGTGCTAAACTTCCAGCTCCAACCCCCCCCCCCCCCCCCCCCCCCCCCGCATGAAATGGATGCTGCGGCTACGGTAGCAGCCCTGGTACCGCTGAAGCCCCTGCTGGCATCAGTGGTCCCAGGGATGCATCACTCATGTGACGTCACTGCGCACCTCAAGGACTGAGCAGCGTCTGTACACAGGTGGGAGCGGAGTGACTGTGCGGCGTCTGTACACAGGCGGGAGCGGAGTGACTGAGCGGCGGAAAGGCTGAGTGGCTGAAAAACGCAGAAGGAAAGGAAATCGGCAGTTGTGCTTAAACTATAAGGTTATTGAGGGGCATGATGTGGATAAAAGCAGGACTGAGGGGCTTAAATAAGCCCTACCCCGAAAATAAGCCCTATGGTGTTTTTTGGGACTGAAAAAAAAAAAAAAGAAGAAGTGGGAGAAATTTACTAAGCTGTGTATTCTACTTCTTATTTATTTAGCACCCTCTAAAAGATAGTAGACATAATCTGATTGGTTGCCCATAGCATAGCATAGAATACACATCTTAGTAAATGGTACTTGTGTATTATCACGGTGCCCATCGCATTGCATCGCATACCACTAAATAGGGTATGCGATGGTATGCAATTTCCGCATGAAAAAGCCCAAATGTACAATTAAATGGCATGTGATTTTTAATTGTACAAGCACCCTGATGGGTGCATACAATGTTAAATGCCCCCAGAATTTTAAATGCCCCACCATTGTCAACGCGACCCCCACTATCAACGGCAACCCGAAGCGTGAGGGGTGGCGGTACGCGTCCTCCGACCTTTTCATACCCCCACTATCCACATCGGCGTGGAGTTTAGATAGTGTGGCGAGCGCAGCGAGGGGACGCGGAAGACATGTGCGATCGCCACACTATCTGAAAAGAACTTCACGCCGACGTGGATAGTGGGGGTATGAAAAGGTCAGAGGACGCGTACCGCCGCCCCTTGCGGGCTCGCTGCACTCCCTACGCTTTGGGTTGACGTTGATAGTGGGGGTGGCATTGACAATGGGGGGTGCATTTATGATTGTAAGCACCCATCAGGGTGCTTGTACAATTAAAAATCGCATCTGATCGCATTGCATGCCGCTATATTGCATATGATGTGATGTGCTGCAGTACGATCAACAACGTGGGCGCCGTGATAATACACAAGTACCTAGTCAATTTCCCCCAGTGTCTTATTATTGGGAAAACACAGTAAACTGCATTTTTTTTAAAGTCCATTTTCCTTCAGCAGACACCTGTTCACCCTCAGCAAGTACACATAACCTATAAGTAGTGTAATGCTGCCCTCTGCTGGTAGTAGCATGTAACTGACTCTGGATCTTTTAGTTGTCAAGCAAAACATCACACACATCGACATTCTTTTGACATAAGCATAAACGTATATCAAGAAAGATCAATTCTATTATAAAAGATATACATTATGCTATTCAGAGACCTTTTATATGTTCTGCACATCCATACACACATATGTACTGTGTCCATGTGTGTGCCTTCTGGCTATTGCTTCTGTGATTTTATTCACATACCGCTACAAGTCCTTCCCTGGTGTACAGCTGTCTGTATGAGATGCCTGGTGCACTGTCGCATGCCTTTATGAGAGGCCTGGTTCATGGTCGTGCGCCTGTATAAGATCTGTGGTGTACGGGCCTGGTGTGCAGCTGGCGTTTGTATAAGATGCTCGGTGTACAGTCACATGCCTGTATTAGATGGCCGGGGCACAGTTGCGAGCCTGTATGAGATGCCTGGCCACGTGGGTGTGAATCATTTGGTCTACAAAAACTAGGTCGACAAGCATTGGGTCGACACCACTAGGTCGACATGCAGCAAGGTCGACATGGATCTATGTTGACATGGAACAAAGTCGACATGAGTCTTGGTCGACATGGGTCTAGGTCAACAGGGTCATTAGGTCGACACAAGCATTAGGTCAACATGGGCAAAGTCGACAGTCAAAAGGTCAAAATGTTGTTTTCGCCCCGAATGTCGACACTATCGACATGGACACAGTTTGAATTGCACTGCATCCACATGCATCACTCGCCATGCTTTAGGCATGGTGCCTCGCTACGCTAGGCATACTAATTTATTCTACCACCACGCCCTAGTGGATGGTAGGGCATGAAATACCGCCAGCTCCCCTTGCACTGACTGTGGGGTGAGCCGGCTCCCCTTCCACTGACTGCAGGGTGAACCGGCTTCCTCCTCGCCCACTGTCACTGCACTATAAATGTTCTCTGCCCCATTGGCTGTATGCGTCTCCTTGGAGATGCTTTCAGCCAATCAGGGGAAGCCCAGCCCTATAGCGCAGTGACAGTGGACGAGGAGGAAGCCAGTTCACCCCGCAGTCAGTGAAGGGGGAACCGGCTCACCCCGCAGTCAGTGAAGGGGGAACCGGCTCACCCCGCAGTCAGTGAAGGGGGAACCGGCTCACCCCGCAGTCAGTGGAAGGGGAACCGGCTCACCCCGCAGTCAGTGGAAGGGGAATCGGCTCACCCCGCAGTCAGTGAGCATACATGGTGCCCATAGCCTGTAATTGTGATATAAATTAAAAAGAATAGAATAAAGGTATTATTCACCTCTAACATAGCCATGTCCTGCACCAGGTAATACTCCTTTTATTTATCATATGCTTTTAATCCTAGTATACAGTGACTCAACATGGCATGTCACAAATTTGGCATGCGGTGGACAAGCCCATACTAATGGCCATTACTATGCTAATAACATCAAATGCAATATAGCAAGATATTAAAAGGTCTAGCATATATATTTAGTGTGCACCTGCAAACTCCTCCTCCTGCTTGCTGCACTACAAGTCTCAGCAGGTAGCACCTCATATGTCCAGGGTGTGCAGTTTAGGGCCCCTCCCCCTATGTCCCAAATTTGTAAGAATTCTATTGAATTTCTAATTAATTTCCAAAAATGCGCCCTCAATGAAGAATTTGAGATAGATTATAAATAATAGTACTCAAGCTGTGAGAGGTTTGCAGTGAGAACTCCTACAATTTATATAAATAAGGGTCCTTGAAGAGTCTGAAATGTATTGGAAAAAATGGTACATGGATGTCCCTGATTGTGTGCCATGGCACCCTGGATTGGTGGTCCAGGAGCAATTTAAAATATTTATGGTCTATCTAACAAGCATGCAGTTATAATCCCAGCGGTCGGAATCCCGGCGTTCAAAATCCCGACACTTTCTCCCTCTGTTGGTGTCCACGACACCCATAGAGGGAGAATAAATTAGTATGCCGAGCGTAGCGAGGCACCGTGCCCGCTGCGTGGTGAGCGATCCATGCTCCCCCCCCCTTGTCTGGATTTCGGCGGTTGGGATTCCAGCGTCGGGATTTTGAACGCCGGGATTCCAACTGCCGGGATTTAGAACCAATCCCATCTAACCGGCCAAACCAGTGCTAGTGGCTTCCAATCATAAAATAGGAGGACAAACAGAAGTAAAATGTGTCCCTCATCACATAATTGAACCAAGGAATGAAATATAAACACAATTTACTCAATTAATGTTTTTTTCTTCTTCTAAATTTCCCAATAAGAAACTTTTGTCCTATGGCCTAAATCCTAATACACTCGGATGCTGACATTCAAAAAAGTTCAGGAACCACTGTGATAGGGTTTAAAGGCAGAAGAAAGCACATTCCTGTTTGAATATCCGCCTCTCTCTGAGCCTTGTACTAGAATATTTCTTTCTATAACCCTCTTTTTTTTTTAAAGAATAGGATTAGATGGTAGGAAAAAAAACATCGGATTATACTCACCGATAATTCCTTTTCTTCTTAGAGACCATGGCAGCCTTCACATTAGGATTTCATTCCTTCTCCTTGTAATTAGACAGGTTACTTTTTTCCCCAGGGACCTCTCCCCTTCCGGTATAAATCTCTTCTCCTCCCATTCCCTGGTGTCTTTTCGAGTGTCTCCTTCCATCTTCCTGGGAAAAAGAACACAAGGGAGGGCAAATAATGGCTGCCATGGTCTCTAAGAAGAAAAGGAATTATCGGTGACTATAATCCAATATATATATAGGAAATACCAAAGCATTAATAAAAAGGGACACAATTCACGGTCTATTAGATTTAATTATGAAAAATACTGTGTAAAACCTGACCCCCAAACTGGGGTATGCATACATCTAACTCATAATGCTTCGAGAAGGTATGTATTGAGGACCAAGTGGCAGCGTCACACAAATCTTTGACCGATGCCTTCGCCTTCAAAGCCCTAGTGGAGTGTGCCGTTTCGATTGCCGGAACTTCTTTGCCTTCCAATTTGTACACAAATGTTATAACTTCTCTTATCCATCTTGCAATGGTTTGTGTGGTAGGAGTCAGCCCTTTTCGAACTCCTTCTGGGATCACAAACAAGATTCTTGACTTCCTAATGTCTTCCATCTTTTGTAGATAAATGGTAATACTTCTTACCACATCTAACTTGTGTAATGATTCTTCTTCCTCATTCTTGGGATTAGGATAAAACGTAAGTAAAGAAATCTCTTGATTGAGATGGAACTCAGAGATGACTTTGGGATTGAAATGCGATTGGTTCTTAAAACTGTTCTTCCTGTCAATATCTTCAAGTAAGGCTCCTCCGCCCAAAGAGCCTGTAACTCACTCACTCTTCTTGCGGTTGTTATGGCAACCAGAAATACCGTCTTCCAGGATAAATAGTTCAGCGAAGTTTCAGATAATGGTTCAAAGGGTGTTTCATCATAGCTGTCAAGACTAAATTCAGATCCCATGAAGCCACTAAAAATCTAATTGGAGGTCTCATTCTTTTGATTGCATTACAGAATCTGATTATGAGTTGTTCTTCTGCCAGTTTTCTTTCGAACAGAACGCTTAATGCTGAAATTTGCACCTTCAAATGTAGAATCGACCAGACCATCAGTAAACCCCTTGCAAAGAAATTGTAATACATCTGCAGCTGGTACTTCATGAATTGATTGCAATGATCCTCTCCAATTGATAAATGTACTCCATATTCTGTAATAAATTACCGACTATACTTTCTTTCTTGCTTGTAGTAAAATCAAAACTACTTGATCCGACAGACCTTTCTGTTTCAGGGAGTTCCTCTCAATCTCCATGCCATCAAAGCTAAGGTAGCTGGATCTGGGTGTAATATTTGTTCTTGCATTAATAGATTCGGTATCACCGGTGAGGTCCAAGGCCCTTGTACTGCCAACCTCTGAACTGTTGTAAACCAGGCTCTTCGTGGCCAAAAGGGAAGAAGGTACTTGTGTAGTTTCACGGCGCCACTGTCTGTTTACTGTTTCTGTGAAATTGGCAGCTTGCCAAGTTTACGCTTTCTTAGTAAATTGGCAGCTTGCCCAGCAGTATCTTTACATTTACTTTGAAAAATTTGGCAGCTTTCCAGCTAAATAGACAGATATTATAACCAAGCGCAGGGCACTAATTATAGTCCTAGGCTGCCGCTTATAAGGGATACTCAACCCTTAGGAAAGACAACAATCAAAGAAAAACAGTGTAAGTGGCGCTTTAAGGACTACAATTCAAGTATCAAAATATGGTTTATTTTTATATAAAAAACAATAAATACAATGTACAGTACCACCGGCCGGCAGAAAATATAATTATCCCAACATATATAGACAAAAATTATTTTTTAAAAAACACATTACTGCATAATCAAATAGCTCCTCCACAATTAAAGTATTCCAGCTAATAGACCCAGCTGGGTTTTTTTCCTTTTAGAGGCTCTTTTTAGCCTTAGATGAGGTTTTGCATAGAATACTAATGGAAATAATGTCCTGTTTATTTCAGGGAGAATAAGTAATAATCTTATCCAGCATCAAGCAATTAATGGTAAGCAGGTTAGTCAGTCATACTTTAGGATTTTAGTTAGTCTTTTTAGACCAGGAGGCAACTTTAAAACAAGCTGTTTAGTGCTCACTCATTCAGCAAATTAATAGAGAATGGTTTCAATACTTATGCTCCGTTGGACCCAGGCAGGAGGGTTTGGATTTGTACTCCACTTGGGGCAAGATGCGGCTCACCTGGAGCGGGTCCCTGGCTGCTGATCTTTCCAATTTGCGCAGCCCTCTCAGGGACTCCCGGCTCTGGTGTTAGTGTCCCCGTTTAAAATGGTAGGGGCAAGGTGCGGCTCACCTGGAGCGGGTCCCCGGCTGCTGGTCTTCCCGTATTGTGCAGCCTTTTCAAGGACTCCCAGCTCCGGCGTTAATTTCCCCGGGTCGAGTGGTAGCAGTAGTCGGAAGTGACGGTAGGATGGATGACGCGTTTCCCCGCCTTCAATACGTCAGCGGCTTCATCAGATAATTTGTTGGATTCATTCTCCGTCTATTTATTTGCACAATGTCCCGCCCAACTGGGCGTGTACTAATTACGTCGCTGGTTCTCCCAGCTCCCTTATTTGCTGTGCATGTAATATTTGTAAATCCAAGACCAAGCCTCGATTTCGGCTCCGTTCACTATATTGCTCAAAGAGCTTCCTTGTTTACATGCGGCTCAAGCCTCCATTTCAAATTGCAGTGAATAACTTTATTGTATCTCCGTTCGACATTACTATATATATATAATAGCAGCATTACCTATCATACATACATATCTATGGGTTACAGACACTTGATCCCATATATTCGCCATGTCATAACTAAAATTACAGACTTAGTTCACATATAGGGAAACTATATTTTTTTAAAATAAAAGAAACATATAAATTAAAAATAGAAAAATTGAATAAAAATTAAATAAAAATAAGAGATATGAAATATAGATAATAAATAGTAAACATAATCTATTAAATATAAAAAAAATCGGTACTTATGTAGTATCTGGGCTGCCGATTTTTTGATTGTATGCCTTAAGTTAAGGCATACAATCAGATGCGATGCGATGCGATATCGCATCGCATCGCATCCGATATCGGATGCGATATCGGATGCGATGACCCGATTTTTCCATAGGAATCAATGTTAAAATGATTCCTATGGAAAAATGGGTCCTTTTCATACCCCTACTATCCAAGTGGGCATGGAGTTGGATATAAACCTGTGGCGAGCGTAGCGAGCCACCGAGCCCGAAGCGTGGCGAGCGAAGCGAGCCCCGCGAGGGGACGGTATTTGTCCCCTCGCGGGGCTCGCTTCGCTCGCCACGCTTCGGGCTCGGTGGCTCGCTACGCTCGCCACAGGTTTATATCCAACTCCATGCCCACTTGGATAGTAGGGGTATGAAAAGGACCCATTTTTCCCATTGAATTCCATGTTAAAATGGACTCAGTCCATTTTAACATTGATTCCTATGGAAAAATCGGGTCATCGCATCGCATCGCATCGCATCGAATCGCATGGTCGCATGCGATGCGATGCGATCTCCCGATCCGACCCGATTTAGAAATCGGCAGCCCAGATACTACATAAGTACCAAAAAATCTTTTATATAAAAATATATATATATATATAAAAAAAAATAATACATATATAAATATAAGAAAGTATTGTATATATTTGAGATTGGGTAGATAGTAATAACTAAACACCTCCAGTGAGGTATATAAAAGACATATATATGTGACTGTCAGAAAGTTTTTTTCATACGTATATTAAATCCAAGGACTCGTAGACCACAGACGTTAATTTAGCACTAACAGTACTTCTTAATGTTCAATTATAGCTCTCTAAAACAAGGGAACCATAACCAAATTATTTCATACCTGACATATTGCCAGACCTAAAGTAAAAGGAGGGGGGGGGGGGGGGGGAACAAGGAGAGAGAGATGAGGGGAGAGCAAAAAAGGAAGGGGGAATATTCTGGAATGCATTCAGTAAACCAAGAACAGGGGAGACCCATTAAAGAGGAGGATTACAACCAAGGGAGAAGTGTTTGATCTTCTCGAAGGGGGGATGGCCGTCATGATACACTGTTTATATTTCAAATACCATTTTTTTCAAATATTATTTAGTTCGATCGTGTCGTTGAGGCCTCTGGGTACCATTGTTCCCTACTGCAAGATCCAGTAGGCCTCTCTCCTACACAGTAAACCAAAGCGGTCACCTACCCTTTTTGTAGGTTTAATATATTCTATGGCTTTAACTCGTATATTTTTTTGTCCTATGATTCTGACAAAGGGAAATATGTTTGGATAGAGGGTGGGTTCTAACACCGGCTATTATATTTCTTTTATGTTCCATGAAACGTGTATGTAGACACCTTGTGGTGCGGCCCACATATTGAAGGCCGCAACCACAGTCTATAAGATACACCACATATGTATGTTTGCACCCTATAAACTCTTTTATTTTATATACACTTTTGTTGGAAAAAGAGACAAATTCGACACTTTTTTGTTTCTCACTATGTAGACAAGTATAGCATTTACTATTTCCACATTTGTGGTACCCCTTTGGGAGATCGGTAAGCCAGTTTTTACCTCCACTAATATTTTCCTTATTGGTTTCTGATTCTTGTCCTCCAAAATGACTTCGTACCAGTTTTGTTTTCAGATTTTCCCCTTTTCTGAATATTACTCTGTCATTTTTATTTAGAGCTTCTTTTAAGAGGTCGTCTTGTTTTAAGATAATCATGTTTTTACTGATTATTTGTTGGATTTGATGGGCACAATTATTGTATTGGGTTACAAATGACAGTTTTTTCTCTTTATTTGTTATATTTTCACTTTTTTTCTTTTTCTTTTCTTTTTAGAAAATCTATCACATGGGGACCAGATTCGCTCCGAGCTTTGCGAACCTATACATGGGCACCTTTGAGGAGGAACATGTGTGGGGGAGCGAGCTCGGGGGGGGGGTCTGGTCCTCTATGGCAGATATATAGATGATTTGTTTATAGTTTGGGATGGGGACGAATATTCACTTAATCATTTCACTGATAGTTTAAATGTAAATAATTATGGTTTAAAATTTACCTGAAACTAGAAACAGAAACGTATGTAAAACCGGTCGATCAGAGCCGTTATCTAAAATATGATAGTGCACACGCAAAAACATGGATAAACAATATTCCAAAAAGCCAAATGATTCGGATAAAAAGAAATTGCTCCTCCGAGGAAGCTTTCTATAGACAAACACAAAACATAATGGGGACCTTTTTGGAACAGGGCTATCCTGACAGCCTTGTCCAAAAGGCAAAAACTGAAGTCGAAAAAATTGAAAGAAAAAGACTTCTTGTGGATAAAACATCTAAAAAGAAAAAAAGTGAAAATATAACAAATAAAGAGAAAAAACTGTCATTTGTAACCCAATACAATAATTGTGCCCATCAAATCCAACAAATAATCAGTAAAAACATGATTATCTTAAAACAATACGACCTCTTAAAAGAAGCTCTAAATAAAAATGACAGAGTAATATTCAGAAAAGGGGAAAATCTGAAAACAAAACTGGTACGAAGTCATTTTGGAGGACAAGAATCAGAAACCAATAAGGAAAATATTAGTGGAGGTAAAAACTGGCTTACCAATCTCCCAAAGGGGTACCACAAATGTGGAAATAGTAAATGCTATACTTGTCTACATAGTGAGAAACAAAAAAGTGTCGAATTTGTCTCTTTTTCCAACAAAAGTGTATATAAAATAAAAGAGTTTATAGCAGGCTTGTCCAACCCGCGGCCCGCGGGCCGCATGCGGCCCAGGTCGGGTAGTAATGCGGCCCAGTGCATTTTATAGAAATTCTAAATATAAATTATAGGGCAACTCCGCCCGCAGCAGCGTCTCCGTGCTGGCCGCGGCACTGTGCCCAAAGTAAAGATGGCCGTGGCCAGCATCGAGTTCTCCCAAACCTAAAATGGCCGCGGGAGCGCTGGTGTGCATGCGCTGGTGCACTCAGCTGCTCCCGCGGTCCGAAGGACGTCTGTGCTGGTGCTTCCCCCACGTGATTCATCCCAGCAGCGCGCAGGGCTGGATGATGATCTGATGGGTGGCGGCGGCGGCGGCGGCAGGAGCAGGCAGCCAGGCCAGCGGTGACTTCTCATACCCCCACTACCATCAGCTGTGGTGAGTAATCACTACAGGGGGCATTATGAATATAAGTGGCATTACCAGGGGGCATTATATTCATAATGCCCCCTGGTAATGCCACTTATATTCATAATGCCCCCTGGTAATGCCACTTATATTCATAATGCCCCCTGGTAATGCCACTTATATTCATAATGCCCCCTGGTAATGCCAGGGGGCATTATGAATATAAGTGGCATTACCAGGGGGCATTATGAATATAAGTGGCATTACCAGGGGGCATTATGAATATAAGTGGCATTGCCAGGGGGCATTATGAATATAAGTGTGAATATGCCCCACACACCTTGATGATTATTAATTAATGAGCATCAAGGTGTGGGGCATATGTTTAATGGGCATCATTTGTGTGGCATATGTTTAATGAGCATCAATGTGTGGGGCATATGTATAAAGGAGCTTCACGCTGTGGGGCATTTGTATAATGGAGCTTCACATTGTGGGGCATATGTATAATGGAGCATCACGGTGTGGCATATGTATAATGGAGCATCACGGTGTGGCATATGTATAATAGTGCATCACGGTGTGGCATATGTATAATGGTGCATCACGGTGTGGGACATATAGATAATGGTGCATGACAGTGTGTGTGGTATATGTATAATGGAGCTTAATGTGGGGCATATGTATAGTGGGGCATGTGTGTCACCTGGCACTGTGGGGGCATGTGTGTCACCTGGCACTGTGGGGGCATGTGTGTCACCTGGCACTGTGGGGGCATATGGCACTGTGGGGGCATATGGCACTGTGGGGGCATATGTGTCATATGGCACTGTGGGGGCATGTGTGTCATATGGCACTGTGGGGGCATATGTGTCATATGGCACTTTGGGGGCATATGTGTCATATGGCACTGTGTGGGCATATGTGTCACCTGGCACTGTGGGGGCATATGTGTTATCTGGCACCCTGTGTCAGAATGTGAATTTTTACTCATTCCCTGTGTCAGAATGTGTATTTCAGCTTATTTTCTGTGTCACAATGTGAATTTTGGCTTATTCTGTGTGTCACAATGTGAATTTTTACTCATTCCCTGTGTCACATTGTGAATTTCGGCTTATTCCCTGTGTCAGAAAGTGAATTTCGGCTTATTCTCTGTGTTAGAATGTGAATTTCGGCTTATTCTCTGTGTCAGAATGTGAGAAACAATGTCAAACATCTCACTAACTTCATTTCCAATTAAGTTTAATATGTTAACTATGTTGTCTATGTTTTTTTTGGATGATCAGGTATCGTTACTGTTATTTTATTTTATGTGCGGCCCAAACCAAATTTTCATCTTCTAATGTGGCCCAGGGAAGGTGAAAGGTTGGACACCCCTGGTTTATAGGGTGCAAACATACATATGTGGTGTATCTTATAGACTGTGGTTGCGGCCTTCAATATGTGGGCCGCACCACAAGGTGTCTACATACACGTTTCATGGAACATAAAAGAAATATAATAGCCGGTGTTAGAACCCACCCTCTATCCAAACATATTTCCCTTTGTCAGAATCATAGCACAAAAAATATACGAGTTAAAGCCATAGAATATATTAAACCTACAAAAAGGGGAGGTGACCACTTTGGTTTACTGTGTAGGAGAGAGGCCTACTGGATCTTCCAGTTGGGAACAATGGTACCCAGAGGCCTCAACGACACGATCGAACTAAATAATATTTGAAATAAATGGTATTTGAAATATACACAGTGTATCATGACGGCCATCCCCCCTTCGAGAAGATCAAACACTTCTCCCTTGGTTGTAATCCTCCTCTTTAATGGGTCTCCCCTGTTCTTGGTTTACTGAATGCATTCCAGAATATTCCCCCTTCCTTTTTTGCTCTCCCCTCATCTCTCTCTCCTTGTTTCCCCCCCCCCCCCTCTATTTACTTTAGGTCTGGCAATATGTCAGGTATGAAATAATTTGGTTATGGTTCCCTTGTTTTAGAGAGCTATAATTGAACATTAAGAAGTACTGTTAGTGCTAAATTAACGTCTGTGGTCTACGAGTCCTTGGATTTAATATACGTATGAAAAAAACTTTCTGTCAGTCACATATATATGTCTTTTATATACCTCACTGGAGGTGTTTAGTTATTACTATCTACCCAATCTCAAATATATACAATACTTTCTTATATTTATATATGTATTATTTTTTTTTATATATATAAATATTTTTATATAAAAGAAAATTTTTATATTTAATAGATTATGTTTACTATTTATTATCTATATTTCATATCTCTTATTTTTATTTAATTTTTATTCAATTTTTCTATTTTTAATTTATATGTTTCTTTTATTTTTTAAAAATATAGTTTCCCTATATGTGAACTAAGTCTGTAATTTTAGTTATGACATGGCGAATATATGGGATCAAGTGTCTGTAACCCATAGATATGTATGTATGATAGGTAATGCTGCTATCATATATATATATATATCTATTTATATATAGTAATATCGAACGGAGAAACAATAAAGTTATTCACTGCAATTTGAAATGGAGGCTTGAGCCGCATGTAAACAAGGAAGCTCTTTGAGCAATATAGTGAACGGAGCCGAAATCGAGGCTTGGTCTTGGATTTACAAATATTACATGCACAGCAAATAAGGGAGCTGGGAGAACCAGCGACGTAATTAGTACACGCTCAGTTGGGCGGGACATTGTGCAAATAAATAGACGGAGAATGAGTCCAACAAATTATCTGATGAAGCCGCTGACGTATTGAAGGCGGGGAAACGCGTCATCCATCCTACCGTCACTTCCGACTACTGCTACCACTCGAGCCGGGGAAATTAACGCCGGAGCTGGGAGTCCTTGAAAAGGGGGAAGGGTAAAGCTCATGTAGTTTGCACCAACAAGAGCTTCCAAGGGGCGCAGTTGTGTTCTAGCACAATAATCAATCAATTTCAATAAAAATTATTATTTTTTTATTTTTAAAAGATAATAACAATATCCAAAAAACGAAGTGCACTTCAATAATAAACAGGACAATACAAGACATACAACATATAAACAAACAGAGGCTATTAATTAGCTATATATCCGGCATGAGGCTTAAATTAATCTGGCATCCTTTAGAGAACAGGCATCTGCAATATACAGTATACATAGTTACCAGTCCCGAAGTAGTGAGAATAACTGCTGTTTGGGGAACTCCAATCTTCTTATATGGACAGTCCAACCTCTGATTCTATGGAGGTATTCCCCTAGTATGTGGGGGATAGGGAGGAGATTCCTCAAATTTCCAGCAGTGGACGTTTTTTCCCCCCCTCTCTGTTATAGGGCTTTCTCCGACAGTTTTCACAGCAGTCTCTGGGTATAAGTATACATGCAGGTGCAAAGGTTTCTGGCACAGCAACAAAACGCGTTTCTCCGCCTAAACAGACATCAGCGGCTTCCTCAGTTGTGACAACTGAGGAAGCCGCTGATGTCTGTTTAGGCGGAGAAACGCGTTTTGTTGCTGTGCCAGAAACCTTTGCACCTGCATGTATACTTATACCCAGAGACTGCTGTGGAAACTGCCGGAGAAAGCCCTATAACAGAGAGGGGGGGGAAAAACGGCCACTGATGGAAATTTGAGGAATCGCCTCCCTATCCCCCACATACTAGGGGAATACCTCCATAGAATCAGAGGTTGGACTGTCCATATAAGGAGATTGGAGTTCCCCAAACAGCAGTTATTCTCACTACTTCGGGATGGGATGCAGTTAAGATCCCGGTGGTCGGGATCCCGGCGTTCAGAAGCCCGACGCCGGAATCCCGACCGCCGAAATGCCGACACTTTCTCCCTCCTGGGGTGTTCACAACACCCCTGGAGGGAGAATAAAATAGCGTGCCGAGCGTAGCGAGGCACCGGGCCCGCTGCATGGCGAGCGCAGCGAGCCCGCAAGGGGGGGTGATCCACGTCCCCCCCTTGTCGGCATTTCGGCTGTCGGGATTCCGGCGTCGGGATTCTGAACGCCGGGATCCCGACCGCCGGGATTCAATACTGAATCCCTTCGGGACTGGTAACTATGTATATATTGCAGATGCCTGTTCTCTAAAGGATGCCAGATTAATTTAAGCCTCATGCCGGATATATAGCTAATTAATAGCCTCTGTTTGTTTATATGTTGTATGTCTTGTATTGTCCTGTTTATTATTGAAGTGCACTTCGTTTTTTGGATATTGTTATTATCTTTTAAAAATAAAAAAATAATAATTTATATTGAAATTGATTGATTATTGTGCTAGAACACAACTGCGCCCCTTGGAAGCTCTTGTTGGTGCAAACTACATGAGCTTTACCCTTCCCTGTTTCGTTTGAGGTACACATCCTCTAACAAGGGGCTGCAAAGGTGTATAGCAGCAAGGGATCTTGGATACATAATACCAGCGCTTCTACTCTAGCCCTTGGGCTAATTGTTGTTTTTCTAGTCCTTGAAAAGGCTGCACAATACGGGAAGACCAGCAGCCGGGGACCCGCTCCAGGTGAGCCGCACCTTGCCCCTACCATTTGAGACGGGGACACTAACACCAGAGCCAGGAGTCCCTGAGAGGGCTGCGCAAATTGGAAAGATCAGCAGCCAGGGACCTGCTCCAGGTGAGCCGCATCTTGCCCCAAGTGGAGTACAAATCCAAACCCTCCTGCCTGGGTCCAACGGAGCATAAGTATTGAAACCATTCTCTATTAATTTGCTGAATGAGTGAGCACTAAACAGCTTGTTTTAAAGTTGCCTGGTCTAAAAAGACTAACTAAAATCCTAAAGTATGACTGACTAACCTGTTTACCATTAATTGCTTGATGCTGGATAAGATTATTACTTATTCTCCCTGAAATAAACAGGACATTATTTCCATTAGTATTCTATGCAAAACCTCATCTAAGGCTAAAAAGAGCCTCTAAAAGGAAAAAAACCCAGCTGGGTCTATTAGCTGGAATACTTTAATTGTGGAGGAGCTATTTGATTATGCAGTAATGTGTTTTTTAAAAAATAATTTTTGTCTATATATGTTGGGATAATTATATTTTCTGCCGGCCGGTGGTACTGTACATTGTATTTATTGTTTTTTATATAAAAATAAACCATATTTTGATACTTGAATTGTAGTCCTTAAAGCGCCGCTTACACTGTTTTTCTTTAGCTTTCCAGCTAGCGCGCGGGCTCAGTCAGTGTGTACTTAAAGTATGAAACTTCATCCCGAAGCACGGCGAACGGATGTTTTACGCTTCCGACCAACCTTTTCATACCCCCACTATCCACGTCAGCGTGGAGTCGATTTAATATAGTGTGGCGAGCGCAGCGAGCCACCGAGCCCGAAGCACGGCGAGCGGACGCGGAATACATGTGAAGTTATCCACGTCCCCTCGCCACACTATATAAAAATCAACTCCACGCCAACGTGGATAGTGGGGGTATGAAACGGTCGGTTGGATGCGTACCGCGTACGCTCGCCACGCTTCGGGCTTGGTAGTTTAAGGGATTTGCCTCCAGTAAGCCTGTGAATTAGTTCGTCTAATTTAGTCCCAAATAAAAAGGCACCTTCAAATGGTAATGACACTAACCGGTTCTTTGAATTGGAATCAGCAGACCAGGCTCTAAGCCACAGAACCCTTCTTGTAGCCACTCCAGCTGACATAGCTCTACCTGCAAATGTTGTGACATCTAAAGAAGCTTCACATAAAAATTCAACTGATTTCGGAATGACTTCCAAACTCTTTCAAATATACTGCCTAGAAATCTTCTCCTCAATATCAGTGTGGAGTGTAGTGCACCACATTCTTAATGCTCTAGATACAGACGCCACGGATACTCCTGCTTTTAAGGATACTGCTGTAGAGAAATGTAATTTCCTTAAAGAGTTCTCCATTCTCTGATCACTTGAATCTTTAAATGAGGCACCGTCCTCCAATGGTAGTGTTGTGCGAGATGTAACCTCCGCTACTGCTGCGTCTACTTTTGGTAGACCACACCATTTAATAAAGTCATCATCTTTGATTGGATACACTCGGAACAATTTACAGTTTTTTCTCCAAACGATACTAATCACATCCTTATAACACGGTGCACAGGGAAAGATCTGCCTTTTTTTGGATCTATCCTCAAATAATACATCTGCACCTTCCACTGGTGTCACTGGATCTTTATAATTCATAGTCGTGTATATATTTTTCAGAATAAATTCAATTGTATCAAAATTAAATGCTCTAGTATCTTCCTTAATTTCACCAGGCTCATCAGAAGAATCCTGCACTTCATATGTGTCATCTGAAGAATTAGCGTTGTCATAAGAAAACCCTGCTTGGTCTCTAGATCTTAGACCCCTGCAGTTCCATAAATTCATCCTTTGATACAAAAGACTGTTTCATCAAGTCCTTCAACATTTTTGAGTGACTGTCACCGGCTGCAGGCTTAAGTTTAAATTCCTCACATAAGGTTTTGCCTTGTACAGAGTCAAACATCTTGTTACAAGCCATACAACATAGTTTGCTATGTTTCTTTTTAACAGTCTTCTTCCTAGCTCCAGAAGGCACACTATGGAATAAGAAGAAAGCCTGTTACTATACTGAAATAATAATAATAGTCTGTCCTTCTTAACAAAAAACATACAGGGCTCACCTCACAGGGGCACTATCCTCTCTAGGGAGGGGGAAGGCAGATACATCTTGCAATAACATGCATAAGGTACCATAAGGTATGCTCATAGAATGCGCAGCCTATACATGATTATGTAAGGAACCAGAGTCCTACCTTTACCAAGGAACTAGCCCGTACGCAGATCCTTCAGGTCACTGCTCCGTATGTCTCCATTTGGCTTTTTAAATATCAGCAGAGCGCGCCTGGGAAGCGTGCAGACGCTGAAATGCACCTCCGCGCGGTGCATTGTGGAGGATGTAGTCTCTACCGCCCGAAAGCGGAAAATGCGCTATACCTTCTGGACGCAGAGTCCAGACTGAGATAACAGCCGCGCCGTGCGGAAGTGCGTGACCCCGCCGCCGGCGCTATGCATCCTGGTCAGTGTAGTCCCTTACACGTGCTTCCTGCTCGCACAAGCAGTGATACCGCATCCCTGGGGCTGCCAGACTGCCGAAAGCACAAGACCAGTTTACATAAAATATATGGAGACTTATAGATCACAAGCTCCCATACTGG
The DNA here is from genome assembly GCF_055691185.1 of Crinia signifera. Lineage (NCBI taxonomy): Eukaryota > Metazoa > Chordata > Amphibia > Anura > Myobatrachidae > Crinia > Crinia signifera. The sequence continues at coordinate 58,564,453 of NC_139217.1, forward strand.
ATCACATGGACAGTACTCTACAAGAGCCACACTCTTCCATGTTGCTTCAATACCCAAAGTGACCACCTGTATCTAGGAAGTGAGCCCAAAATAAAAGTAACCTCTCCTGCCTCTAGCTAAACAAGGAGACAGGAAAAAAAAAGACACCAGGGAATGGGAGGAGCAGGGATTTATACCGGAAGGGGAGGTCCCTGGGAAAAAAGTAACCGGTCTAATTACAAGGAGAAGGGATGAAATCCCAATGTGAAGGCTGCCATGGGATCATAGAAGAAAATAGTATTTGTCAACAGAAATATAATTTTTTTAATGCTAAAAACTCAAGCATTTTAAATCACAAAGCCCTCACTTTTCATCAAAGCGATTATAATTGCAGAATTTTAAGATATTTTGTTCTCTAGAAGACAAATTGGGGACACATTTTTGGGGTCAGATCTCAGGGAACCAATAACTATTTGCAAGAACGTACATGAAACCACAAAATGTTTGATAAAGGGTGCTACACTCCAACTTATCCAGTTGCCTTGACAGCATACCGTCAGGTACACTATGAGTGATATATTCATTATCCAGGCTCAGGCTGATCCTGAGGCACCAGAATGGGACTATATGGGAGATTGAAATATCTGCTGTCACCCCAAGCCTCTGCTCCTGGGTAATATTTCTATTATTAGTGGCTCACAGAAAGAGTCGAATTATACTCACCGATAATTCCTTTTTCTTCCTAGAGATCCCATGGCAGCCATACATTGGGATATTCCCTTCCCCCACTAGAACAGACAGGATTGGTTTCTCTTGGGACTGCCCACCTTGGGTATAATGGACCCCTCCTCCACCTCCCCTGAGTGTCTCCGTCTCATGGTCCCTAGAGAAAACACATCAGAAACACAAGGGAGGATAATCAGTGGCTGCCATGGGATCTCTAGGAAGAAAAAGGAATTATCGGTGAGTATAATTCGACTCTTTCTTCTACGATCCCCATGGCAGCCATACATTGGGACATACCCAAGACAATAAACGGGAGGGTAATATGCATGAAAAATAATTTATTATAAAGAGGCATTCAGGAAACCGCCTCTTGAAGTACATGCTTCCCAAAGTGGGCAAGAGAAACAAAGTGCATAATGATTCACAAAGGTGTGTACTGACGACCAGGTAGCTGCTTTACATATCTCAGTCACCGACGCCTTGGCCTTATTTGCCCAGGAAGTAGATACTGCCCGTGTGGAATGTGCCTGTACAATAGGAGGTACTTTCTTGCCTTCCTGTTTGTAGGCTGTCACGATAGTCTCTCTTATCCATCTGGATATAGTCTGCTTCCCAGGTTCCTTTCCTTTCCTGACACCTTCTGGAATAACGAACAGATGTTTGGTTGACCTAAAGTCTTTAGTTCTTTCCAGATAAATGGAGATCACTCGGACAAGATCCAACGTATGCCAGGCTTGTTGTTCCTCATTCTCAGGTTTAGGATATTAATTGGGCAGGATGATTTCCTGATTGAGGTGGAAGGTTGATACCACTTTTGGGACAAATTCTGTCAGGGAAGATAACAAGATAAGGTTCTTCGATCCATAGAGCTTGTAGCTCACTCACTCTTCTAGCAGAGGTAACTGCTACTAAGAATACGGTTTTCCAGGTTAAGAGTTTTACCGAACATTCCGTTAGAGGCTCGAACGGATATTTAGCTAGGACCGAAAGCATCAGGTTTAGATCCCACGGTGCCACTATAGCTTTGACTGGTGGCCGAATCCGTTTCATAGCTCTGTTAAATCTCTTTATCAGTCTTTCTTCTGCCAAAGGTCTATCTAATAGTACCCCCAGTGTTGATATTTGTGATTTAATTGTGGCTGGAGCAAGACCAATTTGGAAGCCTTCATAAAGAAACTGTAACACTCTATCCGTTGCTATGGAAGAGAAGTCACCACTGAAATGACCCCAATCAATAAATTTGATCCATGTCTTGTAATAAGCTAGAGAAGAGATGTCCTTTCTAGCTTTCAGCATCATTTCCATAACTTGGGAGGACAAGTTATGACGTTTCAGTATCTTCCGTTCAATCTCCATGCCTTTAGCGATAATTTCGTGGGCTCTGGATGATAAACCGGACCCTGATGTAGCAGATCCACTCTGTCGGGCAGAGGCCAAGGTTCTTGTATTGCCATCTTCAGAACATTGACGAACCAGGGTCTTCTTGGCCAGTAAGGTAGTATTGCTATCACCTCTACCTGGTCTTCTCTCTTCTTTTTCAGGACCTTTGCTATCATAGGGAAGGGAGGAAATATGTATCCTAGCTTGAAGTTCCATTTCACTGAAAGAGAATCTATTGCTAGGGCCTGCGGATGAAATGATTTTGAAAAGAAGCTGTTCACCTTCTTGTTCCCAAAGCTTGCCATCAGGTCTATTTCTGGGATGCCAAATCTTCTTTCTATTTGAGAGAATACTTCTTGGTTTAACTCCCACTCTCCTCTCCTGGGGACACTACTTCCCGACTCAGGAAGTCTGCCAGGGTATTCCTTCTTCCTGGAATATACACCGCTGTCATCGATCTTAGGTTGTGTTCTGCCCAACACATTATCTTTTCTGACATGCGCATCAGTTTTACACTCCTTGTGCCCCCCTGATGATTTATATGGGAAACCACGGTAACATTGTCCGACATAACTCTTAGATGGGAATTGCTGATTTCTCCTTCTAGACAACATATTGCTTCCCACACCGCTTGTAACTCTCTCATGTTTGATGAGTTCTTTGCTTCTTCTATCGTCCATGTACCCTGGACCGATCTCCTTCGATATGGACTCCCCATCCGAAGAGACTGGCGTCTGTGGTCAACATTCGAAACACCGGTTCTTTTAGGCTGGTTTTCCTGCTCTCTAGCCCCTGTAGCCACCATAGCAGATCCTTCTTTACTTCCTGACGTAATGAGATCAGGTGTTGATCGCCATACCCTCTTTTTTGTAGAGGAATGAGTAGCCATTGGAGTTTCCTCATTCTCCATTGAGCCCAAGGAATGATTTTGATGCAAGACGCCATCATACCTAGTAATTGGGTGGCGATAATCAGAGGAAACCTCTCCCTTTGCAGTAATAGATTGACTAGGTCTTGTATCTTTCTGCATCTCTCTGAAGAAAGGGAAATTGAGAACCGCTGAGTGTCTATCATAGCTCCTAAAAACTGTATTCTCTGTACAGGTACCAGCTGACTGTTCTCTTTGTTTACGACCCAACCTAGAAACTGCAACAGGTTTATGGTCATATTCACATTGGCCTCTGCTTCTGTTAACGATTCTCCTGCAATCAGTAGGTCGTCCAAGTAGGGCCATACTTGAATCTTCTGCATCCTTAATGCTGCAATCACTGTTACCAACACTTTGGTAAAAACTCTTGGTAAAGTTTTCAGCCCAAATGGTAGACAAGTAAACTGAAAATGGTAATTGGCCACCGAAAACCTCAGGAATTTTCTGTACCATCGATTGATCGGAATATGGTAATAAGCATCCTTTAGATCTATCGATGCGAGGTAATCTTCCCTCTTTATCCCCATCACAATAGAACTCAAGGTCTCCATCTTGAACTTTATCTGTCTTATATATACATTCAACTCCCTCAAATCCAGAATAGTTCTGAATGTACCATTCGGTTTCCGTACCAGGAATAGATTTGAATCTGTCTTATATATACATTCAACTCCCTCAAATCCAGAATAGTTCTGAATGTACCATTCGGTTTCCGTACCAGGAATAGATTTGAATAGAAACCCTTTCTGTGTTCCTTCTCTGGTACTATCTCTATGGCCTCTGTCTGTAGGAGTTGATCTATTTTTAAGAACAGTGCTTTTCTCTCTTCTGAAAGTTCTATGCAGTAGCCTTGCTGAATTATGTTCAACACCCAGGTGTCCTTTATCATCCTTTTCCAATTTACTGTGAACAGCATTAGTCTGGCCCCAATCTTCTCCTTCTGTAGATAGTCATAATTTTCCCTTCTGGCCCCAATCTTTATCTGGTTGGTATCTGCCACGAAAATTCTGTCGAAAGGACTGCCTAGAGTTATTAGCATTCCCTCTTTTGTAATATGTTTTGCCTGGGCGGTAAGTCTTTGCCTCTCTATAGGCCTGTTTAGATGAAGTAGGAAAATTGAAGCGATTTCTTTTCTCTTGAGGTAACCGAACCGATTTTCCCCCTGAAATCCTCTATATCATAGTATCTAGTCTGGAACCGAAGAGAAACTTGCCTTCAAAGGGTAAATTTGTGAGTTTATTCTTCGAATTAGCATCTGCGTTCCAAGGCTTAAGCCACAGAGCTCTTCGTCCCGTTACCCCTGCTGCCATAGCTTTAGCTGCAAAGGACACCCCGTCCAGTGAGGCCTCACACATATAAATCGATGGCTTTCTGCATAACTTCTAAGTTCTTTAGTAGATATTGCTTCGATATTTTCTCCTCCACATCTGTTCTCAAGTTGGAGGCCCAAAGTCGAACAGCCCTAGCTACTGAAGCCATTGCCACGTTGGTCTTCAGGGAGCCTGCGGAGGCTGAATGTACTTTACGAAAATAATTTTCAATTTTTCTGTCCATGGCATCCTTAAATGCCGCAGCATCCTCAACAGGTATAGTAGATTTTGATATGATTTCCGCCACCACTGCATCTACCTTGGGCATGGTGCACCACCCAAGTAGTTCTTCATCTTTAAACGGGTACATTTTTTCTACCCTATTCCCCAAGGTAAACCTCTTATCGATGTTGGTCCATTCCTTGTTTATCATATCTCTCACCACCTTGTTAACCGGAAAGGTTCTCCCTTTTTTATTTCTATCTTCATACAAGGGGTCTCTGGTTTCAGAGGTGGATGCCGTTTCCCTGAAATTCATGGCTTTGTATATGTTTTTTAGCAGGTTCTCTACAAACTCTAAATTAAATGATCTGACATCCTCTAGTTCACCAGATTCTTCTGAAGACTCCTTATCTTCACACTCAAACTCATCTGAGGAATCTTCCTCTGGTGTAAACTCAGCTTGCACTCTAGACCTCTTAACAGACTGACTCTGTGCAAATTCATTCTTTGAGACAAAATTTTGTTTCTTCCAAGACATTAACTCTTTAAGCATTTCAGAATGTTCCGGCTTTTTAGCCACTTTTGACTGTGCCATTTCACATAATTCACACAACGATTTCTTCTGACTTGAAGCAAACGTCTGATCACATTTCATGCACACCGATTCTGTAAAATTTTTCTTTGCTGTCCTCTTCTTATGTACAGGAGAGACAGGCACACTAAAATGCAGAGAAACTACACTCAATATCTAACTCAGAAAAAAAAACAATACTGATGCCCAAAACCAAAGGGCTTACCTCACTGGGGCATCATCTGGCTTCTGGGGAGAAGGCGCTTCCATGATAAACAATCCAGCGTTTTCCAAACAGTGTGCACAACTGAACGCCATAACCTGAGCCATTACCGGCTATTTAACTGTTTCCTGATGGTCCTCCGTGTTCAGGATGGCCGAACGGAACCAAATTAACAGCCCAGTGTTTCCGGCGGGGCTGAATTTAGAGACGCACCTCCGGCGTCTGTGAGCGGAAGTGACGCGTTACCGGCACTTCCGCCCCTTCTGCCTTAACTTCTAGCGTGTGCAGCTGCGGCTTTCCAGCGGGGCTGCCGCTCTATTCCCTCAGCAGACCTGTTTCCTCCGGACACCACCCGGCGTCTGTGCCACGGTCCTAAAACCAGGTAAACTGCCATGGCAGAATACAGAGTGCAAGGAGACGAATGTAGCTGATCTCCTGCACCTTCTTCTCCCCGGGGAGCCACCCCATTCAGCTCCGTGCTGGTCCGAGGTAACCCTGTTTAAACAAAATTAATCTGTCCTACTCTGTCTACTTCTAAATGGAGACAGGAAAAAAGATGCAAGGGAAGTGGAGGAGGGGTCCATTATACCCAAGGTGGGCGGTCCCAAGAGAAACCAATCCTGTCTGTTCTAGTGGGGGAAGGGAATATCCCAATGTATGGCTGCCATGGGGATCGTAGAAGAAAACCCAAATAATCCCCAAAGCAGCACTTTAGATGGATTTTGATCTGCGTTTGCACTTTACATAGTATAATCCACAGCTACTTCCCCTCCCCCCCCCCCCCCCAAAGTATTTTTTCAAAATAAGGAGGTTTCTTCATAAATCCAGACGTCTGTTAAGGTGCATACACAAGGACCAATTTGACATACAATGTGGGCATTCCCGATTGATTGGAACAACCAAACGTTCCGTGTTTATGAACGATATCGATGACGATGCGCTTGTTATGAGAGGTCTATTATCTTTTATGCAGGAAGATCATAGACCAATCTTTTGCCATGTGCTCAATCATTTCATCATTTGCATGATGAACGTTTGGTAAAAGCTGATTGATTGGCTCCCCTCCACTCATCAACAGGCCCTACACACTGGGCGACTTTCATGCTGAAAGCCGCGCAAACGAGAAAACCGAGCGGCTTTTACGTGAAAGTCGCCCAGTGTATATAGGCCTTTAAAAGTGATTGTGAAATAAGCCTGGGAAACCTCAGTAAGTACATAAGTCTGTTTATGGCTCAGGACTCAAACTAGTTAGACATAAGGCCAGTTATCCAGTGTGTGCGATATTGGTGCATACAGTAAATTCATTAGATTTTCAATTCTGTTAATTTAGGCATATTAGTTATACCAGTTGCAGAAGCTTGGTATCGGATTGCCACAACATCGCCCACATTCCTGTAGGCGACAGACTGGCTAATCATTACATCAGTATTTGTACAATGCCTGAGCAGTAGATTGAGCAATGTACATGGGACTGCTGACTCCATTGCAAACACAAACCTCTGCCATTGTAACATAATACACTGTATTGTGCTGTAAGAAAACAACGGAAACAATAATGAGGGATAATAGTCTGAGACACAAACAAATACCTTGATCAGAAACAGCGGTCTCGAATAGTGAAAGTCTGAATCCCTTCCGAGGCTTGGCTTAGGTCTACGGGACACACCTCAGAACACATTAAGATGATTTACTTAGGCAAAGAATTATGGATTGAATGTGTCTGCTGGTGTGTGATTGGGCAGAGCTATTTGGCAGCACAGATAAGACTTCAGAGTATGTGCCAATGTGATCTCACTGTAGACCAGGGCTGGGCAATTGTGGCCCTCCAGATGTTGATGAACTACACATCCTAGGATGCTTTGCATTAGTTTTGCTATGTTGCCATGCTGAAACTGATGCAAGGCATGCTGGGATGTGTAGTTAGCGAACATCTGGAGGGCTGCAATTGCCCAGCCCTGCTGTAGACTATCTCAGCATACTATTAAACCACAAGTATTGGGTGACATGACTGCTGCCCAGCTGGATACAATTCTGCAGAGAGTCTCTTTTGTGAATTTGCACGGAGCAGGCTCCACACACACACACACACACACACACACACACACACACACACACATATAGATTAGTTGAACGGACCGGCACTCTATCCCTCAGATGGTTGCGCTACAGTGCCTTCCAACACATGTAGTAGCTGTAGAAGAAACAATGGCGGCACTTGCAGACTTGTAATAATGAAATATTTTATATCACATCACAAAAAGGTGTCCGACGTTTCAAGAACACCTTTCTGGGTACTTGTTTCCTATCTGGGCGCCCGCTAAGTTAATTGCGCACCATGCTATTCTCCGTAGAGAAATCTGATCGCATCGTACACATACACGATATTGAACGATGCGATGCGATGCGATTTCCCATAGGAAACAATGTTAAAATGGCTCAATTTAGCCAAATTATCATAGGAACAATAGTAAATGGGCCAAAAACACACCTGAACATTGAAATGTCCCCCCAAAAGTAGTTGACGCCACCCCGCCATCAACGTGAACCCGAAGCGTGGCGAGCGCAGCGAGCCCGCGAGGGGCGGCGGTACGCGTCCTCCGACCTTTTCATGCCCTACTATCCACTAGGGCGTGGAGTGAGAATAGAATAGCGTGGCGAGCGCAGCGAGCCCCGCGAGGGGACGCGGATACCTTCACAGGTAAACGCGTCCCTTTGCGGGCTTCCCAGGTGTCCGCGTCGCCATGGACACCTGGGAAGCCCGCGAGGGGACGCGTATAACTGTGAAGGTATCCGCGTCCGCTCGCCACGCTTCGGGCTCGGTGGCACGCTGCGCTCGCCACACTAATCTATTCTCACTCCACGCCCTAGTGGATAGTAGGGCATGAAAAGGTCGGAGGACGCGTACCGCTGCGCTCGCCACGCTTCGGGTTCACGTTGATGGCGGGGTGGCGTCAACTACTTTTGGGGGGACATTTCAATGTTCAGGGGTGTTTTTGGCCCATTTACTATTGTTCCTATGATAATTTGGCTAAATTGAGCCATTTCACATTGTTTCCTATGGGAAATCGAATCGGATCGCATCGCATCGTTCAATATCGTGTATGTGTACGATGCGATGCGATCCGATTTCATTACGGTGCCGTACGTAGAAAACCTGGGCGCCCAGATAGGAAACAAGTACCCCTTTCTGCACCTTGAAAACGGGGGCACTCCCCGAAACGTCTGACACCTTTTTGCACCTTTTTGTGATGTGATATAATATTTCGTTATTACAAGTCTGCAAGTGCCGCCATTGTTTCTTCTACAGAATATATATATATATATATATATTTATTTATAGGCATTGCATCACCTCTCAGGCGAGTCTCCACTTGACTACAAAGAATGTAAATTGGGCTATTATTGGCGTTAGTCCATAGGTAAAGTACAAAGAGACTCATTGGAATTGTTGTGCAAATTCACTTTCAGATACGTTTTAACCCTAATGTGGAGCTGGTGCAAGTGCTCACAGATAATACCAATGGCTACCAAGCTACACATATGGCGAGTCTGCTGGGTTTAGACATTTTAACAACTCTGCGGTCAGGAAAATATACCCATTTCCCCAGAGCATTAGTGTGCCTGCCCATGCTGTAGGGAACATAGGATTGTAAGTACCATTGTAGCAGGGAGGAATAAGAATGACTGAAATAATCTCAGAGCAGGGGTTTCCACGCTCAGGCTGAAAGTATCCCACAGACAGCCCAGCCCAAGAAGCCACGCCTCATTTTCAGGTCCGCACAGAGCAGCCTGCCTGGGAGTCCCGACGTGACAGATAGGTATGAGTAAAGGTCCAGGTTTGAAGTATATCTATGGGTAGGCATAGTTGGTTAAATCATGTTGACTGAGGTACTAATCAAGTCACCTTTGGCCAAGCATAAATAGACTTAAATCATGGTCCATTAGTGCTCATTTAGGAAAGTTTGTGTACCATTGTTGTTACAAAGAGCCCCGGAACATGTATAAAATAAATAGGTTGTTCAATTAGTGATTCCCACACACAGGCCTCAAGGCAACTTAATAGTTCAGGTATTAAAGCTACCCATGCTTAAACACAGGTATTCTTTGGTAGCCAGTGCAATATACACAGCCCATTTTCCAACATTGACCATGCCGAATCAGGTGTACCTCCACATCAGCTAGAGGTCCACATGTTAAATATGGGTGCCGGGTGACCTCCCGACAATTATAATCCCGACTGTTAAAACACTGACAGTCAAGATCCAGAAGAGGTTATTCTCAAACTCGCAGGGGGCTTTGTTGCGCTTGCCCTACTATCTGAGTCCAGGCAGTTAGGAGTCAGACATTGGAATAATGACTGTCACAGTGCTATACCTCTCCCACTAAATACCCTATGCAGTGAATTCTGAGTGTTTCAATGACCGCCTGGGATATGTATTGTATTACATACTGCATAATATCAGCATGCAAAGTGACAGTTCACCAATGTAATAATTCAAAATATAAAAGTACAAGTGAATAACATTTTGTTTGCATTTGAAAAGCAGATAAAGATTTGAATTCATATACACAGCTCACTTTGATAAATCCCCCCCCCCTCCCAATAGGAATACAATGCTTGAAGAGGGATAAGGTAGACAAAGATAATGTTCCAATCAATCAGCTCCTAGAAGTGATGTTACAGGCCGTTGATTGGTTGGTACTGGTATCTGACTTGGGACCCGGTTGGTTATCTAACAATCCAGTTTGACAACTGTGCTGGTTTACAAAGCAATTCAACGTCAAACAAGACTTTGACTCTGTGAATGTTTGCATTGTAGGGGCCCACCCTGCAGCCATTACTACACTGGTTATCTACCGGGCTGGATTTGCCACCAAATGTTTATATAGGAAGTACAACAAAAGGATACAATAAAAGCTCAGCCTGAAAAATATTAGGTGAATACAGATAAAATAAAGCAGCGCAGCAAGAGGACGTGAGCAAACCAATAAGTTATTCTGAATTCTCCGCACAAAAGTCCTCTGTTCATGGCTGGTGGAAATGAGGTTTGGAATGGTTAACATGGAGTTATAGGGCAGTGGTGGCAAAATGACAGGCGTGTCATGGCATATATCTACGATCATGTACATACAATGACATGGCACCAGCGTCACTACTAGGGTGTCCACTCTGTGTGGTCATAGGGCAACCCTTAGATTTGAGGTTCTTTATGATCGCCTATAAGCTGCGCAAGTGTACACAACTGCGACGGAGTTTGCAATGCCTGCGGTTGGAGCCTTTTTCCAGAGCCTAGAATATTACATTCAAAACATGAATTAGGCCCTATGTGTGGGGAAACAAGGGGGAGTTAGCATTCGGTGGCGTTAACATTTTTCATTCCAGCTCATTGGACATGGTTTAGGGGTCATTCAGACCGGATCGCTATAACGTGATTTTGCAGAGCCCAGTGATCAGATGCCACCACTTAAGAGTGAAAACCCACACTGGGCATTGCTGCAAATGGCTTGGGCAAAGATCACTGTACAGCTGTAAATCCATATGTATCTCACGCACCATTGAATGATTTGTAGCATGCTCAGTTAAGCAACACGAAAACCCTAGCAAAGGTCTTTTGATGACAGAGAGAAGCAGCACCCACACAGCAGCATAGGCACATAGTGGCAGCACAGGATAGCAGTTTACTGTACACATCTTTGGATGGTGAAGAAGCGATGTCATTTCCAGTGTTACCAGCCAATTCCAAGACCTGTGATTAAGCGCTGGGCATTTCTCAGCAAGTCAGCCGTATAACATGCCCATTATCGCCATCTGTAAGTGTACAATTACTGGAATGGTTAATAACCAGTTTTGTTCTAATCAGAAACAGATGTAGGCCTTGCACACAGATGTTCACACAGGTTTATCTAAAGCCTATTAAAGCATTTTGATACTTGTAATCCCATAAAAATAACAGCACAAAACCATTTCTGGACTAGCACTCGCTTCCCATCCCCGCCAGTGATCAGAAGACCATAGACACTCTCCTTACACTTCCCCTGCAACAACATGTCCTACACTGGTGACCGCAAAAGGTTTGTATTGATAACAGTTTCTCCAACATCTGCACAAGCAACACTTTCTATTCACGCCCCCCCCCCCCCCAACAAGACAGCAATTCGTTGAAGTACTACACATTAACCCCAATATTAAAAAAAAAAAAACCACACAAAACACAATCTGTACATAAAAATTGTTTATTTTTTCCTTGTCTACCCCAGTCATCATTATTGGAGTATTTAATTTTTTTTTTATTTTTTTTTGTTTTTTTCTTTGTTTGAGGCAACAGTTTTGTGGGACAAGCAGAGCAACAAGACAGTAGCTGCACACCAGGATTTTTTAAAAATAGATCACAATTTGTGTCACCATGACAGCCGATACAACAACGTCCTGTAATAGAAAAAAAACAAACAAACCAGAAGTCTGCACTTCCTCATGCGGTTACGGAGAACGCACACATACACTGTCGCTCCACGAGAGGCCGAGATCCGTCTGCAACCATCCGGCGAGTGCTACAGTTATTTGGCTGTTGCCTCTGGAATGTAGATCACAACATCAGGTATGCGAGAGCTCAATGACTAAAGCTTTTAAAAGTACATGTGTTAGAGAGAAAGAGAAAGAGACAGCACCACTTCCGGTGAGAATGTGGCTCAATCACCACGGAGCATATAACAGAAATATATATATATTTTTTAATAGAATTTCCAATTGCAGTAGTCCTAGCCATAACATGCCGGTACATGATCCGTGCTCATTTGTAGGTGATTGTCCACTGTTTGACACAAGCATCATGGGACACTGTAGCCAACGTGTGCTCATCCAACCAAGCCAGCCCGCTCACGTGGTGTAGCCGATGGGTATCTGCAGGAGTAAAGGATTCATATGATACAATGATCTCTGAAAACACCACGCCGAGTTCTGCCAACATTCTATTGTCACAGTCATTTTCTACCGAATTAAAAAAATAATCCTATTAAAAGCAGCGTTGTGGCAGCAGGAGCCAGCACGCGTGGCTGAGAGGATGTGATCTTTATTTGGTTAGGGATTAACGTGCAAACTATCTCATTAAGCACCAAGGCAGAAAGTTCTGTCTGATCTACAACGGACCTCATTGTGAAGATTGCATCTAGGCACAAATGTAAAATGCAGCCGGGAAAAAATATATAGGGCAGATTGCTTTTTGCCTCCTAAGCAGAGTTGGGTATGACATACTGCAATGTCGACAGGGTTTTTTTCACCCAAATGTCGACACAGTCTACATGGACACTGGATTAGGTGCACCGCGTCACCTCACCATGCTTCGGGCACGGTGCCTCACTGCGCACAGCACACTATTTTATTCTCCCACCATGCCCTAGTGGATGGTCGGGCGTGAAATACCGCCTGTCGGCACAAAAAGGTGAAAAACACCCATGTCGACCCAACAGTGTTGACTTAATGACTGTCGACCATCTTTAGGTCGAACAACCGGCCGTATCCTGCAGAGCTTGATGCAAAACAAGGATGGGACACTAAAGGAAGCAAGTGCACCACCACCCTACACCTACAAGGAGAAGATTTACTGTATTTTTGACCACAGGATGCAAAAGTCGCAAAGGACACAAATACCATTTTTCTTAATGTCCACACTATTATACTCTTACATACCAGTGTTTTTTTCCCCATCCCAAACAGCGCACAGGACACCCATTTTACTGCATAAGTGGGTGTTACCAAGACATGTTTGGTAAACCAGATGCAGCCAACAGAAGCCAAGAGCAGGGTATGATTGCTCTCAACACAGCATTTTGTTGACGCACCCCTACAACGCTCAATCCTTGTTTCATTGACAGGGACGCAAAGGAAGGCGCGTGTGTGTGTAAACCAGTGAGCTGATACTGCCCAGATAACCCAAAAGTAAAAGCGTGCAAAAGTTTCAGACGGACTCTCACTGCTGATTGAAAAAAAGGTAAATGTAAAAATTCTGCTTTTGGCCACTAGAGGGAGACTCGAGTTCTGAGAACATGATATCGCCTCATTTCACTCAATCTAGTCACTAAAGAACGGAGCCCGATGCGAGGCCAAAAAAAAAAAAAAATATTCGGGAAAACTTTGGACTTATAGTATCGGGTGGGGTGCCGGACGGCTCCCCGACAGTCATTCCTCCGACATCGGAATCCCGACTGCTCCCTCGTGGGGGTCCACGACCCCCACAGAGGTAGACAGCGTGGCGAGTGCAGCGAGCCCGCAAGGGGCTTCATTGCGCTCCCCACGCTGTGCAGTCGGGATTCCGACGTCTGAGTAACGACTGTCGGAATCCCGACTGTCGGGGAAATATGCCACACCCATCGGGTGACCGGGTAATTCATCATATTAGGACGCAACATTGCAGCCAACATTGAACACAATAGATCTTCACGAAAATCCATTGCAGTATATTGAAATGAATGTGCATTTCCTTTTAATTAACATCTACATACCGATCTAAGCTACTTTGCAGTATAAAATTGAAAAGGAAAAAAAATAAAAATAGGAATATAAACATACCTGGCATTTTAAGACGTTTATCTGAATCGCTCAACGTCCAAACAATAACCATCATATCCATCCCACCGGTGGCAAAGTGCTCATTGTCGGGTGACCAGGCCACACAGACCACTTTTGCGTGGTGGCCATAAAAGCGGTACTTCTCCTGTTTGATAGTGAGAAGAGAAAGCAAGGTTTAGTTTGTAATTAGCTGCAGCAATGTCACTGGCAGGGCCTGATTGAGATCCCATGGGCGGGACAATGCTCATGGGCCTATACTGAAAAGGAGAAGAGGTGTAAAAATAGTAAAAAAATAAAAAAAAATGGTTACAAAATTATATCATTTTTCTACCAGATGTGCACAGTTTCTACTGGAGAAATGCTGTGTACACACGGTGAGATTTGACATTAGATTTTGACTATATGGTCAAAATTGTATGCAGATCACAAGACAGCACAAATCAAAACCCGGATAGACAGGGCAGCAATGACTATATAATGCAAATCTAGTGCAGGTTGTATGAATTGTATGTAAATAGTACAGTTAGCAAAGATTGCATAGCACTCGAATCTTAAGTCGAATAGCAAGGGAATCTCACCGTGTGTACACACCATAAGATTTGCTGGGTGTAACATTTTCCCCTTTTCACTGCCTGCTTATTATTATTATGTTTCTTATATAGCGCATACATATTCCGCAGCGCTGTGCAGAGTATAGTTGAACACTCACATCAGTCCCTGCCCCAGTGGAGCTTACAATCTATATTCCCTACCACCTGTACACGCACACACAGAGACATTTCTAGGGTTCATTTTGTTGGGAGCCAATTAGCCTACCAGTATATTTTTTGATTGTGGGAGGAAACCGAGCACCCGGAGGAAATCCACGCAAGTACGGGGAGAATATACAAACTCTGCACAGTTAGAGCCATGGTGAGAATAGAACCCATGACCTCAGCGCTGTGAGGCAGTAATGGTAACCATTACACCATCCTTAGTGGATGCTTGCAAATAACGGTCACGATTTAAAGACCACCAGCAGGTGAACAGTGTGAGTTCACAACTCTCATTTTTCAGGGCACATGTGAGGCCTTGTAAATGGCAGGACTTTTTTGTTTCCATATAACTCTGAAACGAAGCAAACAATTACAATATCATTGTGCAGGAGTAAGAGTGTTCATTTGGTATAGGATGTGCCCTGCTCGTACAACGGCATCATAGAAATGAGGTGCAGATTTATTAAGCTTGGAGAAGAGATAAACTGGAGATAAAGCGGAGAAAAGGTAAAAGGAGATAAAGCACCAGCCAATCAGCTGTGTTTGAAAAAGACAGCTGGGAGTTGATTGGCTGGTGCTTTATCTCCTTTTACCTTTTCTCCGCTTTATCTCCAGTTTATCTCTTCTCCAAGCTCAAGAAATCTGCCCCTGAGTCACTTGTAAAAGTCACCCTACTATTAAGATATAAATGGCCACCTGGGAATCATATTGCCTTGGTGATGGGACTATTTTTATGTAATGGCCTGGAGCTGGAGCTCTGCCTGTCCCATTGTTTATCTGGTCCTGCTCACAAATGTATCTGCTGGGTGAAGCCGGCTCTGGCATAGTCATAGTGGGGTTTATCATCTAAGGGAAGCTGGAGGATCAGTTCTGCCTGATGCCAATATGGGTGGACTTAGGATATGTGGATGTCTTACATATACTGGAGAACCTACTTGCTTTTAATTATAAATAACTCAAAATGTAGGTAAACCTAGATAAACGTGGCTATTTATAAAGATCAGAGTGCATTGCAGTGTGTGTAAATAGCCCCTGATTCAGACCTGATCACTGGGCTCCAAAGAGTCGCAGCACATCGATCAGTTAGACATCGCCCCACCAGAGAGAAAACCCGCCTATGTGCACTAATGCGCAAATATGGGGGAAATCCATTTGCAAATCACTCACCACCGACTGCATCCCCTGCCCATGTGCAGTGGCCGCGTAGCTTAGTACTTACTTGGCACGGTGATGCAAAAGAGAGTAGTTCGGGGCCGGAGCAGACAATCTGTTTTCCATTAAATGCCTGCTGGGAATCGCCTGCACTTTCTTCGACCCTCACAGAAAACAGCCGGGTGCCAGCCCCCAAACAGCGGCTGTCAATCATCTTGTGAACCAAGCCAGCAATGAGTAGCCATCAGTGGGGCTTTGTTCGCAGGATGGCCTGGCGCAAGCACAAGGGTCTAAATCGGACCTAAATGTAATAACCTCGGCACTCCGTGCGACTTTTTGAAAGCGCCAATCACTTACAAGTCAATACCAGATTGACTTTGCCTTGTATATGATTTCTGGTTAGTGCATTCCTAGGACACACTTGCATAGTAGTGACTTAATACCCAACGTGCTTGTGGTTATCACAGGATCCAATACACCTATTACAAAGTAAAACTATGCTCACAATACAAAGCAAATCCATGCAATCCGATCTATAGTAAACGACAAGATAGGTCCTCCCAAGAGAATATTGTTAATGCAGCAGAGATCGGTACTCTTTACCTAGAAGGGCGCCCACGATTTTGATCGTGGGCATCGTTAGTAAAAAATATCACGGCCATCGCATGCACTAAAAAAAAAAAAAAAAAAAAAAAAAAAAGCGACCGACGCGATGCCCGCAATTTCCCATAGGGAACAATGTTAAATGTCCCAATTGACCCGATTTTCCTGTTAAATGTCTCAATTGACCCGATTTTTCCATAGAAAACAATGTTAAATGTCCCAGAGAGGCCAAATAGGCACCCTGAAGTGTAAAATGGCCCCCACAATTGTTAACGCCACCCCACGATCAACGTGAACTCGAAGCGTGGCGAGCCCGCGAGGGGCGGCGGTACGCGTCCTACGACCTTTTCATACCCCCACTATCCACGTCGGCGTGGAGTTGAGAATAGAAAGTGTGGCGAGCCCCGCGAGCGGACGCGGACAGCTGTGAAGCCCGCGAGGGGACGCGTATACCTGTGAAGGTGTCCGCGTCCCCTCGCGGGGCTCGCCACACTTTCTATTCTCAACTCCACGCCGACGTGGATAGTGGGGGTATGAAAAGGTCATAGGACGCGTACTGGCCGCCCCTCGCGGGCTCGCTGCGCTCGCCACGCTTCGGGTTTACGTTGATCGTGGGGTGGCGTTAACAATTGTGGGTGCCATTTCACACTTCAGGGTGCCTATTTAGCCTCTCTGGGCCATTTAACATTGTTTCCTATGGAAAAAAATCAGGTCAATTGAGACATTGAACAGGAAAATCGGGTCAATTGGGACATTTAACATTGTTCCCTATGGGAAATCGCGGGCATCGAGTCGGTCGCATCGCATGCGGTTTTTTAGTGCATGCGATGCCCGCCCTTCTAGGTAAAGAGTACCCAGAGATCTCATGGGGATAATGATACCCCTTATTGGTAACACTGAGGTCCCAAAAGCAATAAGATGCTAAAACCTCCTATTGCTTTCGGGACCTCAGTGTTACCAATAAGGGGTATCATTATCCCCAGGAGATCTCTGCTGCATTAAAAATACTCCCTTGGACCCATCTTGTCATTTTAATTGCCTGGACTTATTTTGAGTCCCCACATTTCACTGCAGCTCAAAATAGTAAAAAGTTACCTGGTTTACACATATAGGGCCTATCTAGCGCACAGCCACCAACTTTGGTTCTCGATTACAGAGAACAGAAAACCTTGGCTTAACAACAATGTTCAATCCAACAATCTGCTGTAACGTGAGCTCTGGCATCCACTTACGGAGGTAGCATATCCATCGGCGACGTCGAAGACTGTGACCCCTCTGTTCACATCAGTAGCAGCTAGATAGGCACCATCATTGGAATAGGCAAGGCTGGTCACCACCGCATTGACAGGCAGGGATTTGCCCTCATCCTTCAGGGTGTTGCCTTGAATGGAATATAGATGGATGTTTCCGTCCTTATAAAGAAACATAAGCAAACACATGAACGCCAAGTCCAATGGAATAATGATACAATATTGTAACTTGGGAGGAAAAAGGTGAACCGTAGTAATGTTACGGCACAGCCACAGACTTCGTTACTGCACAGTTATCTATAGAGTTCTGTGTGTACAGTAGTAGCAGTAAAACATAGGTATCAAGTCTGCCAACACTGGTATCTATTTCTCTACTGAACCTCAAGTGTGGCTGCCAAGGAAAAATGTATGTTAGATTATTATAGATAGGCCACAGTGCCACCTTGTGGCCTATGTTTGTCATTAACCAGCAGAACCTTTTTATCTGCCTACAGTACAGACAGCTGCTACACCTGTATAACCTGCATTCAGTACTTTGCCCTCTGACCATCAGATAATACTAACTATATTGGTAACATTACATATCATTTGGGAGCATTCTATAGAAGCAGGAAAGTAAACAGAGGTAAAACTGGTCAGCAGTGATTAATAATACTAATACTCAGTTATATGCAGATTTTGCCTGAACCAGAAAATACAAATAATAATTCTAATAATGTAAAAGACTGTCCATTCACCCCATATACTCACACCAATCATGCACTACACAAGGTGGCAGCAGTAATAAGAATACCCAGAATCCTTCCTGCCAATAGGCATGCAAGTAGAAGAAGTGACAATACATGTAAGAGACCACACGATCCTTACCGCTCCTCCAACAGCCACAATGGCAGATCCTTTGTGAATTGCCACCACCTCTGGCTCATAGTCAAGAGAGTCCAACACAAAAACCTTTTTCTTGTCTTTCAGCAGGACAATCTGTGAGACAGGAGGAAGAAGGCGTTCAGCGTCAGAATCACTGTATCTGCAGAAACCATGTTAGTCTGACTGAGGAGTGACACACACACATTATATTCATCTATTTGGTCAGATGAAAACTAGAGCACAGCCAGCTAAAATTTCATAAGTGTTCAGCTGGCCTTATCTCAGACCAGTGGTTCCCAAACTTGATCCTCAAGGAGCACACACACTGGCAGACATATCAGGCTTTCGATTGATGTATCGCTGGAGCATCGGCCAGTGTGTACCAGCAATATATCTATGAACTGTGTCGTTCACAGAAACACCGTCAGTCGCCAAACACTTAGTGTAGTGTACCTGGCCAATGCAGATGGTCACAGCGTGTCCCTTAGTGTCAACATCGATGCTCTTTGGCTGGACATCCAACTTCACGGCATCCTGAGGACTAAAGAGAAAAAAAAAATAATAATAATTCAGATGATCCTGCTGTGGGATGGAGAATTTATATAGACAAAACATTGATTCCCCTCCACAACCCCACACTCCGGCTTTGATTTTGGCCAAATATTAATGCGGTTCCGTCTATTCGAGGCCCTCCAGCTCAGCCAGGACCTGCACTAGGGAGACCATCATCTTGGGTAGCATCATTTTTGCCAACTGAGGTCAGAACGTAAACAGTTAATTTAATATAATATTAATCATTCAATAAAGAGGCCCCTGAATGAAAAGTAGCTAGTGGTACACATTAGCATCCAAGGCACCAATATGAAGAGACGGTCATTAAATGTTATTTGAGGAAATGGTATTTTGGCAGTGGAGGGTTGTCACAGGACTAGTCTGCATTCCTACACATAAATACGCTCGCTGTTCAAGAAGATATTGATAAGAGGTATGATCAGTAATCAGTAGCACCCCTAACAATTCCAGTGGATGGGGGGGGTGAATAAGGGAATTTTTGCACTGACTAAGTGTCCATTGTCGATTATGATGCAGGACCCCCCCCGTTCTCATTTAGAACTTTTAAAAATATATCCGCCCATGTTCCCGGGGACATTTGGGTGCAGGATAGGAGGTGTGGGCCTTCCATGCTTTCCTCTGGTTGATCAATTCCTTCTCAATCTACAGTCTCGATATGCAACACCAAATAATAGGGTGTAATGTCCCCGTCATACCAAAATCAGACAACCCCGGGTAGAAATACACACCGATCAGGGTATATGTAGCGGTTTGTGGAGGGGGACAGAGCAGGTTTATGAAGCGTTAAGAGTCAAACTGAACAAGCTTTATTCCTGTGCTTCTTGTTAAATTTCCATATCAATGGATGACTGAACCCACTTAATACAGTAGGATAGGAATTGCCAGGGGTTGGTACTACTATGCTAGTGGGTAATATAAATAACACAGGGTCTAAAATAAGTGGCACGGCATGGGCAACCAAAACAATGATCTCCACCAACCTGTATGTTCCGGCAGTAACATTAGTGTATCGTACAGTGTCGTCCATGCTGCAAGTAACCAGCTGGTTACAGCCGTCTAAGGCCATGCTGGACACCTGGTTGGTATGGCCTTTGCCACTGAAGGTGTCATCCTCTCCCGTCCCAGCATCAAAATAATGTATTCAGTAACATTAAGGAAAACAATCATGAATGGGACTATTTAGTGAACGGAAAAGAATTACACCAGAGAGGATATGGCTAGAACATTGGTTCCCAAATGGTGTGCCTAGGCACCCTGGGGTGCTGTGAGGCTCTTGGTGGCATTATTTATGGTCAAAGTGATTGGCAGCCATCAGCACTGGGTAACATGTGGACAATCTGAAGCAAAACACTGTCCATCCTCATACAGCAGAGATTCCCAAACGGGGTCCTCAAGGCACCCCAATGGTCCAGGTTTTAGGTATATCCCTGACTCAGCACAGATGGTTAAATCAGACTGAGTTACTAATTAAATCACCTGTGGCCAAGCATGGATATACTTAATACCTGGACCGTTGGGGTGCCTTGAGGACCGCGTTTGGGAACCTATGCCATACAGTATAACTGACCCCAAAGAGGACAGATAAGCACAAGTTACTTACATTTACTTTTTTCCAAAGGTATTAATATTAAAAAATATCTATTTTTTAATTACCTTGGCGGGATACCAACAAAAAAAAAAAAAAAAAAGGAAGAGGGGGGGGGGGGGGGGCAGCTGATAATGTTTTTGTTTTTTTTTCATATGGGGGTTTTACACCTACCCCATCCCGTGTCCATAGGCCCCCCAAAGTAAAATGACTCAGCAATAAGTCAGCACCAATGCAGAGGTCGGTACGAAATGTTCTGTATTTAACACATTTCTATTTCTGGAGAATAGTAAAAGTTTTGACTGACATTCAAAGAGGACGAGTCCGAATTTATGTAAATCGGACCAACAGCACAACCCACTTACAGCAAAGATCCTGACGTCTACAAAGCTCCGAGAAAGAAAAATAAATGAATAATGCAAGAATAGAGATGCAGAAAAACATCTCTATTTATACATTCATTCTTAACAAAAACCTATAAAAAAGTAAGAATCACACAGCCTACATCCTCTTATAGCAATAATTACCCAACAAATGTCTGGATGACCAGAAGAAAAGGCTACTTGCAGAGACTTAGCAGTTACTAAGCTCCTGTTCGGTCATGCAAGACTCAATGTACAGGTCTGCTTGCACGACAGGGTGCATGAGAAGCAATAAGCAGGGGGAAAATAAAGGATATTGATATGTCCATCATGGCTGCCAGTGTAAATGGTGGATCGGCCATCATTGTTGCGTACGGTCAGGCACTGGATTGACTTGCTGTGTCCCTGTAGGAGAAGAACAAAATTAAAATTACACATCACCAGAGCACAACATTCAGTCGGAGGGTGCCTAGAACAGGTGTCTGGTATCTTTGGGAGCAGATCTGGATCACAGATTGTGCCACAGAGCAGACACCAAGGACTCACAATGGCCACATCCAGTCCTGGCTGGTGACCGACAGTCTACCAACAGGTGAGAATCATTACTAAGGGGTAAATATAATACAGGCGTGAGAATGGACATCATCTTTTACAAAGCAAAGTTAAGTGGAGTTTGCCTTGTGAAAGGATTGCCGCTTTAAAAATTACAGAAATCTCACATTCTGGCTTCTCGCACCCTATTTCAGGGTTGCATAAAAAATAATAATAATAATAATAATTTAAAATAGGATTTTCTTATTAAATGATTTTGTTAAGCAAGCAGTTTATTTTTAGATGTTGACACCTTGTTTTAGTAATACATGACCAATTTTTGAAGTGAGAACAGTAATCAAACGAAAACAGAAACAGAACACACACACACACACACACACACACACACACACACACTAAGCAGTTGCTTCAAGAATTAGGCTCTGAATTTCACTCAGTTGTTTGAGTCTGAGAATGTGGACAAAGACATGTAAATGTTTGACTCAGTTGCCCTCAACAGAAAAAAAGGGATCTATAGCATGCAACCACCTTAGCTGCTTTTTTATTTCCAAATCTGTTGCGGGATTTAGATTGTACAGAACCGTATGTATTTATTAAAAAAAAATAAAAAAAATCACACCCCCCAACATACTGCAAATGGTTTCATGGATGCACGAAAGATGATGACGATGATTATTGGCATGAACAAACTCGAAACACCTATATACATACACACAGAAGAACCCCACTCCAATCTCCAAATAGTCTTTAGGTGACCCTCTTATCTCTTATATGTTCATATGGATCGATGCCTTTAGATTAGGTATGGAGGTGCTACCCACTGCTTTGATATAGACTTAAAATATCCATACAAGAAGAAGTAAGCAGTAGTATGGCAGCACTGAGAGTCTTATGATAACAAACAAAACATAACATTACATTACTTTTGATAACATTGTGACATTAAAATAAAAAATGGCCACTGCCTATATTCAGTATAATCGCAGGTAATCTATTCCCGGTGTCCTATGTATATCCTACTGTATGATCTTTTAGTTGCACACTGCGTGGCTCCTGTCTATAGTGCATACACACGGATCAATTATGGTTTCGATTTGATTAGACTTGGCCAATTCTGAAATTTTTTCTATTCCTTTTCAATTGTCACTATTTTCTATACAATGTGCTATTCGATCTCAGTGTTCCTGATCCTTCAGGCGAGAGATTGAAATAGAATTGAATGCAGCAAACAAATTAGATTTGCAAGATCTACTATTAGATTTCCTCTTGCCAAGATTTTTTTTCTATTCGATTTCCACTACAAGGGAGCACGCATTGGGATTGAATGCTAATAAAAGCATTTGATTTCGATTAGATTTTGATTCTATAAGCAAAATCGAATAGAAATATAGTGCATATCTCACCGTGTGTACTTGCTATTATAGTGGGTACATACGGTTCAATGTGGAATTAGATTTGCAGTTCGATTTCTACTAGATAGTCTTGCCAGGCAAGACTTTTTTCTTTTGGATTTCCACTTAAACGTGAACTTGCATTAGGATCGGATCTGCATAGAATGCTGCTAAAAGCATTGGATGTGCATTAGATTTAGGGGGATATTCAATCGCCGTCGAGCATCTCCCGTGGGGGAGATGCTCGACGGGCCCTATTCAATGCTGTCTTCCCCGACAGCATTGAACAGGGTTTCCTGGCAGAACGAGCCCGACATCTCTAGCTGTCGGGCTCGTTCTGCCGAGAACAGCCGGGAAGTGACGAGCTGCCGGCTGCATCTCGTCACTTCCCGGCCGCAACTCGCGGCCACGCCCCCTTCTGGTCCCACTGCAGGCGGGACATTGAATCCCGCCTGCATGTTCTCGGTCGAGCTGACCGAGAACGGGACTGGGTCACGGCAGGCGAGCAAGCTCGTCTGCCGTGACCCGAAGATATAATACCCCCCTTAGATTCTGCTTCTATAAGCAAAATCAAATAGAAATATAGTGCATAGCTTACCCTGTGTACCCACTATTAGACCGGAAATTCTACAGACCTATGAATAGACTTGTTTTGATCAATAGTGTTTCAGTCTTCTCAATAAAGGGCGGTATTCAATGCTCCCGATTAACAGTTTTTATTTTCGGTGAATCGGGCTGTTTTCACTCCTTGCGGTGAATCTTTTTTCACTGAAAATCTGATTCACAGAGAGTGTAATCATTGCTAGATTGGAGAACATGCTTTCAGCATGATTTAGATTCACCATTTTGCATTTGACATCTTTTTAAGGTGAACTGGAATGTGATATTTTAAAATAAAAGTTTTTTTTTTTTTGGTGTTTAAAAAAAAAAAAAAAAAAAAAAAAAAAAAAAAAAAAAAAAACAACAACATTCGCCAGCAGGGGACGGGAAGCCGCTCATTACAGAAGCATATGCGGGACCGGTGCAGCAGCTCCCTACCCCACATCCCCTGCTAGCTACCCTGGGGGTGGGGGGCTGGGAGGGAGGCTGCCTGTGTCCCAGGAGTCCTCCCCCACACATTCTGGGGCAGGGAGGGAGGCTTCCATCTCCCTGCCTGCGGCCGTTCCCAGGCTCTCTGCGGCATTCCCAATTAATTAATTAACCCTGAATAGGTTCCTTATTGCACCATAGAATACTATTATACTGAGCCAACGATCGTTTCACATATGCTTTATCAAGGAGGAGCCACGCAGTGGGGATACGGTCGGTTGGTCGACATACTGCAAAGTCGATAGGACATTAGGTCGACACAAGCATTAGTTTGACAGTCAGAAGATCGACATGGGTTTTTTTACCGTTTTCAGAGTGGATATGTGCTGACAGGCGGTATTCATGCACTACCATCAACTAGGGCGTGGTGGGATAATTAATTCCCGAAGCATGGCCAGCGCAGCAAGCCATACGAGGGGACGCGATGCACTTAATCCTGTGTCCATGTCGACATTTGGGTAAAAAAAGAAAAAAAAAAAAAAAAACTGAAAAAGCCCATGTAGACCTTTTGTCACTTCTTTTATGGGCGGTTTGAAGTCTATACACCTACACGTCTAACTCTTTCTAGGCAACAGTTGTAGTTTATTTTTAACGTTTTGATTGAAACCATGATTTAAAATTGTGCAACCCTGTTACATTGACCCCCCCCCATTTACCTGCAGTAGCACCTCAAGATATAAATATAATACACCAGGTAAATTCTTCTATTATATTCTCATTCTATCAATACATGCCCAGACTTCTGCAAGTATGGAATGTTTTGACAGGATATCAGAATAAATCAGCTCAATGAACTCACTGCCATATGGTCCCCTCACTGCAGAACATCCTTGCAGCAGTATAGTCCGTTTACTGGGATAGGGTCACTAGGTCTACAAGCATTAGGTCGACACAAGCCTTTTCCCTGTTTGTGAGCCAACAGGCGGTATTTCATGCCCTACCATTCACTAGACCAGTGATGGCTAACCTTGACACTCCAGCTGTTGAACTACACAACCCAGCATGCCCTGCATCAGTTTTAGCATGGCCAAATAGCAAAACTGTAGCAGGGCATGCTGGGATGTGTAGTTCAACCACATTTGGAGTGTCAAGGTTAGCCATCACTGCACTAAGGTGTGGTGAGAGAATAAAATAATGTGCAGAGAGTAGCGAGGCACCGTGCCCGTATCATGGCGAGCGCAGCTAAAAATTAAAAACCCCTGCTGATCTAATGACCCTGTCGACCTAGATCCAATGATCCATACCCAGTTTACGCTGGTTAAATAAAAATATATCTGTTGCTCTCAAGCACAATAGGGAAGGTAAAATTATTACGTAGAACACAAATGCTAACGAAATGCTGATTTAAGAATTATTTCTGTGGGTTTTTTTTTTTTTTTAAATAGTCTAAAAAACGTGCCCACACACTGTAGCGATTTTTTTGCGCCAGACACTGTGGGGCAGAAGCAGGTCTCCCATGGACACAGGCAGCAGAAGCTGCCCCCCGGGAGAGCTGGCAGGGGACTGGGGTAGGGAGCCGCTGCACTGCTCTCGCTCGGCATATGGAATGAGCGGGAGCAGTGAATATATGAATATCTAATGAGTGGCTCTCGGTTACCTGCTGGTGAATGTGTAAAAAAAAAAAAATAATTATATAATATATATATATATATATATATATATATATATATATATATATATATATATATATATATACATACACACACACACACACACATACACATACTTCAAGCACATGAATAAAAATAGCATGCCCCTTCACAGGAAAAACATTCAGAGTTTTTAAAAAAACTTTTCAGTTCACCTAAATAAGATGTCGAATGCAAAACAGTGAATCATGGTAAAAGTCAGGGAGAAAGCAGTTCTCCATCCTAGCATTGAATTCACTCTCGGCAAACCCCAGTGAAAACCCCATTGAAATACTCCAGCGAATTGTAGCAAGCATGAAACGGAGAACTGGCCGGCATTCACTGGTCGCTTTTGGCGAACAGTGAACATTGAATAGGGTGAATCAGATTTCCGAAAAAGATTCACCGCAAGAAGTGAAAACAGCCCCATTCACCCCCCAAAAAAACCGGTGAATCAGGAGCATTGAATACTGTCCAATCTTGTAAAAACACATGACATATACACAAATATATTTTATTTGTGCATAAAACAAGGTTTCAAAACATGAAAAACAACGTTTGTGTACAATCTCAGGTACTGAATCTGAATGCCAAGCAATCATTTTCTTGCACATATATAGTGCCAGTTACATATCATGCCCCCAGTAGTGCTTTTAGCAAGAAGTTTTTTATTTCACTTTCTGGAATGTATGGTTTTCGAAATAATTTGGATAACGGATATTTGGATAATGGATACTCAACCTGTAATAACAAACAGATGTTTTTTTTTTGTTATACCGTACCTTGACCACACGTATAGGTCTGTCTGGATTATTCTTGTCCAAATAATTGATGTAACCAGACAGGGACACACTCAGCAAGTAATCCTTCTGCCACAAGCATCCCAGTTGCTGATCCAGAGTATCCGCTCCCAGGTTAAACGTGGTGAGTGCCGAGTTGGCCCCCACATCCCAGAGTTTTGCAGTTTTGTCCCCGGAAGCAGAAAGAAGATGGGTGCTGTCAGCACTCCAGCTAATCTGCAGAACAACAGAACAGATTCATTATAGTGGGAAGCCACATACAACTGGTTTAGCTGCAACATAAAAAGGATCATAAACTGCATAGAAACCTGTTACCCCACAATTGGTTACCTTTAACTATATCTAGCCATACTTAATGAGCTGTGATATTTCAGAGACCCTTGTTCTCCCCTCTCTTATGTGACACGCCCTGCGGTGCTTACATCTGTAATGCACCACATGTGATGTTGCGATGGGCAATTAAATTAGGATCTACTTCTTATTTATTTAGCACCCTCTAGAAGATAGTAGACAGGATCTGATTGGTTGCCCATAACAACATCACGTGAAGTAGAAAATGTCCCCCATATTCCCTCATTGCAGCACATGTTCCAGTAGAGAATTGCGGCCACTAGGTGGCGTAAGATCACGTCGCAGCAATAGCAGCGATGCGTGGTGAAATGCAAATGATGGACCCTAGCACTATGGGGGTTAGTCTGGTTCTCTCGCAAAGGCACAATCACACTCTAATGGATAAAAGCCCTGTGCACTGTAGCTGGGGCCCCTAAATCGATAGTAATTTGGACAATTGCGGGTGTACAAATTGGGAGTTTGACCGTAAGGTATCGACAGCTTTGTGTGTTAATCTAAGAACTACATTACAGTGTACATGGAAAAACATGCAATGGATTTTTTTTGGGGGGGGAAATAAAGAAGTGACCTTAATGAAAAATCAGTTATCTAAAAATCAAATAAACCCACCCACCCCAAACATAAAATAAAAAATTACCGCGTAAACTCCTCCGCCATGGGCATTTCCTCCACCAAGTTGAGTGATTTTCTCACCAGTTTTTCCATCATAAAGGAAAATCTAAATAAAAAAAAAAAAGTTAATTTGTGTCACATCAGCATAATAATAAAAAAAAAAAAAAAAAAAAAGAAGGAAGGAGTATATTTTAAGTTATGGGGGTTTCAAATAAACAAACATTTTGCATTGAAGATTACTGCCGGTGTAATGGTGTGTACACACGGTCAGATGTGCCTTAAGATAACATCCATGATCCGATCAGATCGGATTGTGGGTAGTATCTTAAGGCACATCCGATTTGCATACAAGTCTGACTCTTTTCCCAGAGAGGTGGTAACGGCTGGTTCATTAAATGCGTTCAAGGCAAAGTTGGACAAACATTTACTGGAGAAAAACATCCATGGGTACAAATAATTTTAGAACCTACCAAATCAGCAATGGATATCTATACCAGGTTGAACTAGATGGACGCAAGTCTTTTTTCAGCCTTACCTACTATGTAACACACACACATACAGTGCAAATCTGCACTATATAGTCAAGGCAGACAAAACTTTCTGCCTTGCGATACGTGAACGCGCATCAGAATCGGATTGGGATCGCAAGGGTTAAAACCCTTGCGATCTGCATCCGATTTGATGTTGACTATATCAACATTGGAAGGCAAAGTACCATGTGTACACACCATAAGTCCTGCAATAAAATATGGCCATTTACAATCTAATTTGGCAGCAAGTGTCAGATTTGGTGGTGGTTTAAATTGTGGAATCTACACCATCAGCCATAACATTGAAAACGGACATGTGAGGAACACGGACGCTCTCATTACAATGGCACCCGACAAGGGGTGGGATATACCAGGCAGTAAGTGAATTCAGTTCTTCAGGTTGATGTATTGGATGCAGCATAAATGGGCAAGCGTATGGGTTTTAGTTACGGTCACAAGGGCCAAATTGTGCCGACTAGACAAGTGGGTCAGAGCATTTCCAAGAAGGCAGGTACTGAGGGGTGTTCCTGGTATGCAGCGGTTAGAAACAGCAACAGGGCTTGTGGGCGCCTAATGCGGGGTACACACCAGGACGACCCGCTCACGATGCACATCGTGAGCGGGTCGTCAGAAACTCTGACACTCACGATGACGCGGGGGGCACGACCCGCTCACGGTGTGCACCGTGAGTGGGTCCCGGTAGTATAGTAGTTATTCAGATCCTACCTGCTGCAGGTAGGATCTGAATAATGACCATCCTGCGGGACCGCGCATCAGATCGGTATTGGTCCACACCAGGACAGAAAAGGGCCCAATCACCACAAATCTACATCCAATCGGTCGGAATTGGATCTAGATTGATGGGATCGGACCCTTGTCATCCTGGTGTGTACCCAGCATTAGGCTCACTGATGTGCCTAGGTAGGGGAGAACAGGCTGCCTGGTCCGATCCCATAGCTACTGTAACACAGATTGAAAAAGGTAATGCTGGCTATGGTAGAAAGGTGTCAGAACACACAAAGCATTGCAGCATAGCCACAGTCAACATCTGGAATATGCAATGGATGGTGAAGGCCAGGTCTAATGAATGTTTTCGTTTAAATCATGTAAACAGCCTGATACGGGTGCGTCATTTACCTGGGGAAGTGATGGCACCAGGATGCACTATGGGAAAAAGCAAGTCGGTGGAGGAAATGATCTACAGGGAAACCTTGGATTCTGGAATTTGTAGGGATACTACAATGGTGCATACCTCCTACCTAAACATTGTTGCAGACCAACTACACCCTTTCATGGGAACAGTAATCTCAGGTAGCAATGGCATCATTGAGCAGGATATTACACCCTGTCAAAATCTCATTACAATACAGTGTCTTTGTGGGTACACTGAAAGGACAAGTCAAAGCCATGGAGGCCCCACCTCCCAACTTACTTCTGCGGACATCTTGGTGGCAGATGCCACAGAACACCTTCAGAGGTCTTGTGTAGTCCATGCCTCCGGCTACCAGAGTTGGATTGGTGGCATATGGGGGACTTACGCAAGATTAGTCCGGGGCTTTAAAGGTTAGGACTGATTGCTGTATATTTGTTTTCATGAAAACAGGGAGATTGGTAAAAACACTAAAAGGAATTGCCTCAAGTTACCCAATACTTTCCCCATAACCTACCTGACCATCGGCACTTGCAGTCGCAAACCTGTTGCCATCAGGTGAAAAGCGAACACAGTTCACAAATCGGTTGTGGTCCTGCAATTATAAAACAAATGTTACTTCCAGAACACATTTGCAAGTTGCATAGCAATCAGAGCATAGGCCTAGAACCAATATAAAAAAAAAAAAAAAATTATATAATAATAAATTGTTTATATGGGTTTGCCATCGATGGAAAATAACTAGTTGGTCTCCATTGATTTTTTTTTTTTTTTATAATTCTCCCGAAGGTGGAGGGGCACGGAGCACAGTTCACTCCTGACACCTGTGAAGCCACGCCCCAATGTTCTGATTGGACCAAAGAAAATAGGATCACCATTGATTGTCAAAAAAATTGATTGTCATACATTAGATATTATAACCGTTTGTACCATCGCCAGCAGTGGCAACCACAAAAGCAATTCCCTTTAATAATTAAAAGGGATATCAAATAACCTGAAAAAAGTACAGTACATTCCATTATCCTGATTTCTATGACACCATCACACTGTGTGCCCTGTATAATTGCGGTCAGGCTGTATAAATCGGAGATGGCGTGTAAGGAAGCCTCCAGTGGAAAGCTAATAATGAACTGACACATGATTCCTGCTCATCTTTCAGTGGAAGTATCGTTTGCAACACTTGTCACACTTTGGTAGATTACAAGGAAAGTGAATCAAGTGTACACCAACTACTGATAATACATCTGCTTATTAAATGTGCTAATAAATCCATTAATGATAACGTACCCCCACAACGCACACACAGTCTTATTTAATAGAAGCAGTGCACACAGGAGACTATAATCCATCACAACCAGACATTACCAGTAGTCTAGCAGATGCCTAAATAGTTAATAAGTCTTAACCCCTTGAGTGCCAACATCTGTGGAATGTGCAAAATAACCACTAAAAATGCCAGAGTCACTCACATTTATTATATAAATTCAAATAAAATAAAAAAAAATGAAAAAAAAAAAAAAAAAAAAAAAAAAAAAAAGGATTTCCTATATAAAAAGGTAAACATTACGACGAATCAATTTGTTGGCTTGGCGATATTCACGCCTATTTTGACAAATTCACTTGGCACTCAAAGGGTCAAGCTGGGCATAACTAGGAGACCCCTGAGCAGAGCAATAGCCTGGGAGGTCAACATACAGTACACCGTGTGTGGTTGTTTTAGCACACGATGCATTGCATGCGATCCCCAGCCAAGCACGTGATGCGGCAGACCCTACATGCAGAATGTAAGAACCAGTAACTCCGATGTGGGCACACATGACCGCACATCGGAACTCATGTCACATTCATGCAATTTGGACGTTATTTTTAATGCGATTTATCTGGGAACAGAGAATCCGGTTATGTAATATATTACAGAAAGGAGCCAGACACCGCTCAGTACCAATTAAGGGGGAACAGCTGAGACTTGGGGCTCGTTCATACACACATTGGGAAAACAGCAAAAGCGTTACACAAATGTCTAATTGCTTTTCCCAACAGACTACTGTATGGGTAGTGTGCATTACTGAATAAGAATTAGGGCGTGCGGTGCTCTTAAATATTTAACGCAGCACTGAAGTTTGGTGGGAAAGCCACAATTAACGCTTATTTGTCCGATTTTTACTGTGCTCTTCAAGTATTTATTAAAGTGTGAGAACACAATGTAAGAAAACAGGCCTTCGCTACAGGCTCATGCTGGGCATTTAAAGAGGAAGGACAAAAGCGGGCCTCTATGTTGTACGTTTGCCTAACCAGAACAATACACTTAAATGAAAAGTGACAGATAATGAGGTCTGGCTCTGTCACTTCAATATGTTCACCATGCACTGACATACCATGTCTTTCTAGGACGCAAAAACATTAGATACAAATCGTAAGAGAAGTGGGCGATGCCTTTTGTAGAACACATAACAAATACTTTATCGATCTGAGGCTTTCTACACACAACTAATATCATGCATTCTTAAAAACAAGGAAAACTATTTAAACATTAATAGTAAAAACTAAATAATTTAAGTCAATGGTTCCCAATGACATACTAAGATGTGATTATCCGTGCCTTGTGAACTGCCCACTTGCAAAAAAAAAAGGAAAAAAGGGAGTGCAACATCAAACGCAGAATCCATAGCAACAGATATGGTCCCTACAGGCAAATTTGTTTTTGGAATTAAATCAGTTTCTAGCGGCTTTGAGGCCGTGCATGCAAACGGGGATGGAGCAAAATTAGAGAAACCTGCATAAAACCCCTCTCTTCAAAATAGCATTACTGGAGAAAAAAAATAAAAAAATCAAATTCAAAAATTAAATGAGAACCTCAGCTTGAAAATCTGCAGGCTTTAGGCAAACAGACAGTTTCCTGCAATATGCTTAACCCTGGATGGATTTCCACTTGTTATGTGGTTTAAATACAGAAGATAATTGATCACTCTGCTTAGTACACAATACTTAGAGAGAACCCAGGCTTATACATGGACATTGCAATGCAGAGAGTGACACAGTCAGGAGTAGAAGACTCACACTAATTGTAAACTTGAATTTGAAAGGTGGTCCCTCGAAGAAAGCGGCACAGCTGTCATCGCTGCCCGTTATCAGGCGATAGGGCCGTGTCTGTTTGATGTCCACCGAGTTGATCACTTTGTTGTGCCCGATGATTTCACCAACTGAGGAGCCGGTATCCCAAAGAAAGACGGCACCATACCTAAGAGAGGGGGAGGGGGGGATTAATAGAAGAACGCATATGATGAAAGGGACATTTACACCTGGTCAATATTTGTAAATCACTTTATCAGGTCATTAACCTTTGGTCCTTCCACTACTTATTACTGCAGCTAATGGAATAGGTTTCGGTCAGCTAGGCTACACTGTATATCTACCACAATGAACCATGCAGGGACTGTTAGTGCCTGCAGCAGGGGTGTGAGCGTTGGCAAAGTCTGAATTGAACCGATTACCCAATATTTTATAAGGATACATTAATTGGTCTTCACCTTATACGGATTCAGACACCGAATATCAGCATCATCAGCAGACTAGCTGCTTTGCATAAAAGGTGTGTGAAAATAGAGATACACACACACACACATTCTCTATAGAATGTAGTGTTTTGTCAAAAGAAGGGGACACCCCAACTATGAATAATTACTGCTATTAAAGGGATGACAGTTGACAAGTCTAGTGTTCATTCTAGCACCCTGCAACTTGTGAAATACTTACAGTTCCTACTCCCTGCCTGGGGTGTCGCTGTCTACTCTGGTTTTTCTACCACAGTCTAGTTGGTATCTCACAATTGAGAGACCAACCAGATTGTGGTAGAAACACTACAGCAGACAGCGACACCCCAGGCAAGGAGGAGCAGCAAGGATTTCACAAGTTGCAGGGTGCTAGAATGATCCCTACAAGTCCAAAGCAGACTCTTTCTATAGGCCAGTGGTTCTCACACATGGTAATCAAGGCACCCTAACAGTTCAGCTTTTAGGGTTCTCCCTTGTACACAGATGGTATAAATCAAAAACGGACTGAAACTAATTAAGTCACCTGCGTCAATAAATGGATATCTGTTGGGGTGCCTTGAAGTAGTGTTTGGGAGCCCCTGCTAAAGGCTATTACTTCTGAGTGAAGAGATTCTTTAATAGGGCTTCATGCGGAACGTGTACAATGTAAATAAGATCGGGTTATATAACAGTTTGCCACTAAGATATCAGGAATCTGTAATTACAGCTGTAGGATTCACATTCTGCCATCCTCATGGTAACATCTAAGTTTTTCCCGGCAGCCTGTCAGATCTCCGCGTTCCTGTCCCCGCTTTGCATAATGAGTATTGTACAGAAATCAAAGGCGCAACTCATAGAACAGGCCAACGACAAATGCAAAGTGCACACCCAGTCAGCCACATGCTGAGATGAAATTGTATATAACACGCTGCATTTCGAAAAACAAACTGCGATATTGGATAGTGAGGGGGGGGGGGGGAGTAGGAGATTTTACAAAAAATGGTTATGCTATATAGAAACGTTGGATCAACAACTACAACAACAAATACGAGTACTCCTGGAAGAGTAAAAAAAAAAAAATATACAAGTAATAAATAGGATAATCTAAAGCAAATTAATGATGTAGGATCAAATAGGGATAGAGGAGACTTGGGGATATTGAAGGAATAACGATAATTTTAGGGGGAGAGAGACAAGGTGACGATGTGGAAAAATGATATAAGTACTATACAGTATGGAAGAAGGGGTGGGGGTGGGGGGAAAGGGAGGAGGGATGAATGTTTTTTTTTGTATGTAAAAAGGGATGTATATGTATTTTGTATATTGTGTAAAAATGGTATAAAACTCTAATAAAGATAATTTAAAAAAAAAAAAAAAACAGAGCTCACTTACTGATATTACATTGGAAATGCAGCCAGCGAATAGGTCGTTTATGCTAGAATCAGTTAGGGAAATGTAATATTACGGCTAATGGGAAAAGAAGCCAGACGTTTGCATACCGTCCAAAAGGGATGGATTCCGTTTTATGGCATATATTCTAGCAGTCAAATAACACTATTATACGCCAGACATATTGTTACTGAAGACAACTATACATATAACACTTTGAACAGAGAACCTCCTGCCATCAGCACTACAGCAAATGTGGTATACAAGTCAGACATTCAGCATATCGACGCGAGAATGCCAACCTGGCCTCAATATCCTCTATGTCCAAAAGTCCACCCGTCAACATACACTGTTATAAAAAGGTAGACCATAGACAAAATGAGAACGTCAACTACACTAGAACCCAACCATGGATACACAAAATGGTTATTGCTGGTCTTAAGGTTTTAGCAGCTAATCCTCAGATGTGTTTACATATACCTTTCCTAATAGGTCCCATATGTTGGCCAATGGACTCTGCGACTTAGATACTTGTAAACCCGCAAGGTTTGCCTAAGGACACAGCTGTACCCAAAGCAAAAATAAAATAAAATCCCCTGCACACATAAAATAGGCAAGGAAAGGAGGTGAACATCCTACAGAAGAGAAAACGCAGATATCTCCATTACATATGGTACCATATCAAGATACCTGTTTTGGTGGCAATAGGCCATATTGTCCAACAGCTCCAAAATTGAAATGCCTGCAAGAGTGTTCATTAGATGGGGAGAGATAGAGAGTCACACCCGAGAAGGTTAAACTTGAGCATAAGTAAGGTTATAGATCTGGGGAGCATGCAGCGACGACAAGAGAAATTCTCTCTAGAAGATAGCAGCAATCATTTGGATATTATCTGGTTCCCGATTTATGCAGAGAGCGGCTTGTGCAGTGTGGGAGCAATTTCCAGCTGATAAAAAGCACAAACAACCTGCTGTAGGAGGTAATGAGAACATACATCCCATAATAGTACCAAAACACATTTACCATATAGGCTGGGGTGGAACAACAAGGATACAGATATAGGACATTGTACCACAAGTTATAAACATTAATACTGTATGTGCTAAAATTGTACAACTGACAAGGCGCACAACTGAATTGGCAAATATCTGCCCAGAAAGGACAAAATAACTTCCTACATATCTGAATAATACCCCTTTCAGACAGAAAAGTCTGAAAATCCCGGCAAATACACGGCATTTCAAATGCCATGTCAATTTGTTGGGAGCAGCCTGACCCCCCTTCACACAGAAGAACAAAATTACCGGGTTGAAAATTTCTACCTGGTAATTTGCTGAATAACACGGGTATTTCTTCTGTGTGAAAGGGTCAACACGGGTCATAAATCCCGTGTCCTCGACCCTGGTCATTTCCCGGGTCGGAGACACGGGATTTACGACACGGGTGTGCCCTTTCACACAGAAAAAGGACCCGTGTATTTAATGAAATTCCCGGGTGGAACTGCTTCACCCGGGTATTCATTTTCTGTGTGAAAGGGGTACAAATGTTCAAACTGCCAAGTGATGGTGGAGGAACCATGCTCTGAAGCAGATTTCCTCCATTTGAAAGGTCACCTTACAGCGCTGGCCTTTCACTTTCTAAACAGTCACACTTTAAAGAACCTCATCTTTCAGGCTTGAAGGGATGCAGTCAACAAGCAAAAGGTTGACAGACAAATTGGTCGAACACTAATGGTTGACATGGACAAAGGGTAGTCATGGTCAAAAAGGTCAACATGGGTTTTTCTTTTAAATGGACTTGAACGTGAAAAAAAGGTTGACATGAGATTTTAGGAGTATTTTTTAAACCGACTTGATCATACTTTACCACCCCAGTGGGCATAAAGTAGTGTGCCGAGCGCAGGGCTGCTCTGTGCCCGAAGAATGGAGAGCGCAGCGAGCCATGCAAGGGTCTGCGGTAAACATATACGTTTCTTACACACCATCAAAGCCCTCACTCATACAAAACCTCATCTCCCTTTACATTGCCACCTGATGACTTCATTGCACTAGAATACCGCCACCTGATTACGGTGAGCCATTCCCGCCTTCACCCATGGTGCTCTTTATTTCTGGAATGCTCTCCCTCGCAGCCCCTACATTTCTTAACAAATTGCCAAACACGCACTCAAGAACCACTTCATCAAACTTACCGGTCACCTCTGTCAACCCCAACTGTGCCACCACACTAGAATGTGTGCTCTCACAACAGGCCCCCTCCCCTCTTGTACTTCAGCTACACCATACTCCCAACAATGGCACAGAACCCTGATGCAGCCATGTTCATATACCATGTACTTGCCCTACATTGTCTTGTTCTACAAGTCTTTGTTTTCTGGATTTGCGCTGTAGAGTCATACAAAACACAATAATAAAAATGTACAGGCCGGCATAGACACAGATACAAAACCTACAGTATGCATGGACTACCCTTCCCTGATAGGGATTTATTTTGTGTAGTCAACTAAATGCCTTTATAGCGGAGAGAATGCTGCTCCAGGTGTACATAGCAAACACCAAACACAATTGGGCCATCTACAATAGGTGAAAAGCAAACAGAAGTATTCATGAATGAGGCGATGGACAAACAGTATTGCTGGCAGGCACTACAATAGGCGAGAGACTAGTACAGCGCAAAGCCATTCAGCAAAGGACCCTCAGATGAATTCCTCTGGGAACCATTAAAGGATCATCCTCCCATTTCCAGACCTCAGCCAGAAACTTAATTAAAATCCCCTCAGTCTTACTTCTGTTCACCGAACACTGCAAAATAAAGCTAGGAAGGTTTTCCAAACACGCCTGTTACTACAGACAGGCATATACCCAACACGATGCCATTGCCAGACTGGTCTGCACCCACAGCCATCAGGCCTAGCAACCTGCCTGCTTACCCAGTATGCATAATACATGGAAGCAACTCAAACATTGCCTGTAGAATTAGGTTTATACATATGCGCTAATGCTAGAATACACTATGAAACTTGCAAGACATTATTAAACGGGAATGCAGCGATGTGCCGTTGCTGAGAAAACGGCGTCTGACCCCACACCCATTGCAGCAGGTGTCAGTCCCAACTCACACAAGTTTACCGTAACGCAGGCATGTCCAAACTATGGCCCTCCAGCTGTTGTGAAATTTCACATCCCAGCATGCCTTGCAATAGTTTAACATTCCCTAATAGCAAAACTGTGGCAAGGGATGCTGGGATGTGTAGTGTCACAACAGTTGGAGGGCCATAGTTTGGACATGCCTGCCGTAACGTATGCCTGCCGTAATGATATACACCTGCAAAATCACAGATAAAGAAGGGTGGACCTTATAGTGTACTGATATAGCAAGTCATTTTTAACCAAAAGTGTCTGCTGCATGAAAGCTTCGTGACTGTAGAGCATGGGTCTTCAAACTGTGGCCCTCCAGATGTTGTGAAACTACATGTCCCAGCATGCATTGCCACATTTTTTCCTATAAGAGCATGCCAAAAATTGTCAGGGCATGCTGGGACATGTAGTTCCACAACATCTGGAGGGCCGCAGTTTGAAGACCCATGCTGTAGAGTATGATATAATCAGCGTTAAATGCCACCGACTGCTGCAACCTGTACAGGACTATTCACTGCCATTTGTGGACAAACTAACAAGGGCCTTTACCTGGCTGTAGATACGTAGAAGGCATACATAGTCTTACCTAGAGCAAATAGAAGCACGCAACTAAATCACTATAATATGTAGTCGTACTTTCTCCAGTTCAGCATTCAACTGGAGGCAAGTTCTCCTGGTAGAACCTCTCTGCTACTAATCTCCCAGGAGTACAGATCCATTACATAGGAGCACTCTAAAACACACCAGGGGACCGATCATCCATTAACCCAACATACACAATGTTTATGAGCTGATTGCACTGGAACACAAAAGATTAGTAGACTCAGTTTCCACTGAAATCTAGGATCGCTGCACACAGATTGCTGCGGTCTTACTCCCATTCTAAACCACCATTAACCCTGCACAACAGCATCTAGAGCAAATACATCTTTTCCAAGGTGGAACAGATATACATTATTCCCCAGCGCATAAAAGGTTAATGCTTGCAGGGAAGGTGGCAAGGAGGAATATTAGCTTGATCAAGTTTCACAACATTATTTATCCAAGGAAAGATCGGTCCTTTCCTGTGTTCCTCTAACCTTTCCAACGCCCACGTACAGCATTATACAGTACAGAGACATTTAAACACTATTCCTCAAATGAATCACCGGGGGTACACTGCATTGCTTTGCCGAGTCTCCAAAGCATTTCAGCTTGTGCAGTCGTGACAGATTAATATCAAGGCAGGTGGTACAGCCTGACACATGCCACAGCTAGTTACATAGGAATCAGGGTAGATTGCTAAACATACATTGCATTTCTGTACCATGCCGGAGATTACAGGCACATACCTATATTGCATACCAATAATGTTTAATCAGACTGTAAACCGAAATTGCATACCAATAATGTTTAATCAGACTGTAAACAGAAAAAGAGATTTAAAAAACCACACACACACACACACACACACACACACACTTGTTGGAAACCTATTGCCAGAGTTAATTTTTAGGACAGTAAAAGGGGGGTTTACTGTGATTTTTTTACTTTGGGCAATCCAATTAGAGAACATTTTTAGCAAAAGACAGACAGGTGTCGTGGACAAACAGCCTTTGGGGTTTATTGAATTAGCCTTGGGGGATGAAATAGCCTGTGGTAAATTACATGGGGTAACCGAATTCCCCCCCACAGCCATTTTGAGCTACCCACAAAGAGACATTTTCAGTGCATCCACAATATATTGTTTGATAATAATATACTCTTTAAAATCCAATAACTAGGTTTAATCCAATCCTCCACTTCTTAAGGTGCCCATACACGGTACAATATCCTCTGTGCGTTCTGAACTAGATTGCATGGGATGCGATCGGGACCTAGTTCAAACAGCATGGGATGCACAGACTTTATGTGCTGTGCAATGGGATGCTGCGGCAGCGCGCATCGCACAGCACCACTGTACTGTGTATATGCACCTTTATAGTGCTGCATCAGTGCAGAAATGCCTTGCGGACCATGGCCCCGCCCACAGACCTCCCACACATGGGTCATCAGCTCACAAAGACTGCACCAGGCTCCTCCCATGCATATGCCAGCAGCACACAACCTAAACACAGGCAGCCCCTCCCCGACGACTGACCACTTAATACAAACAGGTTATGGATTACTAGGCAACCTATATTTTGCTGTTGCGTACAAACTGGGCCTCTATACCAGTCCATATAAAAGACGACTGGATGTTAGCGGATGGTAAGCTTGTGCACAAGCTATAAACAATGTACAGAGACAAATGTAACAGACTGAAATACTACACAACCCATGTGTTTTAATGTCACATTCAGCCAAAACAGCCTATTCTTATGTGTAACAACTTACGTGTCTCGTCCTTCTCCAACCACTGAAACTCTCTTGCTGTCTTCTGTCCAAGCGATGTCTTTAACCTTCCCTGCAAACGGCTGATACTCATACTTCAGCAGGTGCTCCTTCTGCGTGGTGTCCCAGATCCTCACCTTCCCGGTGATATCTAGCAAACATTACGGGTTACTACAAACAGCAGACATTTGTCGAAAGTAAAATCAACTTATATGATGTTCATAAATTTCTTCTTCCAGAAGCCCAACAGAGGTTTGATTTCTTTTGGCAGAAACATTGGCAGTCACCGTAGGTCCACACTGCCGGGATTACTCAAAACGGAGCCTCGCAGAGATTAAGTAGCTTCAAAAATAAAATGTATTACTGTGATTGCACATACTTTTATGACCCGCAACAAGCAGCAGGGGAAGGATCTAGAGCAGACTAAACTCTTGTTTCGTGGTATTTGAATTGTTACACCACAATACGTTAGGGGGAGACAGACAGCATCTCTCTAATCAGAAGCGCTGGGCAGGTATTTTATTTCTATAAGCCAGGAACCTTCGGCCCTCCAGCTGTTGTTGAACTACACATCCCAGCATGCCTCGCTACAGTTTTGCTATTTTGGCCATACTAATACTGTTAATGCTTGTGTCGACCGTCCGACCCGGTCAGCCTATTTATTTCATGTGTCGAACTAATGTATCTCGACCTTCATAGTGTCAACCTAATAACCGTATCCCCTCCCTGCAGTCTGTATCTGATACTATAAAGTATATTTATGCAACGTGAAAGTAACCTACCTCCAGATGCAATGTAATATCCACTGGGAGCGTATTTGGCAACAACCACCTGGTGAGTATGCTCTGTGTAGACGTCAGCGATGGCTGGGTTCTGCAATGAGACCACAAGGGAATCAGGCACCCACAATCCAACACATTAGGTAATGTAGCTAGGCAACGCCAGGTGCGCTGATCAGTACGGATCGGTTAGCCGTGCATGAGAATAAGACTGATGAATCAGAACACACGGCAAAGCTAAAATGAAACAATACTCATAATGAATTCCCCATTTCCATATGTACTTTCCTTTTTTTTTTTTTTTTCCTAGAACGTTACATAAAAGATAAGAATGTTATATTCAGTTGCCATGTGATACCCAGCTGTGCAGAGGCCTAAAATATATGTAAGATCTGCCAAAACCGAGCACAGAAAAATCATTGTGCACATAACAGCAGTGCGCCAGATCTATAGACAGATCTGAGACAGAACCGAACATGGGGATTTATCTGCTAAAAGGTTCTAAAAAAAAAAAAAAAAAAAAAGAGATCTTGCTAATTGAAACCAATCGGATGTTTGATTGGATGAATTGTAGAAACAAACATCACTTTGCAACACATTAACAATGTGCTTCACACTGTATATATATATATGTAAGAACCAGAGGATTTAAAATCAGTAGCTACAGATGTAGTCATTTTATGGCTCCTGTAACTGACAACATCGGGAGCGGCCCTGACTCACCTCTGTTACACACAACCCACAGGCAGTAAAATCAAGCAGAACTCCAGCACTATAGATCAATCGATGATTTGTAACCTCAGTGACCATTGCCGGTGAGCCCTGAGCACTCGTGTTCCTACTTGTCAGCGTTCCAATCCATCCTTTCCTAGACATCCCCACAAGCCGCTCATGTGCTGGTTAGGGAAAGTAGCTAGCAAATTCCTTACTATTCTAACCACAAGACATTCCCCTTCACCACCGCCTACAGCAGTAATATTGCAATTATTTGTATTTATCCAAGACATACAAGTAAGCATAACAAAATTAGTGAAACGGTGAACATTCGGGTTTATTACTCATGATGGCTTTATTTTATTAAAAAGACACAGAACTTCCCTAAAAAAAGGTTTTTTTTTTTTTTTAAAGGGACTAAATATTCTGTGTATATAAATTCCCTGGCAGATTTGACATGCAGGATCCAGACATTGGGGCAGATGTATTAAGCTTGAACAAGAGATAAATGCAAGGGTGATAAGGAGAGATAAACGTCCAGCCAATCACCTGCTAACTGCCATGTTACAGGCTGTGTTTGAAAAAAGTCAGTAAGGAGGTGATTGGCTGGACGTTTATCTCTCCCGATCACCCTTGCATTAATCTCTTGTTAAGGCTTAATACATCTGCCCCTTTTATATCTATAGGCAATAGAGCGACATGAGTTTTTTCCTGATTTTTTTTATTTAACTTTTTCATAATTTATGACCCACATGCAGGATTATTGGGAAGCTCGGCGTGTGAATCAGTACAAGAATAAGGAGTCCACGTGAAGGCAAAAATTGACATGCTAAAATCTCATGTCAACCAGCGATCCCATGATCTACACAGACTTATTGCATGACATGGATTATTTACATTTGCCTTGTGGCTGTTTTTTTTCTTACAAGAGCAACCAAGATAATTGCAGACTAGACCTTTGACCCTACAAGAGCTGTACACTGACATTCAACATTACATTTGCATTCATTTAACATTAGGGGGGAGGACTATAAATACAAATGTCTGAATAGATGCCTTCAATGAATTAGTTAATTCACATTAATGTACAACATCCTGCATCCTTCATTGCTATGTGTAGTCAGTGACTAAAGGCCCCCATACACTAGGGCGACATACACGGGGGAGCTTGATTAGATTGGCACTTGATGTGCCATTTTTTACATGTGATAAATCGTCTCGATTTATCACATGTAAAAAACCCGGGGAGCAGGGGGGGGGGGGGGGGGGGGGGCTACAGAGGTGGGAGCTGGTGGGAGCAGGGGGGCTGGGGACGCTGCGGGGGACAGGCAGCGGCTGTGCGGCGAGGCGGTAGAGGGAGCAGGGGGGCTGGGGACGCTGCGGGGGACACGTCTGTGTCCTCCGCTGCTGGGGACGCTGCGGGGGACAGCGTCTGTGCGGCGAGGCGGTAGAGGGAGCAGGGGGGGTTGGGGACGCTGCGGGGGACACAGGCGGCATAGAGCCGGCGGGAGCTGTCAGTGCTAGAAAAAAAAGCCTATACAATGAATGGGCAGCCTGTGATTGGCTGAGCGCTCTCTCAGCCAATTGCTGACTGGCTGAGAGAGCGCTCAGCCAATCACAGGCCGCCCATGCATTGTATGGGCTTTTTTTTTTTTTTTTTTTTATTCAATACTGACAGCTCCCGCCGGCTCCCCCTGCCCGGCTCTATGCCGCCTGTGTCCCCCTCAGCGTCCCCACCCCCCCCTGCTCCCTCTACTGCCTCGCCGCCCCACTAGGTCCCAAGGGACATCAAAACTAGCCGATTTTGGTCCGATTTCGGCCAGATCCGACTGATCTGGCTGAAATCTGACCAAAATCGGCTAGTGTATGGGGGCCTTAAGGCCCTTATTCAGATCTGATCGCAGTACAAATTTGTTCTCAAAATAGGCAAAACCATATGCACTGCAGGTGGGGCAGATGTAACAAGTGCAGAGAGAGTTAAATTTGGGTGGGGTGTGTTGAAACTGAAGTCTAAAATGCAGTGTAAAAATAATGCAACCAGTATTTACCCTGCACAGAAACAAAATAACGCAAACAAATCTAACTCTCTTTGCACATGTTACATCTGCCCCA
This sequence comes from Crinia signifera, assembly GCF_055691185.1. Taxonomy (NCBI): domain Eukaryota; kingdom Metazoa; phylum Chordata; class Amphibia; order Anura; family Myobatrachidae; genus Crinia; species Crinia signifera. The sequence continues at coordinate 58,607,615 of NC_139217.1, forward strand.
CCTGCAGTGCACATGGTTTTGCCCATTTTAAGAACAAATGTGTACTGCGATCAGATCTGAATAAGGGCCTAAATACAGGAACACTTAAACACACTAGAAGCGCAAACTGTTCTGCTTCACTTGAGTTAGTCTGCATCACATTAGTTAAAAAAAAAAATGCAAAACAGGGCTCAGCATTCGGGACAGAGAACAAGTCTATGTTTAGTGGATGACAGCGCGACATACAGATCCAGTGATGCCGTACCTCTATATTCCGGATGATCACACATTTCCCATTGGTGTACAGGAAGTTGTTGCCCTTTGGGTCTCCTCCAAGGACCTTCGCCACTCCTCTTTCCATCTGAGGAAGGCAGGCAAAGACATTTTCTAAAGCAAAAGAGGGTGGAAAAACCCACGTAAGTCACACACACCAGCCTATTATGTGCATTACTGAAGTTATGCTGTAAAATACATTTACATTAATGAGTAGAGACGTGGACACTCCTACCAATTACAGACCATGCCGCCACAAGTGGATGTATAACATTGCCACCAGCAGGACCTATATCTGGTCTTCCCAGTACGCAACTTGCCTGAGCTGAATAAACTACTGTATGTAAAGGAATCACACACAGTAGGCACATTTATCCGCTGAACCAATAGCAGCAAAAGGGCAGATAACCAGTGTCTGAAGCCCCCTTATAGAGCTACATATGGAGAGAAACCAATGCATGGATGTTTCTAGAATTGCAGTTACATTGGTTGCCGCAGTGCAAAACAACATGCATGCTTCTCAGGAGCAAGGTATTCATACAGTTATAAATATGGGGGTGTGGGGAGTTCACACCCTAATTCAAAATATATATCTTATTTTTATACAACAGCATGCAGCTCCAGGGCCGGATTGTGTGGGTATAATTTCCGCAGTAGTTCCGGTAACAAATCTCTGACTCATACAAGTGCATGTGATAACATCCAGGGAAAGGGAGCAACCTAATCACCGGCTCCAGGACCTGACTGCCAACACCCATCCATCCTGGAAGCCTGGAGGCTCTTTCTGCTGATCTATCAGTCTGACATAGCAAAAAGGAGAGAGAGGGACAAGGACTAGAATTGCTCCATTGGGTGCCTCCACTGCAGTCAGACAGTGTCAACCATGTTGTCATGCACACCCCATATAGAGGTGCATAGGAAAAGGGGAAGAGATGGCCTACTGTAAGCAGTATACGCACAAGGGGACCTGAAATGAATGGTCTCAAAGACTCATTGAGCATAACTGTGAATATGGGGCAGATTTATTAAGCTTGGAGAAGAGATAAACTGGAGATAAAGCGGAGAAAAGGTAAAAGGAGATAAAGCACCAGCCAATCAGCTGTGTTTGAAAAAGACAGTTGGGAGCTGATTGGCTGGTGCTTTATCTCCTTTTACCTTTTCTCCGCTTTATCTCCAGTTTATCTCTTCTCCAAGCTTAATAAATCTGCCCCTAAATGAGTAGTTATGGGCCTTGCATACACAGTGTTCACTGTATACATACATTGTGCCATCTACAATCAAAGTGGATAGAGCTATAGCTGGGCTTTAAACACACACACACATATATATATATATATATATATATATATATATATATATATATACATATATATATATATATACATATATATATATATATACATATATATATATATATACATATATATATATATATATATATATATATATATATATACACATACACACACACACACACACACACACACACACAGAGGCCATAGACCTCCACTATGTGGCACAGGGCAGTGTGAGACTCAGCTGCTGCAGCACTGACTCAAGCTAAGGAGGGAGGGAGCAGCTGCAACAGGCTGAGGGAATGGAGGAGAAACTAAATGAGAAGTAATGCTGTACGTGCAGAGCTGTGCTGCAGCAGAGCAGGATAGGTCCCCCCCTGTGGAGCTGCCAAAGCACCCTACATCCATGATGCAATCCGTATTTACAGGCTACACGTCCATTATACATTCTACATTATACATTCTCTATATACATCCATGATACATTCCCTATATACAGTTTACACGTACATGGTGTATGCCATCTGCCCCGTGCTGCCCTCCCTGATGGATGCATGCCTGGCACATACATGGGCAGAGTCAGCACCAAACGAATGAATGAGCCGAGGCGGCAGGGAGGAGGGGGTGACAGCCCGGCCGGCCGGCCTGCCTGTGTGCCAGAGCTGCGGACACTTACTGATCTCGTACGGCATCTTCTCCCCGGTGTGTGTACGCAGGGCCCGGCGGTGCGATCACTGCTCTCAGCCTCCTGTCTCCCGGCTCCTGATGCTGCAGCCGCCCAGCGATTCAAACCCGGAAGCCGAGGACTAGCTGACACCGCGGCGATGTCTCCCTGTGGCTGTGACCATATATGGCCATCAGTGAGCGCTCCTGCTCCACCAGCAGCAGCAGCGCCGTGCCCGCTCCCTCCCCGCACGACCGCCTCCGGCAAGCACAGGCTCCGCCCCAAGTCCGCCCTGACGCGTGACATCAACGAGGCGCCCGCCGCCATCTTTACTCTGGGCTAGGCTTATTAAGGATAATGTCATTGCTGCTCTTCTGTTCTTCAGTGACCAACAGGACCTTTACACTGACACGATGGACCGGACAGTTTAACGGCAATTGTTAAGATATAAGTGGTACCTAAGCAAATGGCGGGTAATTGTTGTTTTCCCCACTTTAAAGATGGCCGCCCGGAAGTCACGCTCATCTCATGGAAGGCGCTGTGGGCGGTCTGAGACTAGCGCCCTCGCCCTCTCTCTGGGTTAGGCGGGCGGGGTGTATGGTGTGTTTTGAGGGGAGGGCGCCACAGGGCAGTATTTTTGGGTAACGCCTCATGTCAGAGTGTCACAGTCACTGAGATGAGGGGCTGGAGCGGTGTGACGTTGCTGTGAGCTCAGAGTTAAATGTGGCCGGTCATTGATGTTATAGGTGTCTCATAATATTACCTAGTTATCTGCTAAAAGGGAACCAAACTTGGTGATGCTACAGCCTAGCATTATATCCATATTTGGTCAGATTTGCAGAGTTCCTATTTATGGGCCATGGGCCTGATTCAGGGTTGATCCCTGTTGTGCACATTCGCAATCCATTCGATAAATGAATTCCTGCGCATGCTTATAGATTGTATCGTGCATGTGCGAGTCCAAATAGCGACCAAATTAGAGAACAGATTTAATCACAATCCTGTCATAAATTTGAGTTCAGTATGACCTACAACCAGTCAATATCCCGACATCATTATACCAACAATGGAATTCCAACCGCCGGTATGCCGCCAGGGAGGGGAGGGCAAAACAAACCCTTGCGGGCTCACGTTCGCCACGCTACAAGTTCTATTTTCCATCAATGGAATAGCGCCTGTTGTTCGGGATCCGAATCGGGCAGTTGTATAGTCTGTATTTTGGCGTCAGGATCCTAACAGGCAACACTTCATCCGACACCCATTTGACAGGAATACGTCATTTGGGGCTGGTAACCGGACATTTTTTGGGAGTGACAGAAAAATACAGGCATGCCCAGGCATTTTCAGGGATGGTGTGTGACATCAGCTCTGGCCTCGATCAGCCTGTTTCTGTCACAGCATAGTGGAAGGGTCAGACTTACATTGGGATAGACTGGGAAAACCATTTCATGGTGAGTGAATTGAGAATGGATTTGCAGTAAATAGTGAGCGTTTCGCAATTCTCTCGCAGATTTGCACAGGGCGGGTTTTCTTTCTGTTTGGGCAGTGGCTATCTACGCGCAGGCATTTGCAAATAAGTGGTCAGGTCTGAATCAGGCCCCTAATTCAGGACCGTTTGCAATTTTCCAATAATCGTAGACTGCAATTTTTGGAGACCTGTGTACATGCGCCAGTGTGTGAACGCAAACTGAGCACCTTGTGTTCACAGTTTAAGTTCCGTTGGGGTTGGGGACAGTGGGACCAAGCGTTTTCTTTGAGCAACCCGGAAATGCAGGCATGTATGGGCCACTTCGGGAGAGGGCCGTGGTGTCTTCACACGCAGCCGCTTCTACTAGGGATGGCCATCGGTGCAGCCGCCATTGATGGCAATATAGCAACAAGCCATTATTAGTAACAAACTAGGTGATGGATGACCATTGATAGGTTTACCTATCGGTGGTCATACATTTTGACTGACTGGCCTGTGGGCCAATCAGAATGTGGGGGTGGGGCTTCAGGGTTGTCAGATGGCAAAGCTATGCTGCCTGTCCTGGCACCTTGAAAAAAAAAAATACATCAGTTTTGCTGTGCCATTGGTGGAGGGAAACCATCTGGTTCTCCCTCATTGATGGCAAAAGTATTCAACATCGACCATAAACCATCAATAATTTAGAATAATTGATGGTCGATGGCCATCCCTAGCTGCAACCCTAAACATGTCCAGGCTGCAAAGACAAGGCGAAGCTGATGATGTGCAAGCGTTCGCTGTGTAGCAAAGCACTTGCCCTTTAGTGATATGCCCTCAAAATTTAGCAAAACTGCAACTGAGTCTGAATCAGGCCCTATGGAAGTTTAAGATCTTCTTATTGCTTGTATTAAAAAGCACTGTATAAAAATAACTCTCTCTCTCTCTCTACATGTATGTATAGATAGATAGATAGATAACGAGAATAGAGAGTGCTAATGTATTTTACCATCTTCCATTATCCCTGCCACCTAGCATTTTGCTAGGTGGCAGGGCTGGATGTGGCTGATGAATATTTTGAAATGACTGGTCAGACACTGATTGGCTGAGAAAATTCTCTCAGCCAATCTACATCCGGCCAGTCATTTCAAAATATTCAGTAGCCGCCGCCGTTGCTTGGATGGACCCCGCTGCCCGCAACTATGAGCTGCCCACCCCCCACCACTAGGAGCTGCCCACCGCACGGGGAGTGAGGTCCCAGGTCAGGTGGCCTGACGGCCAGCAGGTCTGACCACTAGCTTGGGTCAGATGCACACTAGACATCAAACTGAGCCGATTTCGGCTGATTTCATGGCACGATTCATCGGAATGATTTGAATTCCCCCTTTAATTGCTAAAATGTAAAATATAACAATACCTATTTTGGTACTTGTTTCCTAGAACGGCCACAATCGTGAGGGATCGTGGCTCTTAATTAAGGGACACGATCCTCCCGATGTGGCCGATTTTTTACTAATTTTTCACTTTGATTGACAGAAATCGGGTCAATCGGTCGGTCGCGACCAATTAAAATCGGCCGCGATGCGACCGACCGATTGACCCGATTTTTCCATAGACTTCAATGTTAAAAAATCTTTTAACATTGAAATCGGTCGGTCTTGTGCCATTATAATGGCACAAGATGAGATGGACTTGATTAAGTCCATCTCACATAGGGAAAAATGATAAAAAAGGTGAAATGGGTCAATAGGACCCATTTCACATTTTTTATGTGCCCGCCATGACCCCACGATAGACGTGAACCCGAAGCGTGGCGAGCGCAGCGAGCCCGCGAGGGGCGGCGGTACGCGTCCTCCGACCTTTTCATTCCCCTACTATCCACTAGGGCGTGGAGTGAGAATATAATAGTGTGGCGAGCGCAGCGAGCCACCGAGCCCGAAGCGTGGCGAGCGCAGCGAGCCCCGCGAGGGGACGCGTATACCTGTGAAGTTATACGCGTCCCATCGCGGGGCTCGCTGCGCTCGCCACGCTTCGGGCTCGGTGGCTCGCTGCGCTCGCCACACTATTATATTCTCACTCCACGCCCTAGTGGATAGTAGGGGAATGAAAAGGTCGGAGGACGCGTACCGCCGCCCCTCGCGGGCTCGCTGCGCTCGCCACGCTTCGGGTTCACGTCTATCGTGGGGTCTAGCCCACTTACTAACATTTGGGGGGGCAATTCCAAAAAATCGGGTGAAAAAAAATAAAAAATCGGGTGAAAAATCGGTCGATCGCATCGCATGCGACCAAATCGCATGCGATGCGACCGACCGATTTTTTATCTTCCGACCACAACGATCTAAATCGTTGTGGCCGTTCTAGGAAACAAGTACCCCTATTTTAATTTTCAACACATAAAGTGTTAAATATACTAAAAATATTGTTTCAACTCCCGAGCAAACGATATAGCACATACACACTGAACGATAATGTTAACAATATCATTCAGTAACGTCACTTGACCCTCTGCCGAACATGCAGTTGTTAATGATATAGTCAGATTTGCATGTTCAGGTGACAGCGGGGATCGTAAACGACCATTTGGTTCATGCATTGTTATCAATATAGTGCATTCACACTAGATGAAATGCGCACACTCACCACCACGCTCGTGCATTGAAGTTGCAGCTCATTCAAAAGCATTAACTGGCGCATGGCGCAGCATGCCATGGGTGTGACTTGCTGCACCAAAGGGCACTAGCGGCATTATCACAGCGCTGGTGAGTGCGGCTATATCTTTATATCATTAACAATACCGTTATCATGCATATCGTTAACGATTTATCGTGTATACTTACTTTTAGGGATGGCCATCAATTATTCAAAATCATCGATGGTTTATGGTCGATGTCGAATACTTTTGCAATCAGTGGGGGAGAATCATATGGTTTCCCTCCACAGCAAAACCAATGTTTTGCTTTTTTTCCCCCAAAGTGCCAGGACACTGAGCATAGCTCCGCCACCCGGCACCCACAAAGCCCAGCCCACATGTTTTGATTGGCCCACAGGCCAATCAGTGAAACACAATGGATGACCATCATATTTAACCATATGTAAAACTATTGATGGTCATTCATTGCATAATTTTACAGTATCGATGGCCGGTTGCACTTTTGCCATCGATGGCAAAGGCAACAATGACCATCCCTACTTACTTCTAGGAAGAGGATAAAATATGATGCATACAGTTTACCAATAAAATAAAAACAGGAATGATCTTGTAATAGTTAAATAGTTAAATAGTTAAATTCTGAAAACTCTCCGTAGACTATAAGAGACTGTAATTGCATGTTATTATACAATAACTGGTAGTTTACAGTCTTCGTGTAATGTCATACCTTGCCTGTTTCTCATCTTGCATTCTAACCTATTCCATTTTGTCTGTTATGTTAAAAATAGTTTTTTTATATCATCCATACAAATATCACTTTCAAGTACAGCATGGAAAATAAAATAAGCGGGGGGGGGGGGGTGTTAGTCTAAACATAGACATGCTGGGTGAGATTTAATAGGATGAGATATTCAGAAAGTGAGAGATTGAGAGATTTTGGAAGAAATCTCCAGTTTTTTTAAAGCGGCAATCATTTACACTGCGAAATCAAACTGGTTTTGCAGTGTAAATGATTGCTGCTTTAAAAAAAACTGGAGATTTCTTCCCAAATCTCTCACTTTCTGAATATCTCATCCTATTAAATCTCACCCGCTGTATAACAAATTCATGCTAGGGTCCATCACCACTGACTTCATAGTATACAGGAAAATAATACATTAGCTTGCTTTACATCACAGGCATCCAAACATAAAGAAAACGACTTTGCTAGCTACAAAATATTTTCTCACAGTGGTCTTGAAGCCATTAGTATAATAACCAGTAAAACTAATAAATATCTTGAAACAAACAAATTTTTTGTAATTTTTGGACCTCGGTTTTAAACCTGTCATAAGATGTGAACAATGGAAGTGTTATTTCCACACATCTGTGCCCCATATTAATAATATAGTAGTGCCTACCATTCATACCATGCCTCAAAACAATGCCCACGATTCATTATATGCCAGACAGCAGTTCCACTCATTCATATGCCAGATAGCAGTGGCCCCAATTCATATGCCAGATAGCAGTGGCCCCAATTCATATGCCACATAGCAGTGCCTCCAATTCATTTGGCACATAGCAGTGGCCCCAATTCATACGCTACAAAGAAGTGGCCCCAGTATATAATATTTCACACATACGTGCCCCAAATTCATAATATGCCACACAGCATTGCCCTTACTTCATAGTATGCCACACAGCAGTTCCTCCTACTCATATGCCACAAAAAAACAACAGTGCTCCAATTCATTATGCTAGAGAACAGTGTTCTCAGTTCATAAGATGCTAATTTGTTCCCCAAATTCTTAATATGCCACACAGTAATGCTTCCCATTCAAACTATGCCACAAAGCAGTTTCCCAATGAAATATGCAAAACAAATTTTTACCTCCCAACCATCCTGATCTCAGTGTGACAGATTATATTTTTGAAGATGATAAAAGTATTTTCCTTTATTTTTTCGATTTTTCTTCTAAAATCTTATTCTTATTGTTCCCTCTCATTGATCTGGGTCTTTCTTACCTTTTTGGTCCTCTCTTAATGTCCCCTTAAAAAAAACTTGTTTTTGGTTACCCACTTTCTCTTCCTCCCCCATATCTCCTTTCAGTAATATCTTTGTCTGGTCCATTGCCTTTATTCTCTGTTTCTCTGATTCTCTTTACCAGAGCTTATTTCCTTTCTCTACTTCTTTTCATGTCCATAATTGATTATTTATATTTTCAAGTCTTTCTTGCCAACAGTTAATAACAGGGTATAGGCTAGTGTGAATAATATTACATGTTCTATAATATTTTGGGGGGTATGCAATCCCGGATCACGACTGTCGCTCCATCCCAACAGCCGTGATCCTGGCCCGTTTTGCAGTTTGCCCGACAGCAAATCGACAGGCGGGATTCAATGTCTCGCCTGCCGAACGGCAAAAATGGGGCATGTCCGCATAAACGGCCGTGGATTGTCGAGATATGGCTGGGATCGAGACAATCCACGGCTGTTATCGGCGGAACGGGCCTGACAGTTTTTAAAGTCAGGCTCGTTCTGCCGTGATGTCTCTTCAATGCTGTTGGTAAAAACAACATTGAATAGGCACCCGCCGCTATCCCAATCCCCCCCCCCCCATCGGAAATAGCTGCAGAGGATTGCATACCCCCCTTTGTCCGTTATCAAATGATAAATTAATAAATAAAACAAATTGTATTTTGTAAAATATCAGATTATTTAGGCTTGCGGGGAAATGTAATAGGGTCTGAGTTTGCGGAGTTCCGGTAATTTGTCCATAATTACCCTGGTTGGATTTGCCTTTTTCACTGATTGATGCTTTACAAATATGGGCAATCTCGATCTAAAATCCAGACTGCCACAAACTCGAACCCTACTATAATTGGCCACCAATATTTTGAGTGATTTTCATAGCATGTGCTGTTTGGTTAGTTAATGTGAGGTTCAGTTCTAAATAAAGAAAACAACGTTATACTGTATTGTAAGATGGCTGTGGTTCTATGTGGCATCTGCAATTTGGTGAGTGAACCCTTTTTGAAGAAGATCACTGAGGAAATTGTCCATGAGATCTCTGGCCCTGAAGAGCTGATGTTGACTGTCTCTCAGGACTGGTCAACTAGGAGCTTAAAATTTGCATGCTTAATGTTATTTATAGGAAAACTTTAATTTCTTAAAAATCTAAGTTGAATTCAGATTTGATTGTAGCCAAATTCATATTTAAAACTTGCGGTTTTAGCGAGATCTTGCGCATGCCCAGAAAGCCAGCCGAGGGGGGGGGGGAGCCGCGAGTGCGCATGCGCGGGGCACCGGGGGAGCCGATAAGGAGAGCCGTTCACGCTGGGCATAACGGCTCTCCTTATAGGCTTTGGGGGGTTAATACATCTGCCTATAACGTGTGCCCGCTTCTCCACGTTATGCTGGGGAAGCGGGACTCGTTATTTAAAAAACGTTATAGACAAGATCCCACTATGTAATTAGCATGTTACCAAAATACTTATCTAAAGCTAGGTACACATTAGTCGATATATCTGCAGATCAATTGATCTGCAGATATATCCACAGATGGATCAGGCAGCCCGTTTTCCATACACACTGCCCGATCTTTTGTGATCAAAACCGGGCGAGCACGTTTGCATTTGCCCACCCAGTGAGCTGTCAATCACTGGAGCCTGACTGTACGAGGGGTCGACAGATCACCTGTACACACAGAATGATATCTTTAGATATATTGGCCAATGTGATCAATCTGGGAATGATACCATTCACAGATAAATCGATGGTGCACCCTGGCCGATGGTTTGTAGATATATATCAATCGAACAGCTGGTATATATCGGCCAGTGTGTTCGCACCTTTAGTTTTAAAAAGTGTGTTTTGAAAGTACTTGGGATAAGACAGTAGTTAGCTTCGGTAATATATTAGTCTGTCCTCTCTTTACTTACATCATATGAGAGTGGGCTGTGGAAAAAGCTTTTGAATTATGCTGTAAAATTTTAAAAATTGTCAGATCGTTTGGGGGCACATTTGAGTTATAAGCTGTCAGACTTTCCATGCCAGTCCCAGGCACAGTTTGTATAAAGTACAATGTATGTCACTACCTTCTGGCTTTACTCCTTTTTACTGTAAAGTGTAAACTGTTTTTGCAACATATATAGTAAGTTACTAAGGGCCTGATTCTAATTTGGAAGTAAAGCAATAAAAAAAAAGGAACTGAAGGACACCATGGGGCCCATTCAGACCACTTCGTAATGGGCCAAATTTGCCCCCGTCCCCGAGGAGAGAACGGCTTTTTTGAGTTTCACACTTGCTGGGCCGTTTGCTCCAGGAGGGGCGGTAATGGGACGGCCAGGTGGTAGCAGCCGGGTAATGCCCAGCATTTTATGAGCGCCCCCATAAAAATGATCTGCGTTCCCCTGTGCCTCCCGTACGTGGTGATGCCTGCTTGGGGTGGGTGGCTGTCGTCACATGACATCAGCACCCAACCCGAATTCGGAGGACAGCGTCTTAATAAACAGTCAGTCCAGGCTGACTTTTAATTACGAATGGCAGAAAATAAATTTGATGGTGAGCGAGAGAGAGAGAGAGCAGGACAGTTGGGAGGTATGGAGCTGATTGGCTTGTCGTTTATCACTCTCCAATTTATCACTTTTTGAAGCTTGATACTTTACATCTGGCCCATTATGTAAAACATTCCTTAAACATATGAAACATGCTTTGCTGGGACATACATTTCAGGACCTGTTCTTCCATTTTAAATAAATTATAATCTGTATTTAGCAATGTGCATCAAAATGGAGAAGCTGGTAATGCCATAAATCCTGCTATATTATATCTTACTGTATACTGACCTATAATGTTCAACTGTTGCATTACATGTGGTATACTATATATACTGTAGCTGTACTTGGATTTCTGTGCTGAGATTCTTTTTGCAGTATAAACATGCTGCTAGTGACAGAACAGGTCATACTTGCCTACTTTTGAAAACTGTTTTCAGGGAGCTTTTGGCCCTTATTCTGGTTCACTCGCAAAGGCAAATTCCTTCTCAAATAGAAAAAACCATGTGCACTGCAGGTGAGGTAGATGTAACTTGTTTTTCCCCACTTGTTCAAACTTTACCATCCACATGTAAAGTAACTTGTGCCAAGCCCAGCATAGTGAGCCCACGTGGGTACAGATTTACACTAATTTGGCTTTTATCTGGGCAACATTAAAAAAAAAAAACGTCAGCCATTTGTGTTTTGACAATTTCCATTGCGACCTATTACTTGTGACAAGTCTTTGTGCCTGTTGACCTTTTCAGGTGCATGTTGACCATATAACCATGTGACTACTGACCTGATGATTCACACGCGGTTTCATGTATGAATATTACAACATACTTACCTAGCCCGGAGAGGAGACGCAGAGGCATCGTGTCGGGAGGGCGGGGAGGAAGTGATGTAACCAAGCCCCTCCCCATGTTATGCAAATGCCACAATGTGTGGTCTTTGGATAGGAGGCTGGGCGACAATGTCATAATTATGTGATTTGTGTTTTAGCCCCGCCCCTTCCCGAAAAGCCACAAGTCCCACCATTTGCCTCAGCTGTGAAGGGGCAAGATGTGGCTCCAGGGAGCATGCAGGAGACTTGCCCACCTTCTTGCTGGAAGGGCCACACAATTTCCGGGAGCCTCCCAGCAATTCCGGGAGGGTAGGAAAGTATGCATTATGTGCACATAAAGGCATATCATTATGTCTGCTGTGCACTTTTGGCTCATGTGGCTGTAAATATGCAGTGGTGCAAGTAGAAAAAAATGTCTTAGTGGTACTGTGCTGCGCGCCGAAGGCGTGTGCAAAAATGGGTGTGGTTAGGGGTGTGGTCATATGACACGAGGGGGAGTGGCTACATGACAAAACTTTTGAAGACATGGAGATTGTGAAGGATGTAGTTAGATGGTGATGTAGTTGGTGGGTGATGGAGATAGCGGGAGACAGGGAGATAGAGGGTCATGGAGATAGGTGACGGAGATAGTTGCGTATGTAGCTTGTGGGCGACAGAGATAGTAGGTGACAGGGAGGCAGTGTGTGATGGAAATAGGGGGCGACAGGCAGATAAGTGGGTGATGTAGCTAGTGTGTGAAAGGGACACTGTGGGTTATGTTCCTAGTAGGTGACAGAGATAGTGGACGACATGGACATAGTGGGTGAGGTAGCTAGTGGGTGACAGGGACATAGTGGGTGAGGTAGCTAGTGGGTGACAGGGACATAGTGGGTGAGGTAGCTAGTGGGTGACAGGGACATAGTGGGTGAGGTAGCTAGTGGGTGACAGGGACATAGAAACAGGAAGATATTGGGTGACAGACTGGGGGGGCATTGGATGAAAGCTTTGAGTTGGGACATTGATAACTATACATTTACTTACTCAGGGTGAGATGGGCTTGCTCTCTCTGCAGGCAGGGGCAGGGCTCAGCTGTCTCTGCATCCGCAGCCGCCTGGCCATGATCTCCGGTGGCACCGCCTCATCAGCAGAGCAGACAGAGTCCCAGGCAATCATCCATCGTTGTCAAATATATTTTATTAAAGATAATTCATTGAATACAAATAAATAGCAAGTAATTCATTTATACAAATGTTCAAATTCAGAAGTAATATTTTTAGAGCACATTAGACCCAAAATATTTACTTATTAAATACATTAAAATAAAAGCTTATCTGTTTAGTAGCTTATAATAATTCATGTCTATACTCTAAATGTATATAGTTTTCTTTTATTTCAGAAGACTCCATCTTATATATATATGTATATATATAGACTCTAAAATATATATACAGATTAAAATAAATGAAAAAAAAAAATAAAAAAAAAAAAAAAAAAAAATTGAAGAGAGAAGGATGAAAGAGAAGGAAAGGATAGGGAAAGGGAACCAACCCGGTTGGCATATGTTAATCATTCATAGATATTTGAGAATATTATTATCAATTTAATGAAACATTGGGGGGACATTGAAATATGTGGTCCATGGGCTCCATATTTTAATAAATTTTGAAGACGAGCCTTTCAAAATGCTGGTTATATACTCCATTGAATGAATATACCATATTTTGTCAGTTATTTCTGCCAAAGTTGGTAATTTCGATGATTTCCAGTGGCTAGCAATACAAGTTCTAGTCGCCAGAACTATATGCATGAATAATTTGTTTTGTGCATGACTAGCTCCTGGGATGTTCATGGAAAGAAGATAATACCCAGCCTTGAAAGGAATTTGAATTGATAAAACAGAGACAGCCAAAAGAGCTATATTTTTCCAGAGTGGAATTAAAACTGGGCAATCCCACCATGTATGAAGAAATGTTCCTTCCATACATTTACACCTCCAACAGATAGAGCTAATTTCAGAATTCATTTTGTTAAGCTTAACCGGGACATAATACCATCTGTAATATAATACGCATTTTCTTTTAGTCTTACACAAATAGAGCTACTCGAGACATTTTTGTAAATTTCAGACCAATCTTCATTCTCTAGAGACTCTCCCAGATCCTTTTCCCACGCGATCTCATGTAAATCTCTAGTGTTAGATCCCTGCTGCAATAACAATGGATACAATGTTGATATAAGACCTTTAGTGGTTGTATTATAATAAATTAACCTTTCAGTTGGGGTCAAACTTCTGGTGGTGATTTGTTGATTTACTGAGAAATGAAAATATCTAATTTGTAGATATTGGTAAAAAATTTTATGAGGAATTGAGCGAGAAGTTTGGATTTCCGCAAATGTTGGAAATTTAGCAGTTTGCGTAATATCATTAAGAAATCTAATTCCACTTTGCCACCAAGGATCAAAAGACTTTGTCTTATATCCAGGAGTAAAGTTGGGATTGTCGGACAGCGGTATCAAAGGACTAGGCAACGGGGCAATGTTGTAAAGTCTATTACACATATCCCATATTTCTAAACTTAAAGAAATCATCCATCCAGGAAGCAGAGGGGACTGGAGGAGCCGGGGACTGTCCACTGCAGGGAAGTAGTGGAACACAGCGGCGCTGGCAGCAGCCTCATTAATCTGTGCAAACCTGCACAGTGACATGCCGGGATTTTGTTATGGCGGAAACACCATAACTCCCCCGCAGTCTCTCACATCACCTGCCTCAGTCATTCCCAGGCCAGCTATCCAGCTTTGATCATCCGGATTCCGGCGGTGCCCCTGACAGCCAGCCTCCGATCTTGCTCTGGTGGGCGGGGCAGCGAGGAGGCGGCTGCTGTTAAGGGCGTTCTGGCGTCATGAGTGACAGTGTGAGCGAGGCGAGCCTGGGCCGCCCGTGCTGCCGCCGTGCCTCGGCTTAAAATCACTGCGCAAACCTGCGCATGCGCAGTGACATGCCGGGATTTTGTTATGGCGGTACGGGGTACCGGCGCAATATGTTATAGCGGTACGCCGTACCACCCCGTACCGCCACACTTTCACCCCTGTAAATATGGAAGTCTCAGTTTTCTTTTATAGTTATTCAAATTGTGTTCAAATTCTGCAACATTATCAGGTTACTGCACCCCTGACCTCTTACGAGACATTTTATGTGTCACAGATCTGCTTATTAAAGCTTACCTGACTTGTGATTCTGCTCTGTGTCTTAAGCTTTGTTCACACGGAGCAATATGATCGCTGGCAATATATTGCTAGCAATCATACTTGCCTACCTGACTCTCTCAATGCGGGAGAAAATGCTCAGTTCCTGGACTTCCCTGGTAATGTATGATTGCCATCACCTGTGGTGAAACACCTTTACCTAGCTCCCACAGGTGATGGCAATCATACATTACCAGGGAAATCCAGAAACAGAGCATTTTCTCCCGCATGGAGAGGGTCAGGTAGACAAGTATGCTAGCAATATATTACTCAGCTCAGCAATCATATTGCTCAGTGTTTTCCGTTTTCATCAGTGACCAGAGATGGTCGCTGATGAAAATGACACACTGCCGGGAGAAAAGGCAGGGGAAGTCGCTGGTCGGAGGAGCATGCTCTTCCGAACACTAGGGGACTGAAAACAGGCGCGACCATATTGCCAGCGATTTTATGTGTGTACGCACCTTAAGTCTGACTCAGTTCATGCTGCCAGTCAGTCTGTGCATTGCTGGCTCATTGATTGTGCACCTGTTGGAAACCCAGACTGAAGCTGGAATCACCTGTAACCCTTTGCTCTCCTGTTCTCTGTGGCTCACTTGTTTAGTTCAGACTGAAGTCTTCTGGATTCATGCCTCAGATTGCAGATTGCCCTCTGTCATTTCTTCCAATCAATACAAGGCAGGGGGGTTAAATATCTTACTCACAGATGCAGAACAGCCTTCAGCAACTTGTCTTCCTGCTGCATGTTCCGTTTGCTCTTTGCTGTTCAAGCTTACTTCCTTGAGTCCCTGCAAGATTCTTCAGTGTTTGGACTGAAGCTGGGCTGGTGCAACTTCTAAGTTGCAGTGATAAGGTGTCTGTCCAGTCTTGTACCTACCAGTCCTTTTTTTGTGCCAATCATTTTCATTTAACCTTTAACCCTGTCGACCTTTTGTACCTGTTGACCTTCTCACCTCATTGACCTTTTTCTACTTGTCAACCTTTTGAATGTCGACCTTATTTTGTCAACCTATTGATCTTTTTATGCACCACACAGAAGAGAAGAAGTGTCTTGAATAAGATCATGTTTCATATATTCACTTGGAGATATCACAGAGTGTCACAAGCCGCCGTCCGGGACCCCCAGCACCCGGACGGACGGCAGGAGCTGGGCGGCACAGGGAGGCTGGGGACGCTGCCGAGCTGCGCTCCAGGCCTCGTTCTAGAGCCGGGCGTCGGGGCGTTGCTAGGCAACGTCCCCGAACTTCCGCCCGGCCACGCGTGACGCGTGACGTCACGCAGGCGCCGGGATTTGAATAAAAAGCCGGCGTCTGCTGGGCACAGACGCCGGCTATAGCGTTTCTTATGCTCCCCCCGGTTCCTGGAGTATCTTTGGGTTTCCCTCGTACTTCCAGTGTCTTCTGCGTCAGCAGTCTCTGTGTCAGCGCTCCCAGTGTCTCCTGCGTCAGCAGTCTCTGTGTCAGCACTTCCAGTGTCTCCTGCGTCAGCAGTCTCTGTGTCAGCACTTCCAGTGTCTCCTGCGTCAGCAGTCTCTGTGTCAGCGCTTCCTGTGTCTCCTGCGTCAGCAGTCTCGGTGTCATCGCCTCCTGTGTCTCTTGTGTCAACGATTTCTGTGTCGACGTCTCCTCAGTCCTGTGTTCAAGGTTCCTGTCCCTATACGGAGTCCACGAGTATTCCACCTTCTCCTTCGCTGCGTGGGTCACGTAAGTGCTCCTGTGGAGCCGTGGTACTTCTTGATTCTCTACTGTGGCCCGCCGTGGCCGTACCCCTCCGTGGGACTGTTTTCTCTTGTGTCGGAGTTACGGGTTATTCTTGTCTTCTATTTTTCTCCCTATCTTGTTCCCTAGTCTCCGTCAGGTAGGGGTTCCCCTTTCCTCTCTGCATCCTGCTTTGGGGAATATCCGTGTCCTGTTTTTGTGGTTCGGTGGATTCCCTATCTCCTGTTGGGTTTGCGACTCGGTCGCATCGTCCCGTCCTTGGCCTGGTGCCGGTTAGTTAGGGGTTCTTCCAGTTAGGCCCATTAGTTAGGTTGCCTTTTGAGATACCCCCTGGCGATCGCTCACCCCTTGTCTCCACGTAACACCTGGCTGCATCGGGGTCAGAGCCGGCGTAACTGGCTCTTTCGAACGCGGCGGCTACAGGCGAAGCCTAGCACTACCGCAGGGGTATTCCATCTGCCCGGGGGACTCAACAGAGTTAGTGTAGGTTTCGCTGTGGCCGTCCTAAACAGCGGTCCCAGCTACGGGCTCACGCCTGACCTTCCACCTCCAGTCATTCGTCAAAATCACGTGGTGCCTCGCCAGGCAGCGTAACATTATAGCCGGCCAAAAGAAACTGACTGAATGGTGGTTGCGTCAGAGGTGTCACCCATATTTCTTTTGTCCCCGTAGTATTTTCAGTGTTTCAGGAAATTATGAATCCATCAGCACAGGCATTTTCAGATCAGATTCAGGGGTTAACCCAGATGGTGCGAGATCTGACCCTAAAGGTAGCTTCCCAAGAGCAGAGGCTGCGTCCTCCAGACCTCGGTACCCCGGAACCAAAAATGAATTTGCCTGAGCGATTTTCAGGCGATCGCAGGTCATTTTTTAACTTCCGGGAGAGTTGCAAACTATACTTCCGGCTTCGGCCACGTTCAACCGGGTCTGAGGCTCAGCGGGTAGGCCTGGTTATATCTCTGCTACAAGGGGATCCTCAAACCTGGGCCTTTGGCTTGCCTTCGGATAGTCCGGCTTTGTCTTCGGTGGACAATTTTTTCAGTTCCTTGGGTCTGCTATATGATGACCCAGACAGGGAGGCCTCTGCAGAAACACATCTTCGGGCCCTTAAGCAGGGTAGGGATCCAGCAGAGGTTTACTGTACTGAGTTCCGCCGCTGGTCTAACGACTGCGGGTGGAACGACCCTGCACTACGCAGTCAGTTCCGTTGCGGTTTGTCTGACGGGATTAAAGACTGCCTAATTCAATACCCCACTCCCACTTCTCTTGATAAACTTATGGAGTTATCCATCCGGATTGACCGTCGCCTCCGGGAGCGGAGGTCGGAACGGGGTTCCAAGATTCAGCCGGTTCCGTTTGTGTCGGCAATCCCAGAGGAGGGTGAGGAGCCGATGCAAGTTGGTGCGTCTCGAATCTCTCCAGAGGAGAGAACCCGCTGAATGAACACGGGCCTTTGCCTGTATTGCGGGAATAAAGGGCATATCCTCCGCAATTGCCCCAACTGCCCCAACAGGCCAGTAAAAGCTCGGGCCAAGTGAACGAAGAGAGGGTTCACTTAGGCCTCCAGCTTTTTTCCTCTCTAAACTCTTTACTAGTTCCGGGGACTGTGTGCTATCAAGGGGTTAAGTTTTCCGGGTCAGTCTTCATTGATAGTGGTGCGGCTGGGAACTTTTTAGACATCTCGACAGCCCAAAGTTTGGGCATTCCACATGTCAAGCTCCCTAGACCCATTACGTTACGGGGTTTGGATGGTAGTGTCCTCTCTAACGGGACAATTTCCTTACAGACACCTCCCCTGCAGCTGTCTGTTGGGCTGTTTCATCAAGAGGAAATTTCCTTTTTGCTCACATCCTGTCCAGCGGTTCCCATCGTACTTGGGTTTCCATGGTTAAAAAGGCACAACCCTATCATTGATTGGAACCAAGGGGAGATTGCTCGGTGGAGTTCCACCTGTTGTGAGCACTGTTTAAACATCTCATTACCCCTGGCCTCTGTATCACTCCCGGAGGTTCCATATCCTTATCGGGACTTCACGGATGTTTTCTCCAAGGGAAAAGCGGATGTCTTACCACCGCATCGTTCTTATGACTGCGCGATCCAGTTAGTCCCCAATGCCCCTTTACCCAAGGGCAGATTATATGCCTTGTCTGCTCCAGAGACGAAGGCTATGGAGGACTACATTCAGGAGAACCTCACTAAGGGATTTATTCGGCCATCCAAATCCCCCCTCAGTGCCGGCTTCTTTTTTGTGGCCAAGAAGGACGGTACGTTGAGACCGTGCATTGACTTCCGTGCACTCAACAAGATCACGGTGAAGAACACCTATCCTCTTCCCCTTATCACGGTACTATTCGACCAACTACGGTCCGCAACTATCTTTTCCAAAATTGATCTTCGAGGCGCTTATAATCTTATAAGAATTAAGAAGGGAGATGAGTGGAAGACGGCTTTTAGTACTCAGACAGGGCACTACGAGTACCTGGTAATGCCCTTCGGCCTATCCAACGCCCCGGCCGTCTTTCAGGACTTGATCAACGACGTCCTCCGTGATTTTCTGGGAAAATTTGTGGTCGTTTATCTGGACGACATTTTAATTTTCTCCCAAGACCTAGCTTCGCACCGGTCTCAGGTCCGTCAAGTCTTGTTGAAGCTGCGGGAGAATTCCTTATTCGCCAAGCTGGAGAAATGCGAATTTGAGGTGTCTCAGGTATCCTTTTTAGGGTACATAATTTCCGCTCGAGGTTTCCAAATGGATCCCAAGAAGGTACAAGCCGTGGTGGAGTGGGTTAGACCCACAAATTTGAAAGCGATCCAGCGCTTTCTTGGATTCGCCAACTATTACAGGCGTTTCATACATTCATTTTCCACCATTGTAGCCCCACTGGTAGCTTTGACCAAAAAGGGAGCTGATCCTTCGCTGTGGACCTCCCAGGTAGAGCAGGCTTTCGAGACCCTGAAACAGGCCTTTGTCACGGCTCCGATTCTCAGGCATCCCAATCCTGAATTACCTTTCATAGTGGAGGTAGATGCTTCCGAAGTGGGGGCTGGGGCAGTTCTGTCCCAAAGAGATCCGGAGTCTCTTGTTTTACACCCATGCGCCTATATGTCCAGGAAATTCTCACAAGCTGAGTCCAACTACGATGTTGGTAATAGAGAATTACTGGCTGTCAAGTGGGCCTTCGATGAGTGGCGACATTGGCTGGAGGGTGCCCCCCATCAGGTTCTTGTTTTGACCGACCACAAGAACCTTCAGTATATTGAATCTGCCAAGAGGTTGAACGCCCGGCAAGCCCGCTGGGCCCTCTTTTTCACGCGCTTTAATTTCATTATCTCCTATCGACCTGGGTCAAGAAATGCTCGAGCGGATGCTCTCTCTCGATGTTTTATTTCGCAACATGAGAGCAGATTCAATCAAGGTCCTATCGTCTCGCCTTCCTGTATTTATGCAGGCGTTAGCCAGACTTTGGAGGGACTTCTTCGTCAGGCACAGGGTCAGGCGCCAGCCCAAACTCCTGAAAACAGGTTATTTGTTCCCCCATCTCTGAGACGCAAGGTGCTTGTTGAATGTCATGATTCCAAGATTGCCGGTCACCCAGGGGTGTCTAAGACGCTGGCCCTGCTCTCTCGGGCGGTTTGGTGGCCAGGTATGGCTCGGAATTCCAAGGACTTTGTTTTATCTTGCCCGGTTTGTGCCCAGCATAAAGTTCCGCGGGCACGACCAGTGGGAGAGTTAATGCCTCTGTCTACTCCTACCAGGCCTTGGTCCCACTTGGCCATGGATTTTATTGTTGAACTGCCAGTCTCTTCTCATTGTCGAGTCATCTGGGTGGTCATCGACAGATTTTCTAAGATGGCCCATTTTGTGGCCCTTAGGCAGTTACCCTCTGCCAAGGAGCTGGTCACCTTGTTTTTACAGCATATCTTCAGACTGCACGGGTTACCCACGGATATTGTATCGGACCGAGGCCCTCAGTTTGTGGCACAATTTTGGAGACTGTTTTGTTCCGCCCTAAAGGTTAAAACCAGCCTCACTTCCGCATTCCACCCACAGGCTAATGGGCAAACGGAACGGTTGAATCAGTCCCTCAAACAATATCTTAGATGTTTTGTTTCCAAGTTGCAAGACGATTGGGTGAACGTTTTGCCGTTAGCTGAATTTGCGTATAACAACGCATATCATTCGGCTTCTAAAACATCGCCCTTCTTCTCAGTCTTTGGGTTCCATCCACGAGCCAATTCTCTGGGACCAGAAGCCTCCAGGTCCTCTTCTTCGGCTGCCACTCGGCTCAGAGTCATTTGGAGGAAGGTTCACATGGCGCTGAAGGAAGCTGCATTTAAGGCGAAAGTATTTGCGGATAAAATCAGACGTCCTTGCCGTTTTAAGGTTGGTGACAGGGTGTGGCTCTCCGCCCGGAATATCAAGCTTCACCAACCCTCGGCAAGGTTGGGACCTCGGTTCATCGGCCCATTTCGGATCATTAAGAGAGTTAATCCAGTAGCATTTCGGCTCTCGCTACCTAAGTCTCTCAAAATTACGAATACTTTCCATGCTTCTCTTCTTAAACCGGTGACCTTTTCGAGGAAGTTTCCACGCAAAACCAGGAGCGGTGCCACCCCAGTGATGGTGCGTGGTCAGCCAGAATTCAGAGTTGAGAAGATTCTGGACTCCAAGTTTGTGAGAGGGTCTTTGAAGTTCCTCGTACATTGGAGGGGTTTCGGTCCCGAAGAGAGATCGTGGGTTCCTGATAAGGATCTACATTCGCCCAATCTCAAGAGGTCTTTTTTCCGACAGTTTCCACACAAGCCCGGTGGTAAGGGGTTGTTAACCCCTCCTCAAGGGGGGGGTACTGTCACAAGCCGCCGTCCGGGACCCCCAGCACCCGGACGGACGGCAGGAGCTGGGCGGCACAGGGAGGCTGGGGACGCTGCCGAGCTGCGCTCCAGGCCTCGTTCTAGAGCCGGGCGTCGGGGCGTTGCTAGGCAACGTCCCCGAACTTCCGCCCGGCCACGCGTGACGCGTGACGTCACGCAGGCGCCGGGATTTGAATAAAAAGCCGGCGTCTGCTGGGCACAGACGCCGGCTATAGCGTTTCTTATGCTCCCCCCGGTTCCTGGAGTATCTTTGGGTTTCCCTCGTACTTCCAGTGTCTCCTGCGTCAGCAGTCTCTGTGTCAGCGCTCCCAGTGTCTCCTGCGTCAGCAGTCTCTGTGTCAGCACTTCCAGTGTCTCCTGCGTCAGCAGTCTCTGTGTCAGCACTTCCAGTGTCTCCTGCGTCAGCAGTCTCTGTGTCAGCGCTTCCTGTGTCTCCTGCGTCAGCAGTCTCGGTGTCATCGCCTCCTGTGTCTCTTGTGTCAACGATTTCTGTGTCGACGTCTCCTCAGTCCTGTGTTCAAGGTTCCTGTCCCTATACGGAGTCCACGAGTATTCCACCTTCTCCTTCGCTGCGTGGGTCACGTAAGTGCTCCTGTGGAGCCGTGGTACTTCTTGATTCTCTACTGTGGCCCGCCGTGGCCGTACCCCTCCGTGGGACTGTTTTCTCTTGTGTCGGAGTTACGGGTTATTCTTGTCTTCTATTTTTCTCCCTATCTTGTTCCCTAGTCTCCGTCAGGTAGGGGTTCCCCTTTCCTCTCTGCATCCTGCTTTGGGGAATATCCGTGTCCTGTTTTTGTGGTTCGGTGGATTCCCTATCTCCTGTTGGGTTTGCGACTCGGTCGCATCGTCCCGTCCTTGGCCTGGTGCCGGTTAGTTAGGGGTTCTTCCAGTTAGGCCCATTAGTTAGGTTGCCTTTTGAGATACCCCCTGGCGATCGCTCACCCCTTGTCTCCACGTAACACCTGGCTGCATCGGGGTCAGAGCCGGCGTAACTGGCTCTTTCGAACGCGGCGGCTACAGGCGAAGCCTAGCACTACCGCAGGGGTATTCCATCTGCCCGGGGGACTCAACAGAGTTAGTGTAGGTTTCGCTGTGGCCGTCCTAAACAGCGGTCCCAGCTACGGGCTCACGCCTGACCTTCCACCTCCAGTCATTCGTCAAAATCACGTGGTGCCTCGCCAGGCAGCGTAACACAGAGAATACATTAGTACAGCACAAATGATAATAAAATAATAGTGAAAATACTGTGTTAAAATATCTTATGTGGTGAGACTTGTATCTCTAGTTTTAAGGAACAATTGAGAAACTGCATTTGTAGGTATGGCCACCAAAAGACAACAGCTACCACAACCTAAATACCTGAGCTCCAACAGAAAGTATTGTGTTGTAGTAATTTATGTATATAGAGATGTTTATACAAAGGGTTCTATGTCAATACCCCTGACGCAATATATGTCATACCAGAAATGTTTAATATGTATGCAGTATACAACTCTGTTTTTTAAAGGAAGAGGATCATTCACCTTCAATGGTGTCAATAATTTTAACTCTTTAATATTGTGGCTTGGCACAGGAGCAAATCATGGCCAACACCAAATTCCTTATTTTTTTACAGATGTGCGGCGGCCACTTTTTCGGGTTTTGGTTTTGGATCTGGATCTCCCTTCGTGTTTTGGATCTGGATTGGTTTTGGCAAAATCACCCTTGCGGGTTTTGGTTTTGGTTTTGGATCTGGATTTTTATGAAAAAATGCTAAAAATGGCTAAAATAACAGAATTTGGGCCTGTTTTTGCCTCTGAAGTATTACTGACCTCAACAACATTAGTTTCCACTCATTTCTAGTCAATTTTGATCACTTCACAGCTTACAATATTGTTTTCATTTACTGTAGTTGGGCCAAAAGGGTATACCGGTAGCTGGATGACTAAGCTAAGCGACAGCAGTGGGCATCACATACATGTGGACCTTACACTTCCAACCTGGCACATCTTGGAAGCAGAGCAGCACTGCAGGGGCAGACAGGATGGCAGTTTAATAAACTACCCCAAAAAAAGAGAACTGCTCCAAAGAGCAAAAAATACAAAGAGGTGCAAGATTAAATTGTCCTTATTTCCTTTGTTTGATTGTACTACCAGAAGGGCTACCATCATTCTGAGACGCTGTACCATCAGTCAGAAACAAAGGCCAAGGCCTTAGCCTTTCCTTTCCACTGCGTGTGGTGAATGGCATATTGCCAATTTTATGCTTCTCTGTAGAGGCCATAATAGATCACCCCAACGGGATTTTCGGGAGGCCCGACCCCGCCCCAATCATTGGGAGATCAATTACCCCCCACTACAACAGGGGACACCAAAAAGACAGAGAGAAAGAAGTTTAGAGGAAACAGAGGAGGGGTACAATCAAAGAAAGACCACCAGAAAAGACTAGCCAAACAGAACAAAACACCAGATTGTGACAAATTAAAACACAAAAATGTTTTTAATTTTTCTTCCAAAAATCTCAGTGAGAATGAATTATCTTTGTTGGCAAAGGGTCTGAAATACGTTCCATCAAGCAATCCTAACATCTTTGAACTATATGTGGAGCTAAATAGATATATTCGGACCCTTTGCCGAAAAAGATACTTCGCAAATAAAGATACATCTAAAAACGCAGATGCATCATTTCCAATTGTGCTAGATGCATCTGATGACCCTGCATTGGTGACTTTACAGGAACTATTACGAGAAAACCAATCTGAATCAGATGATGAATTGCCAATTAAAATATATGATACCAAATTCAAGGTTTTCAAACGGAAATCAGAATTTTTTCCCATCACCTCCAAAAGTGCCAATATAGAAACTTTTTACAAAGTAACATTGGAGGACTTTAAGAACCTCTGCAGACTGGAATCGGGGAAAGAAAATACCCACAATTCCAATCTGACCAGAGAAGAGAAAAGAGCCTTAAAATCCCTTACTAGGGACACATCAATTATTATAAAGGAGGCAGATAAAGGAGGGGGTCTGGTTGTCCAAGATAGGAAAGACTATGTTCAGGAGGCATCTTCCCAACTCAATAATCAGGATTTTTATAAAACACTAAAAACAGACCCTACTGATATTTTCCAAATAGAGCTCAAAAACATATTAGATGAGGCTTTAGCCCAGAATATCATCACCAAAGAAACATGGCAATTTTTGTTCACTACCCACCCTATCACACCCACTTATTATCACCTCCCCAAAATTCACAAATCACTCACCTCACCCCCTGGTCGTCCTATAATTTCAGGTATTGGGTCCCTCACCACTAATTTGTCACATTATGTGGACTTCTTCTTACAACCTCTTGTTCCTGTGCTCAGGTCGCATCTCAAGGACACAACTCATTTCCTTTAAAAAATTCAAACCATCACCTGGAAGGAGTCCTATGCCTTTATGACCTTGGATGTCAAGGCCTTATACACTAATATACCACACGATCTTGGCATTTTCCATCTTGCCAATAAATTAGAGAGAGATAGCGACCTGACACAGGAACAACAGTCTTTTATTATTTCATCGATTTCTTTCATTCTTACTCACAACTATTTTCTGTTTTCCAATACACATTATTTACAGGTGATGGGGACGGCCATGGGCACCAGGTTTGCGCCGAGCTATGCCAACCTATACATGGGCGAGTTCGAGGACACCCATGTGTGGGGCGGCGAGTTCGGTGCGAACCTGGTGTTCTATGGCCGTTATATAGATGATCTGTTTATAATTTGGGATGGGGACTACCAAACAGCACAACTTTTCGTCACTTCACTTAATCACAATAAATTTAATCTATCTTTCACTTCACACTTTAATCCCACCCACATTGAGTTTTTGGACATATCCCTGAACATAGCCAACTCTACCATTACCACTTCAAATTACACCAAAACTGTGGATACGCATTCATATCAACATTACAAAAGCTCCCACCATAAACCTTGGAAGATTAATATACCCAAGGGACAATTAATGCGGATCCGCCGCAACTGTTCAACTTTAGACTTGTTCAATGAACAAGCTATAGACATCATTACCTCTTTTAAAGAAAGAGGATACCCAGACCCCCTCCTACAAGAAGCCCTCAACGAGGTCCGCAAAATGAGAAGAGGAGACCTCCTAGTTCCTAGAACCAAAAAACAACAGGATCAACCCTATGAAATGGCATTCATCTGTAAATATAACACGGCACACTACCAAATTAGACAAACAATTAACAAGAACTATGGTATATTGAAACATGATAGGATCCTGAAAGACCTTTTGCCCAATAAAGCCACCATTATTTATAAAAAAAATAAGTCTTTAAAAACTATATTGGCTCCCAGCCATCTAAAGACAACAGGTGAAGAAAAAACAGAGAATCCGAGCACTGACTCGTGGCTGATCTCTAGACCTGCGGGGTACTATAAATGTGGCAAGAATCGCTGTACTACATGTGATTTTTCCGCTAATAGAACTCTACAAGTACTAACCGAAGATGAACCTATCCTAATAAGAAATTTTATCAATTGTGAGACCAAATTTACCATATATTTACTAATTTGCCCATGCAACTTGAAATATGTGGGGCGGACCACACGCCCACTAAAAATTCGCTTCATGGAGCATCGTCGCAATATTATTAAGGGCATAACCAATCACAGTCTCTCTAGACATTTCCTTCAGTTCCATAAAAGTAACCCCAAAGGTTTACAACTTATCGGCCTTGAACATATCCCCCCCTCCTTGAGGGGAGGGGATAGGTACAAGACCCTCTGCCGTCAAGAGGTCTTTTGGACCTTTAAACTAAATAGTCTACATCCGGATGGCCTCAATGAGGCTCTGGAGTTAAACAGTGTAATATGATTACTACCTAGTCCCTTCACTTCTCGCCATTCCTTCCCCTATCCCACTTATTTTTCCTTCTGCGGACCATATTCCCTCCGATTAATGAACATTCTGTGCTACATAGGACGATATATACCATCTTATTACTTAGGTCTCTCACCACAATTCATTTTATTTATGTGCATGATGCTTAATTGCATAGGTCACATATTGAATATATCACCATTGTGGAGAACCCCTCGAGATAATCATATCTATACATAAAATATGTATTAATAAGCCAACAATGGCAATATACAGCTCTTTGTTCTATATCTGTAGACAAATTTATATTGAATTTACTATGTTTCTATATATATTATACACTATGCATATAGGATAGGTCTCTCATTCTTTATAATGTCTTTTTACCCATTATACTCTTTCCTTATAAACAAATAAATGAATAAATAAACAAATAGTATTATTATCTCTACTATATGATTATTCATGTACACCCAGGTTTATTATTATTATTATTATTATTATCAATTTCCCTTTTTTTTTAAATATATTTATTTATGTATCTGTTTAGTAATACCTCTCTCCTCCTTTTTCCTTTAATATTTATTATCGTTTCACAATGTATCTATTTTTATATGCAAAAAACCATTAAGCTCTCACTCCCTATCGTATTATAATGCCAACCAATACACATATTGTACTGGAATTTCCGCCATCCAAAGACGTCATTTCCGGCTAATACTGATGTAAAAACATCCATCACCGCGCGATACCCCTGATTCCAATCAGAGCTATCCAGGCACTTCCGCCAATCATATGTAACTCAGCCAGCCGGAAATACGGAAGCCGGACACCTCCACTGACCCCGGAGGCTGAGTCTGACTTCACCCAGATACTTCCGCCAACCATACGTATTGTCGCCAACCGGAAGTATGGGGGTCGCATGCCTCCATGAACCACGGAGCGCAGACTATAAGCATAATCCATTTGGCAAAATCTGCCTAATGGATACTGACCACATCCCTGTCTATAACGCTATCTATCCCTATATATAACGCTATCTGTTTTGCAGTATTGAACTCAATTAAGAATGAATATTAATATCATCTCTGGGACCATGTGATCGGTTCCGATCATGTGACAAGGTCACATGACCATCACACTATTTTTTAATCATCTTTTTTGTCTTTACTGTGTACAATATTAGTTTTCTGCACATTCCTCCTGTGCATACCTACCACATTGTTTATTCTGAATGTACTTGATGTATGTTTTTAATAGTATTTAATGTAATGATTATCCCAGCTCCCACACCTGCAAACATGGGAACAATCAATTCAGGGTATAAATATAAGGTCCCTGGACAGGACCTCATACCCCAGCTCCTGATGAAGACGTGAGACAGCGTCGAAACGCGTTGAGCAGCTTCCAGCATCACTCCACTGCACTTTATTGCTCCTTTGCACCAGACCAGGACTGCACTAAGACCCCGCACTTATTTCCGGACCAGTTTTTGAATTTACTCCAGGACGTCCACCTTCCAGCAGCCATTTGCAAAACCATGCTTGGTATACCTATACCATAAGGACTGCCTATTCAACCTTTATCTGACACCTGGACTCCACTGGGCATTTTATCCGGATTGGGACATTTCTCATGCAGTTACATCACCTACGAGACCGTTCACATCCTCTTGTCTCCCCCTGGTAACTATTAATGTGCTGGTGCATATATTGTGGAGTTTTATTCTCATCAGAGAGCCTCTGTCTTATCATTGTTTTTATTATATAATTCTATTATATATGTTTTTATGAGAGCTCTCATTTCATTATTAGTGTTTTTGTATTAATAAATGTTATAATTATGTACATGTGGTAGTGTACATTTCTTTCAGTTAAACCTAGCGCTGTACACCACTCTTTCTTTCTGTAGGTAACTTTACCTGTTTGGATTTTTATGGACCTTTGTAAAATGACATTTCTGCTTTGATTTCACATGGCCTCTAGGCCTTTAACCATCGGCCTTGTCATGACTGGTGGTAGCAGCTTCAGCACTTCTATCAGGTTGCTGATCTCCCACTATTTCCTCCTCCATCATCCTCCAAAAATGTGTTTTTATTTTATTTATTACTTTTATTTATTTCTAAATAAATACTGGACACAGCCTGTCACACTGGACACAGCCCCTGGACACTGCCCCTGGACAAAGCCCATCACCCTGGACACAGCCCCTGGACAATGGACACCGCCTCTAGACACCGCCCTTGGACACAGCTCCTGTACACTGGACACAGCCATCACACTGGACACTGCCCCTGTACACTGGACACAGCCTGTCACCCTGGACACAGCCCCTGGACAATGGACACAGCCCCTGCACACTGCCCCTGGACACAGCTCCTGTACACTGGACACAGCCGTCACACTGGACACTGCCCCTGGATACTGGACACAGCCCGTCACCCTGGACACAGCCCCTGGACAATGGACACAGCCTCTGGGCACCGCCCCTGGACACAGCCATCACACTGGACACTGGACACAGCCCGTCACCCTGGACACAGCCTCTGGACAATAGACACAGCCTCTGGACACAGCTCCTGTACACTGGACACAGCCTTTAACCATCGACCTTGTCATGACTGGTGGTAGCAGGTTCAGCACTTCTATCAGGTTGCTAATCTCCCACTATTTCCTCCTCCATCATCCTCCAAAAATGTGTTTTTATTTTATTTATTACTTTTATTTATTTCTCTTACTTTACACTGGACACAGCCTGTCACACTGGACACAGCCCCTGGACACTGCCCCTGGACACAGCCCGTCACCCTGGACACAGCCCCTGGACAATGGACACCGCCTCTAGACACCGCCCCTGTACACCTCCTGTACACTGGACACAGCCATCACACTGGACACTGCCCCTGGATACTGGACACAGCCTGTCACCCTGGACACAGCCCCTGGACACAGCCTCTGGACACAGCCCCTGGACAATGGACACAGCCCATGCACACTGCCCCTGGACACAGCCGTCACACTGGACATTGCCCCTGGATACTGGACACAGCCGCTGGACACAGCCCCTGGACAATGGACACAGCCTCTGGACACCGCCCCTGGACACAGCTCCTGTACACTGGACACAGCCGTCGCACTGGACACTATCCCTGGACGCAGCCCCTGGACAATGGACACCGCCCCTGGACACAGCTCCTGTACACTGGACACAGCCGTCACACTGGACACTGCCCCTGGACACTGGATACAGTCTGTCACCCTGGACACAGCCCCTGGACAATGGACACAGCCTCTGGACACAGCTGCTGTACACTGGACACAGCCATCACACTGGACACTGCCCCTGGACACTGGACACAGGCCGTCACCCTGGACACAGCCCATGGTTGGCATGTATTTTTCAAAAAAAAGCTAAAGGTATTTTTCAAAAATTAGCTAAAGGTTTTGTGCATGGGAGTGGGGTAGTGTTGCAGCTTCACCTATCTGCCAATGTGACAATGATTAATGGTGCTGAGCATGGGGAGCCAAGGCACACTGATTGCACAAGTGTGCTGTGCATTACTGGGAGTTGACTAAGTCCCATGACACTTTTCACCAGAGGGCAGAGGCTGAGAGGTTTGTGCTGAGCTCTGATTGGTGGAGCTCATTACATGCTTCTCAGGTCCATGGAAAACAGCAGCAGCAGCTTAGTCATGGGAGGGTTTTTAATCAGAGGCAGCACTAGGACTGTGAGGTCTCCTCCAGAGTAAGGGGCAGAGGGACAAACACAGGCTTTTCATGTGGTATGTATGTATGTATGTATGTATGTGTGTGTGTGTGTGTCTATATATATATACATGGACAATGGACAACGCCCCTGGACACAGCTCCTGTACACTGGACACAGCCGTCACAATGGACACATCCTCTGGACACAGCCCATCACCCTGGACACAGCCCCTGGACAATGGACACAGCCCGTCACCCTGGACACAGCCCCTGGACAATGGACACAGCCTCTGGACACCACCCCGGGACACAGCTCCTGTACACTGGACACAGCCGTCACACTGGACACTGCCCCTGGACACTGGACACAGCCCCTGTACATAGCCCCTGTACACTGTACACAACCCCTGTACACTGGACACAACCCCTGTACACAGACCCTGTACACTGGACACAACCCCTGTACACTTGACACAGCCCCTGTCACACTGGACACAGGCCCTGTCACACTGGACACAACCCCTGTACACAGCCCCTGTACACTGGACACAGCCCCTGTACACTGGACACAACCCCTGTACACAGGACACAACCCCTGTACACTGGACACAGACCCTGTCACACTCTACACAGGCCCTGTCACACTGGACACAAGCCCTGCCACACTGAACACAGCCCCTGTACAGCCCCTTGTACACTGGCCACTGCAGCCCCTGTACACTGGAGTTGTGTACAGCAGCCCCTGCAGACCCTAATTGAGTGAGCAGCAGCAAACAAAATAATATATTATTATTATAGCACAGCACACAGCACAGAGCACAACCACCCTCTTCCCTCTCCTATGCTGGAGTAAAGATGGCGGGGCGCGCGTGTGTCTTATATAGAATCCAGATCCCGCTAAAAATCCGACAGCACGATGATGACGTTTTGCCTCGTTTTCGGTCCGGAATTAGGCGGGAACTCCCGAGTCCGCTTGGATCACGCCTCGCATCGCAATGTTCGGGTGGGTTCGGATCTCAGAGAACCGGACCCGCTCATCTCTATATTTTTCCTTAGGAATTCTGAGTATGGTCTGAATCATATATTGGGAAAGGTATATACCTTACAACAGTCATGACAAGATGTACTGTGTATGTAAAAGTAATTTAAGCATTGCTTTAGGAACTGTATAACTCTTTGAAGCATAATTTGCAGTTATTATAAAGAATCCATTTTGCATGCCCCAATAAAGGAAGCATGAAGCAAATCATTTACATTCTGTAAGGACACAGAACTCCCTTGAAATATAAGATCATCTAGGTTAGTGGTTCCCAAAGTAAAAGTAAATTGTAATTTTTTTTTTATCCCATCTTTGGGTCAGTTATGTGGTAATGGACAAGATTCACTTCTGTTTGTCCACTATTTGCCTATTACATTAGCCATAAATAATTTGAATTAGTCATGGAACCACTGATCTAAGTCATTCTTCAGCACACCATGTTCTCCGGTGGCAATTTTGTCCAGGTGCTATTCTGCTGCAATTTACAGAGTATATTTGAACATTCACATAAGTCCCTGCCCCAAAGGAGCTTACAATCTATGTACACTACCACATGAACATGCACACACATTCGTTCTAGGGTAAATTTTCTGTTGGGAGCCAATTAACCTACCAGTATATTTTTGGATTATGGGAGGAAACTGGAGTACCCAGAGTAAACCCAAGCAAGCATAGGGAGAATGTACAAACTCTGCACAGGTAGTGTCAGCAGCGCTGACAATCTCGCTGCTGCGGCACCGCCACCCGGGCAGCGCGCTCACTTCCGCCCGGCGGCTGCCAGGCAGGTGAGGTCACGTCCGCCCGGCCGCGGCGCATCACTTCCGCCCGGCCAGGAGACGATAATGTAGTACAGGCCGCGGCGCCCGGCGGTTGCTTAGCAACCAGGGGACGCCGGGCGGCGCGCGCTCGGCCACCTGAGAATAATATATAATTATGGGGGCCGGATCAGGCGGCGGCGGCTGGTTGGCCAGAGGATCCCTTTTAAGGGATCTGGCTCAGCTCAGCCCCGCCGGTGATATTGTTTCTCACAGAGTGCTTGCTACACTCTGCTGTCCCGGTCCTCCAGTGCCTTCAAACAGTGTCCAGTCTCCTGGTCGCTTTCGGTGTCACGTCTTGGTTCCGTCTCCGTCCGGTCCTGGTCCAGTCAGGTTCCTGTCGGGGTCCAGTCCACGTCTGGTTCCTCGTTGTTCAGCGCCGTTTCCATCTTGCCCTGACCAGTCTTCTCCGGTGTGCACGTTACCATCCAGTGCTGCCAGTGGGTCGGGTCGAGTCTGGTCACGTAAGTGCTCCAGTGGAGCCTGGTTCCGTAGTTCTTTATTTGTTGCGGGCAAGCTGCCCTTATCCTCTGTTTGTTTTATTATCTTAGTCCGTATCCTGCTCGCCGTGCATAGGAGAGACCCACGGCTGTGGGTTCTCGCCTGCTTTGGGGTACCGTTGTTATTATCTGGGTACCATCTGGTATTGGCGTGTTTTGTGTGGTGGCACCCCGTTATTATTTGCATTGCGCCTGTGACTCTGTCACCCTCCCCGTCCTTGGCCTGGTGCCGTTAGACAGGGTGTCCTATTCAGTTAGGGCCTTATAGTCAGATTCTCCTTTTGGTCCGGTCCCTGACAGTCGCCGTGGGCTTGTCCCAACATAAAACCTGGTTGCATCGGGGTTGGAGCAGGCTTAACCTGCTCCCTCGAACGCGGCGACTAAAGGAGAAGCCTAGCATCTTGCAGCCTGCGGTCACTTGCCCGGGACGGCCAACAGAGTTAGTGTAGGGCTTTGCCGTGGCCGTTCTAAACAGCGGTCCCGGCTGAGGGCTCAGCCCACCACCAGTCGCTGTATACACCTACGCACGTTACATTATCACCGGCCAAACAGATTATATAAATCTCATTTATATAATATACCTGTTTTGTCCGTGGGTGTTAGTGGTTGTGCGGAGCCCTCATTATGAATCCTACCTCCCCTTCGTTAGACGCCCAGGTTGCGGGTCTAACGCAAATGGTTCAGGAATTGTCACTCCGGGTAACAAATCAGGAGAGAGGGTCTCGTTCTCCCCCGGTAGTGACACCTGAACCAAAAATGAATATGCCTGACCGGTTCTCTGGTAATAGAAAGGAGTTTTTTAACTTCAGAGAGAATTGTAGGTTATACTTTCGACTCCGACCTAAATCTTCTGGGTCGGAGGCTCAAAGGGTGAGCTTGGTTATCTCCTGGTTGCAGGGTGACCCACAGACATGGGCTTTTGGTTTGCCCTCGGATAGTCCTGTGTTGGCCTCGGTGGATAACTTCTTTAAGTCCTTGGGTTTGCTTTATGATGACCCTGATAGAGAGGCGTCTGCAGAGTCTCACTTACGGGCATTAAAGCAAGGAAAAGATCCCGTCGAAGTGTATTGCACTGAGTTCCGCCGGTGGGCGAATGATTGTGGGTGGAACGATCCAGCTCTGCGTAGCCAGTTCCGGTGTGGACTGTCGGATACCATCAAAGATAGTTTGATCCAATACCCGGTGCCTGGCTCGCTAGATAAACTCATGGAGTTGTCTATCAAGATAGACCGTCGGCTCCGTGAACGCAGAGCCGAAAGATCTTCACTTCCTCGTCCTATCCCATTTGTCATGGATTCCTCGGAGGATGTCGAGGAACCCATGCAATTGGGGTCCATCCGGATTACCCCTGAGGAGAGAGCTCGTAGGATTGGGGCTGGTCTTTGTCTGTACTGTGGACGTAGGGGTCACCATTACCGCTCTTGTCCAAACAAGGCAGTTAAAGGTCAGGCCAAGTAAATGAGGAGGAGATTCACTTGGGCCTGAAACTGTTCTCCTCCCAGAACTCCCTATTGATTCCCACTACCCTTACATATGGGGAGATTAGTTTTGATTGTTCTGCTTTTGTTGATAGTGGTGCAGCCGGCAATTTTTTGGATGCCGCCTTAGCCGAGAGACTCGGTATCCCCGCCATTTCTTTAGGACAACGTATTATCATGCGAGGCCTAGATGGTAGTTCATTGCCCAATGGGGAGATTTATTTTCATACTCCCAACCTGCAGCTCACTGTCGGCTCTCTGCATAAAGAGGAAATTTCATTTCTTTTGGTTTCTTGTCCTGCTGTACCGCTGGTCTTGGGACACCCTTGGTTAGTCCAGCATAGCCCGCAGATTAATTGGAAGACAGGGGACATTGTTCAGTGGAACCCCACTTGTTTTGGTTCATGTATCAATACCTCTTTTCTTCAGGCCTGTGTCACTGTCTGCTGTCCCTGCGGCATACTCTGACTTTGTAGACGTTTTTTCCAAGGGTAAGGCAGATAAGCTGCCGCCCCATCGTCCATACGATTGCGCTATCCAGCTTATCCCAGACGCCCCCTTGCCTAAGGGGAGGCTTTACTCCTTATCCATTCCAGAGACCAAGGCCATGAATGAGTACATTCAGGAGAGTTTGGAGAAGGGATTTATTCGGCCGTCAAAATCGCCACTTAGCGCTGGATTCTTCTTTGTGGCCAAGAAGGACGGGTCCCTGCGTCCTTGTATTGATTTCCGGGCTTTAAATAAAATCACGGTGAAAAATGCGTACCCGCTCCCTCTTATTTCTGTTTTCTTTGACCAATTGAGGTCCGCCACTGTGTTTTCTAAAATTGACCTAAGAGGGGCGTACAACCTCATACGAATAAAAGCAGGGGATGAGTGGAAGACGGCATTTAGCACGCATTCTGGGCAATACGAGTATTTAGTTATGCCCTTCGGGCTATCCAACGCCCCTGCCGTGTTTCAAGATTTTATTAACGATGTCTTACGGGATTTTCTGGGGAGTTTCGTGGTCGTCTACTTGGATGACATCCTCATTTATTCCAAAGATCTTGATTCACATAGGGCCCAAGTAAGGCAGGTTCTGCAAAAATTACGAGAAAATTGTTTATTTGCCAAACTTGAAAAATGCGAGTTTGAGGTATCCCAAATCTCATTCCTTGGGTATATAATTTCGGCTGAGGGCTTCAGCATGGATCCCAAGAAGCTTCAGGCGGTAGTTGATTGGGTACAGCCTACCAATCTTAAGGCAGTCCAAAGGTTTCTTGGGTTTGCCAATTACTATCGACGCTTCATCCATTCCTTTTCATCCATTGTAGCTCCCCTGGTTGCCATGACCAAAAAAGGGTCGGATCCAGGTAATTGGTCTGTACAAGCCAAACAGGCCTTTCAAACCCTCAAACAAGCATTTGTTTCTGCGCCTATCCTCAGACATCCTGACCCGGATCGTCCCTTTGTGGTGGAGGTGGATGCCTCCGAAGTAGGAACAGGAGCAGTACTATCACAAAACAACCCTAAAACCCAGATTCTTCACCCTTGCGCGTATATGTCTAGAAAATTCTCTGCGGCTGAAACCAACTATGACGTTGGTGATAGAGAGTTATTAGCCATCAAGTGGGCCTTCGATGAATGGAGGCATTGGCTAGAAGGTGCTAATCATCAAGTGTTGGTGTTAACTGACCACAAAAACCTGCAATATATTGAAGCTGCTAAGCGACTTAATGCCTGGCATGCTCGCTGGGCTTTATTTTTTACACGCTTCAATTTTCTTATTACTTATAGACCCGGTCCAAGGAATGTTCGAGCGGATGCGCTCTCACGGTGCTTCATTCCGCAACATTCAAGTCAGGAGACGGCCGCCCCCATTCTTCCTGCCTCTTGTATACTGGCTGGTCTCAGTTTGACCCTAGAGGGGCTTATTCGTCAGGCCCAGGGCCACGCTCCAGCCCAGACTCCTAGGGGTCGTTTATTTGTCCCTGAGACACTTAGGTGGAGAGTGCTTACTGACTTTCATGATAATAAGACTGCTGGACATCCGGGGGTCCATAAGACCATGGACTTATTGACCCGTGTAGTATGGTGGCCAGGTATGTTCAGGGATGTCAAAGAATTTGTGCAGTCATGTCTTATTTGTGCCAGACATAAAGTGCCCCGGTCTAGGCCCTTTGGCGAGCTCTTGCCTTTATCCATTCCGTCAAGGCCATGGTCACACATTGCCATGGATTTCGTGGTAGGCTTGCCAGTGTCAGCCGGCTGTCAAACCATCTGGGAAATCATTGACAGGTTTTCCAAAATGGCACACTTTGTGGCCTTGAAGCAATTGCCTTCGGCCAGAGAATTGGCTTCATTGTTTTTGCGGCATATCTTCAGGCTACATGGATTGCCCACTGACATTGTTTCCGACAGGGGTCCACAATTTGTGGCACAGTTCTGGAGTATATTCTGTGC
Organism: Crinia signifera; assembly: GCF_055691185.1. NCBI lineage: Eukaryota > Metazoa > Chordata > Amphibia > Anura > Myobatrachidae > Crinia > Crinia signifera. Next base: position 58,643,954 of record NC_139217.1, read on the forward strand.
CTCTCTCAAGATCAAACTGAGCCTGACTTCAGCTTTTCACCCTCAGTCCAACGGACAAACTGAACGGCTGAATCAGTCTTTGAAGCAGTACTTGCGATGTTTCATCTCTAAGTTACAAAACGATTGGGTAGAATATCTCCCCATAGCCGAATTTGCATACAACAATGCGGTACATTCTGCTTCTAAAGTTTCGCCTTTTTTCGCAGTCTATGGTTATCATCCTCAGGCAAATTCTTTTTCTCAGGCTTCGCCCTCAACTCCATCCAGGGTCTTTCGTTTTAAGTCCACATGGAAAAAGATTCATGACTCCCTGAAGGAAACAGCTTTCAAAGAGAAGAGGTTTGCGGATAAATCTAGACGTCCTTGTCCGTTCAAAGTTGGTGATTGGGTATGGTTGTCGACCCGGAATATCAAATTACACCAACCTTCTGCAAGATTTGGGCCAAGGTTCATTGGTCCATATAAGATTGTTAAAAGGGTTAATCCGGTTGCATTCCGGTTGCTGCTTCCTAAGTCCCTCAGGATTGCAAAAACCTTTCATGCTTCTCTATTAAAGCCTGTCTTCTTTTCCTGCAAATTTCCTCGTAAAATCATCAGAGGAGTTCCTTCTGTGGACATACAGGGGCAACAGGAGTTCCTGGTTGAAAGAATTTTAGACTCCAAATTTGTCCGTGGTTCCGTTCACTTTTTAGTCCACTGGAAGGGGTTTGGGCCTTAAGAAAGGTCATGGGTCCCCGATAGGGATGTCCATGCTCAAAGCCTTAAGAAAAAGTTCTTTCGGGAGTTTCCCCATAAGCCTGGGGGTAGAGGGTTTAAAAACTCTCCTCAAGGGGGGGGTACTGTCAGCAGCGCTGACAATCTCGCTGCTGCAGCACCGCCGCAGCAGCGTCCCGACACCCGGCCAGCGCGCTCACTTCCACCCGGCGGCTGCCAGGCAGGTGAGGTCACGTCCGCCCGGCCGCGGCGCATCACTTCCGCCCGGCCGGGAGACGATAATGTAGTACAGGCCGCGGCGCCCGGCGGTTGCTTAGCAACCAGGGGACGCCGGGCGGCGCGTGCTCGGCCACCTGAGAATAATATATAATTATGGGGGCCGGATCAGGCGGCGGCGGCTGGTTGGCCAGAGGATCCCTTTTAAGGGATCTGGCTCAGCTCAGCCCCGCCGGTGATATTGTTTCCCACAGAGTGCTTGCTACACTCTGCTGTCCCGGTCCTCCAGTGCCTTCAAACAGTGTCCAGTCTCCTGGTCGCTTTCGGTGTCACGTCTTGGTTCCGTCTCCGTCCGGTCCTGGTCCAGTCAGGTTCCTGTCGGGGTCCAGTCCACGTCTGGTTCCTCGTTGTTCAGCGCCGTTTCCATCTTGCCCTGACCAGTCTTCTCCGGTGTGCACGTTACCATCCAGTGCTGCCAGTGGGTCGGGTCGAGTCTGGTCACGTAAGTGCTCCAGTAGAGCCTGGTTCCGTAGTTCTTTATTTGTTGCGGGCAAGCTGCCCTTATCCTCTGTTTGTTTTATTATCTTAGTCCGTATCCTGCTCGCCGTGCATAGGAGAGACCCACGGCTGTGGGTTCTCGCCTGCTTTGGGGTACCGTTGTTATTATCTGGGTACCATCTGGTATTGGCGTGTTTTGTGTGGTGGCACCCCGTTATTATTTGCATTGCGCCTGTGACTCTGTCACCCTCCCCGTCCTTGGCCTGGTGCCGTTAGACAGGGTGTCCTATTCAGTTAGGGCCTTATAGTCAGATTCTCCTTTTGGTCCGGTCCCTGACAGTCGCCGTGGGCTTGTCCCAACATAAAACCTGGTTGCATCGGGGTTGGAGCAGGCTTAACCTGCTCCCTCGAACGCGGCGACTAAAGGAGAAGCCTAGCATCTTGCAGCCTGCGGTCACTTGCCCGGGACGGCCAACAGAATTAGTGTAGGGCTTTGCCGTGGCCGTTCTAAACAGCGGTCCCGGCTGAGGGTTTAGCCCACCACCAGTCGCTGTATACACCTACGCACGTTACAGTTAGAGCCATGGTGGGAATCGAATCCATGAACTCATTGCTGTGAGACAGTAATGCTAACCATTACACCAGTGATTACCAAACTGCCCTACAGCATCAAAATGTTTTCATGGTACCCCTAGGCCAAGAGTTCCTTAATGAGAAAATTAGAAAACAGTATAAAATTAAGTAAATTTTGTTTATATGTTATCCTTATGTCCAGTTATATGGTGAGGGACAGGATTTGCTTCTGATTGCCAACCACATGCACTGGTTTTTCTTGTTACATTGACCATAAATAATATGAATTGGTCCTGGACCTCCAACCCAAGGCACCCCTGCAAGTGTCCTAATGCACCCAGTGTGCCACAGCACAGAGTTTGGGAACCACTGCATTACACCACCTGTGCTGTCCTACAAAGTATTAAAGCATTGTGTTCCAAGCTGTACATATTATTACCTAACATCTTCACATGTTCAATATATATATATATATATATATATATATATATATATATATATATATATATATATATTACAGACAATTAGAAATGGAATTATTAATCATGTATAGTATAATTTGTTAGTTTCTATTTACTCATCAACTCAATCATTTTATGTCAACTTTCACATTGCCATCATTGCCGCTGCTGACAGTACCCCCCCCCTTGAGGAGAGTTTTTAAACCCTCTACCCCCAGGCTTATGGGGAAACTCCCGAAAGAACTTTTTCTTAAGGCTTTGAGCATGGACATCCCTATCGGGGACCCATGATGAAAGGGACCTACAACACATAGAGATTTACCGAGCGTTCTGAGCCATGCTAGATTGCTCAGAATGCTCGGCAGGATCGCTCAGAACAAAGTGATGTGTCAGCACTGTGTGCTGAGCAATGTTACTAGATATATCGTGCATGCAGGATATTAATCGCTGGGTGATGGCGCATTCGCTACCACTATGGCCCCTACACATGGAGTGACATAGCTTAGAAAATGCCCCTACATTGCTCCGTGCGTAGGACCCATTAGAATCTTTAGCTTTAAATGTTAAAATAATTATTTAGGAATAAAATGAATATTTAGATGATTCTTGAGACTAATTTTACCTTAAAATAATTAAATTAAATAGAAAACAAAGTAGCAAAAATAAAATTGGTCAACTGGGCTGTATTTAACCCCTTCACGACATTTGACGTATATATACGTCATGGTCGGGAAGTACTTCCCGACACATGACGTATATATACGTCATGACTTCTAACTGTCACTGCGTCTAGAGACGCAGTGACAGTTAGGTGATGTCTGCTGTCCCTGACAGCAGACATCCCCCCTCGCCGCCCAGGGGGGGCAGGGGTGCCCCCCCCGGTCGGCGATCGCTGTGATTGGCTGTTCAAATCTGAACAGCCATTCACAGCGTTTCCTGTGTTACCGGCGGCTAAGCCGCTCGGTAACACAGGGATTCACTGGTGATCGGTGCTGTCAAGTACAGCACCGATCACCACCGATGTGCAGCCCCCCCTCGAACCCGCCGGGCACTCACCCGGCAGCAGCAGCAGCTCCCCCGGCTCCCCCGGAGCGTCTGGAGCGCACGCAGCGCTGCCCTCCTCCCCCCTCCCCCCCGCAGCAGCAGCAGCAGCATCAAGCTGCAGAAAAAGTAAAAAATTAAATATATGCACTGAAAAAATATATTTATATATATATATATATATATATATACACACACATATATATATATAT